>NW_022437062.1:3621192-3856192 GCF_009761245.1 Sapajus apella
TTTTCTTTTTTTTTTTTTTGAGACGGAGTTTCGCCCTTGTTACCCAGGCTGGAGTGCAATGGCGCGATCTCGGTTCACCGCAACCTCCGCCTCCTGGGTTCAGGCAATTCTCCTGCCTCAGCCTCCCGAGCAGCTGGGATTACAGGCACGCGCCACCATGCCCAGCTAATTTTTTGTATTTTTAGTAGAGACGGGGTTTCACCATGTTGACCAGGATGGTCTCGATCTCGTGACCTCGTGATCCACCCGCCTCGGCCTCCCAAAGTGCTGGGATTACAGGCTTGAGCCACCGCGCCCGGCCTAGTTTTCTTAATTATATCATTACTATTACTTATACCATGTCTTATAATTATCTGCTTTAAATAATTTTATCAAATATTAAAAGACATAAAATATTTGTAGCTTACATGCAAAAATGCCAGTAAGTAAATAAATAAGGTGGACATCTGTGTGTCCCATATCCAATTTAAGAAATGAAATACTACCAGTATCTTTGGAACCTTGAACCCCTCTTCAATCCATCTCTTTTCCCTCTCTTTCTGCATAGATGAGATTATCCTGAATTTTGTGTTAATCAGCCCCTCTCTTTTCTCTCCTTTATTTAAATGAAAAAAAAAAAGCTTCATAGGAATTTTGAGGACTACTGGTTTAGAAAAATACAATAAAACATTTGAGAAAATTGAGGCATATAAGCAATATTGATCAATTAAAAATGTTTCTGTTTTAATGTCCATTCAATCAACATTGAATAAATATGCTCTGCATTCCAAAGTGGCCAATAGCCCCAGTCACCACCAATAAATGATGAAATCCAATTCTGTAGTTACTATCTGTATTATTAGCATTCATTTACAAAAATATCAGTATTTTATGAAGAATAAAAATGCTTTTACCTACATATATCAATAAAATTCTATTCAATGCTCTACACATAAATTATACTTTTGATAGATCATATTTTCAACTCATATAGTAAAAGATTTGGATTCCAGAAAGGATTTCAAAGAACATGTGTTATTATCTCCTTTTCTGGAGTTTTTTTTTGTTTTTGTTTTTTTAACATTTTTTTTTTAGCTCATAAGTTTCTGTGATCCCTTACCCAAAGATAGGATCAGGGTCTAGATAGCAGATTATTAAGCTTCTTAGCATATTGTGAAGGGAAAGATCTCTCAAATTACTGAGCTATTCCACAGCCATGTCTCAAAGATCTGAATGTAAGTCCTACAAGAGGAGTGGAGCGGTGTTCCAGGATCTTTGGTGAGGAGGCACTGGAGAACAAGAGGAAAAATGAGACAGGAGTGGGTCCCTGAGGCATCCTGTCCCTTTCATCCTCCACCTCCTTTTCTCTGCATTCCAAAGTGGCCATCAGCCCCAGTCACCACCAATAAGATGGAATTCAATTCTGTAGGTACTCAGCAGCAAATAGCTGCAAATATGTACTTGCTGCTTTTTCTTCTCCAGGACATCGCCCCTTGACAGATTCAATCTTTGTATCTTGTACTAACACCGTTGACCCTGGAGTTAACTTTTTAAAATTTAAGATGGGGACATTCATTCAGCACCTAGGAGTGTCTAAGTAAGTCAAAATTTAGCAACAAAATATAATAGCTTTTGATTATTTTAAATAGAATATTATATGATAACTCAGATTTGGACTAAAGTTAGAGTGTTCTCAATTTACATATATTATCAGTATGGGTGTTTTCAAATCTATTTAAAGTTACTAAGAAACATTCCAAGCCTGGACCCTAAAATAGGAAAATGAGACATTTAAGGCATTGGTTGTAAGAATTGTGAATAAGACCCTTGATAAATTGATTACCTAATGGCAAGTTTGACAAGTGTGACAATAGATTTAAGAATACCATTAACACTTCAGTAAAAATAAACATGACTATGACTAATGATTAATTTCTTTAATATTTTAAATAATATTGGAGGGACCAAAGGTGTTGAAAATTAATATCAGCAGATTGAAACTTTGTGTAATAATCTTTGTCACAATACTACTTCCATATCTTCTATTCAATGTATTTCAGAAACATTTTCAACTTTTTATTCTTCATCTTACTGTCACATTCATTCCCTCCTTTCTTTTTCATAGCTATATCCAATTTAAGTCCTCAGCTTGTCTTTTGCTTAACTGGGTCTCCCCATCTTCAAAGTTTGCCTTTCAGTTAATTTTGCCTGATACTACCAGACTAAGCTTTGTAAATCCGAGTTTTTCTTCTTTTGCTTCTCATTTGATGAGTTCCAATATTTCAGGGAAATAATTCTAAACTTTTTAGGATGCTATTTAATTAATTAATACCATAATTAAATTCTATCTAATTTTCCAGGCTTCTTCCCAACTACTGCAAAATCTATACTATTTCTGTATCTAATATGTAATTATTCTCGCATACCATAAAACCCCCATCATCTACAATGCTGTACCTTGCCCTTGCCCCTTGTATATTTTTGCCTGCTGAAATCCCACTGCTCCAAAGCAAAGTGATTTTATGTGCAAACTGATTATATGTGCAATTATTGAATTAATCCCAAACCCTTAGAGCTTCCACAGCGCTTTGGTTCACCCTTATAATACAGCACTAATCATATACTGCCTCTTATTTTAATTATGAAGGGTATAGGTTTTATTGACTCCCATGCTCCCTGGTTAAGGTTTGCACATGATACCCCCTTAACATGTAGAATAGTACACAGTCAGTATATACCAGAATTGAATGGTTGACTATATATGGCTAGAAAAGAAGACCACTATCATATTTTTTCAAGGTCTTGGACAAATATACTGTGTTTTTGTTTGTACAGATAATTTGTTACAAATTAAATTATCTTTATAGACTTGGTGGTACATGACTGTAGTCCCAGCTACTTGGAATGTTGACATGGGAGAATCACTTGAGTCTAGAGGGTCAATGCTGCAGTGAGCAGTGATTGTGCCACTGCACTCCAGCCTGGGAGATGGAGCAAGATCCTGTTTCAAAAACAACAGACAAACAAACAAAAAACAAAAACACAAAAACCAAATCAAACAAGATTAAAACCCAGCTCCTACCTTCTGAAAGCTCAAAACCTAACAAGGGAGATGGGCACCCCAATACTATTAACTATAATACAGTGGCATAGCATTCTTTAAAAGGTTAAAACAAAACGCTCTGAAATCACAAAGGAGGGAGAAATTATTTCTGAAGAAAGGAGGTAATAAGCCGATGTGGATCACGCTAGGATCTCTGAAGTAGACCTTGAGAGAGAAGTAACTCTTGACCAAATGATGAAAAAGCCGTGCTTGATATAAGCCACGTAGGTGATGCATCACTCAACATCATTCAAGGGCATCATTCAGTCAAACTCTAACACAGAGGTGCCCCCTGGGATTGTGTAGCATTGTGGCCCAGGGAACGAGCAGTCCTGGCTGAGACGTACACAAACCATGTTCAGCAGTCTTCTTGACATCACATATAAGCTCAGTTTAAAATTGAGGATTTTACTTAATATTTTTAAACTAAGATCTCACCTTCCAGTTTCTGCTGTCTAGACCTCCCTTCTATAAGGTTTAGAAATTCTTTTTGCAGCCTCTATTTAAAAGGAGAAACCAGGAATATGACAATTCTGTTCACTCCAATATTCACTACCATAGTTATAAAACAAAATAGATTGCGGATTAGAATTATGAAACCAAGATACATCTTAGCAATTTATTTTTAATTTAATGGTTTTCAAACTTTTTAAGTCATTGTCGTTTCCTCAAATTAAATTTTGCTAAGATCAATATGCAAACCGGAGAAAAAGTGTATGGTCTTTTTCTCATCAAGACTCCTGCTGGTCTCCTGCAGCCCTAAGGATTCAGAGGTACAGTTTGGAAATTGCCACTTCTAGACCAACTTTCTCTTTTATAATTGAGGAAACAGCAATCCAAAAAATTTGAAGTACGTTATGCAAGTTCATAGTAGCAGTTAGTGGCAGAATAAAAAATAGAACTGCCCTTAACTGCCACTCCACTGTTCTTTCAAGATAAAATTAATTCTATTTACATAGCAAAATAAGCATGAGGTACAAGGGTCTACCAAGGTGGCATTTAGGATAAAGAGAGACTTTCTTTTTCATAAAACTTCATTGGAATTCAGTATTTCATTGTTAAGTAATTCAGAATCAATGCTAAATCTTTTATTCTCTCTTTCCTTCATTTCGATATTGAATTACCAAAAATGACAGCTCCTAGATTCTTTAACTTCTTGATCCTAGACAAGGGGGTGGTTAAAGACAGGTATCTTAGTAATGGCCTTGGCTAGTCAGGCACTTTCTTGCTCTAGAAATCAAAATTCAATGTAAAAATCTTCCTCAGTTTAAAAAGGCAGAAAAAAACCTGAAATGACTTGTCTCTTATCTTCATAGATTGTAAGGAAGGAGAATGATAATGTTTAGGTTCCTTGGCTAGTTCAACAATTTATGTTTTAATTTACAGATTATATGAGTTTTAAAAACCGTATATTCACAGACACATACATACATAGAAAGACTTAAAATCATCAAGTACATAGCTGTTGTAAATTATCCTCCTTGTCAAGAAAGTTTAGTAACTATGCGCTAATGAAAATAAATTTAGTTAGAGGAACAAAATAGTGTTTGCCAATATAGACCGCTATTACTGGTAATCATTAAATCAAATATTGTGGATAACCAATTAATAAAACAAGTTTGGATAACTTAAATAGCCTGATACCACATCATGACAAAGCATTTTTTTGAAAGGAATACCGGAAACCCTTGTTAAGATCAAATGAGTTATTAACTTAATAACTTTTGAAAGTGAAGAAATGTTTAGCTATAGGATAAATATAACAATATATGGCTTACAAATATAATGCTAAATGTACCCTGAATCAATACTGAAAAATTATAATTGTGGACATCACATAAAAACCTTAAAAAAATATCAACGCCATAGCTTTTGGAATTAATGGATACTCTTGATTATTAACCATACAGAAGTCATCTTAGTTTCTTTCCTAATGGAGGGAATTGGCAACACTACAGAAGCCTCTCTTTCTGGTTATGCCTCATCTGCATTTCGCTTCCCAGATCTAAATGTCTGTTGTGAAGCATGGTCCAGCCCGAAGACATAGGCTAATTTTCTAAACAGACCACAATTCCCAGCCTCTTCCAAAATTAGTGTTACTGTATGCCATGATTTTCATGTGATATCACTAGCTTTCGTCATAAAAAAAAGCAGACAGGAAGCAATAACAAGGCTTGCAGAGTAGTGTCTTGAAGAAATACATCATAACTTAAAGATAGTAACCCAAATATAAGCTTATGAAAAAAAAAATCAGTTGGAAATGTTTTGGCTTTAAGGTAACAAGTTTTTGATCTGTAAGTCCTATCATTTCAAACACACACTGCATGCACACCCACACATACACACACTCCAAAAAGCCACTGGTATAAAAAAGATCCATATTAAATTAATAGTTACTTGCTGAACAAAAATAAAAATGTTTTTATTTAAATTATAAGGTTACCTATAAGTTATTAGGTTGGTGCAAAGTTGCCGTTTTTGCCATTAAAAGTAATGGCTGTACATCTCTAATCATTCCAAAGTATTTTTACAAATTGTTCTTATACTTTGAATTCATCTGCTCCCCGCAAATAGAAAAACCACCACTAGACAATATGCTCTACAATGGAAGTTATTTTGCTATGAAGAGATTTGAAGTTGGCCAGTCTGTAAAGTCATGTATGCTAGATGCTAATCTTTATTTTGGAAAGCAACTCCATAGAAATCACTGCATGTTTAGTTGTTTAGCCGAGCAAGTAAGTTCTTTTCAGGCATAGGCCTGAAACTCTGTCTCTGAAAAGAAAACTCTGGTCTTGGTGTGGGGATGTGATGTCCAACCACTTTCTACCTGGCTGGGCTCCAAGTGCATGACGAATAGCAAAAATACAATATAAAAAAGAAATATTTATGTGTCTTCCTCCTTCATCAGATACACAGTATTTTTTCTCCCATGTCACAAAAATTGTAACCGCAATTTACAAGTGTATGCACAATCAAACTGCTATTGATTTAGCGATGCATTTCTTTGATGTCCCTTGCCTTAACCTCATTTATAAAGCTGTTTTGCATTATTTCAAACTGTCAATGATTTGTGACTCATGCATATTCAAATCTAATTTGCACTTAACTTTTTGGTATGCATGCTTACTTGCAATATGTCTCTACATTTGCCCTTTTGTTTTGTATTTATTTGTGGATTGTTTTATTGAAATAATACTCTTTTAAAAGCATATTAAGTCTATTTTAAAACAACAGGAGTGGTTGATGATTGACTCTTCTTGGTCTCAGTGCACTGTCTCTATATTTTGCTGCTTAGCAAGTTCAGTCATTCTGTAAACATGTCTCTAGTATTAAAAATAATCATCCTTTTGCTAATAGATGTCAGTTTCCACGGGATGAATTTAGTTTTGCTCAGCTCTATGTCTCTAGGAAAGAGTCGACAAGTTTTAAAGGAACTTGAGCCTTACACAAAAAAAGAAAAAAAAGGAAAGGATTATTTCCGATGGAAAAACAAAAAGTTCATGAAGAATTGAGCCCTTCGTGTCAGTGTGGATCAACTTTTCCACTTACGTTGTGGAATGCCAGAAATGAAACCTAATTCTCTCAAGCACTAAAAAAACCTTTTAGATGTCTTTCAGACGATGATAGCTAAAGGAGACACCCAAGACTTTGTGGATTGCAGGCATTTCACTAGTGATTGAAGCTCCAAAACAGGGGAGCAGTGAGCCACATGCCTATAGAATGGGTTTCTTGCAAAACCTGTTCGGAGACAAATGAAAAGTGTTGTTATAAAAAAAAAAAAGAAAAAGAAAAAAAATGGAGCAAAGCACACCTCTTTTGTAACTGGTTTCTGGACTCAACTGTGATTTCCAAGAAAGTCCAAACAATTAAATGACCTACCTTGCCAAAAAATTTTTCAAATATTTATGTTTTATGCCAGTAGCTAAAATAGAAAAATACTTCATGGCATTGATAATAAAGTCATTGCAGATTTTCTTAGTTTTCATCATGCTCAATTTTTAAACTTTGTTTTAGGCTGTAAAGAAATCATTGGTAACATTTTTCCTTCCATTGCGTGATAAAGTTGTTCCAAAATCTACTAAATAATTCTATACAAAAAATAAACACAGCTCCCAGTTCATCCCATCTAGCCAATAACATGTTTCTCTTTTACAAATTTCTTATATGGCTCAATTGTACATATTCTGTCAGGTAATATGATCTCCTTCCAAATGCTATTAAATTGCCATCTAATCTTTTTTTTTTGTATTTTTTTTAATTTAGAAAGCAAATGTTTTTATTTTTATTGTAAACAAAAATGTTTTACTGTCATATTTTATTATGTGTGTTTAAACAAATGTACTTTGTCTAAAAGAGATCATAATATTTTCCCAACTTTATTATTTTCTTAGTGACTGTTGATAGCATTATTATTTCCTCAATTTTGAAGACATCACAGATTCACTGGGCCCCATAGTATGCTACCCAAAGCTATCTACCAGGTAAACCCCTTTGCAGGATGCTATTTATATGCATATAACTAACCAACTTGTTACATCCTGATCTCTGACTCTGAATCAGAGGACTTCTCCCTCAGAGACAGAAATCTCTTAGGAACAAGGGTTTTAGCATTATGTTCCTTAATTCTACTACTAACTTGCTGTGTAAATTGCAGTAAATTGCCTAAATCTATAGGAGCCTTAATTTCGTCATCTAGGAAACAGGGATGTCCCAATAATAATGATTGTGGCTACCTCTTAGTGTTATGAGAATTAAATGAGATTATTCAAATGCAATACTTAGCATACTAGCTGGCAGGTAGACAATACTCAATATGGAGCTGCTATTTCTATAGCCCAATTTTTGCCAGAGTTGTACCTAGTTTCTCGTCAATTATATTTTAAAGTAAGCAAACTTTGTCTTCTCAAAATCTTTTCCATATTTCATCCACTGTATATCAGTATAACAATTAAAATGTTTGCTCCCAACTCCAGAGCTGGGCCCTTTCTCTAATTAATGATTGGCTCAGGATCCATCGTTAAATGTTCCAAAAAGTCATACAAATGAGGTATGAGGGAAAGTTTGCTGGGGTCTTCTGAATTTCTTTTTTCACACATCTTCCCACAACAGCATCCAGGAAAGAGAAACAGGCACTCTTCCTCAGTGTGGTTGTGGGAAGATAAGAGGCTCAGAGCTGCTGCAGCCATCTGGCTGCCAGCCTGAGGATAAAGCTGATACACATAAGACGGCAGAGCCAAGAAAATTGAAGGGAATGAGAGATGGAGCCTGCCCCACCTCTTGCCAATGGCATAACTTTATTCCCTTATTGCTTAAACCACTTAGAATTGGGTTTTCTGTTACTTGCAGCCAAAAACATTCTAACTGATTCAGGGAGGCAGCCTAAAGAGCAGTCCAGTGCCTGAGTTTACAGGAGCATATAAACACGTTCTAACTACTCCTGCCTTTTCTAAGTCAGCAGCCCAGCCACGTCTCCACAACGTGTCTGTCTTTCTGAAAATAGAAAAAAGATTCAGAGCACATCTTCCAAGATTACTCCAGTCTCCTAAATAACCAGCAGCTCTTTTTCTTTTGTAGAAATAGAATTCAAAGCAAGGGTGTCACCTCTTTCTTGCTTTTGTAACCTCATTTCAGATCCGCAGGTTGCAGAATTTTAGTGCTCAAAATGTACTCTGAACTTTACATTCTTCACCTCCTGAAAAATCACAACCTAAAGTAGAATGGCACCACGTGCATCTAATCCAATGGCATGAATCTAAGTAAAAATTATTTTGTGATTTATGATTTTGTGTTCCTATTTCCAGTTGGCCAGTTTAATTTGATATACGTAACCTAAAAATAAGCTGGCGTCCTTAGGCTTCATTTTTTCATCCATATAAGAACAAATCTGGTTTGCTTTATCTCTTAGGAACCTGAATAATGGGTTGTATGATCAAAAGAAGCAATTCTTAGCTAAGGATCTAACAATGCACTTTTCATGGTCCCAAATAAGTTTGGTCTTTCTCTACCCCACTTCCCATTCCATCTGCCTCCAGCTGTCCATGATTTAATCTTATCTGGAGCTCTTAGGGTTATAGTTCTAGTATTCCTTTGAATAAGTAGTGAGAAAAGAAGCCAGGTAATTGTGTATTGCCCCAAAATAAATATAACCACGGATCTGGAGACATCTTTAGATATTATCTAAAGAACCAGCCACAGATAATGCCAGAGACATGCCTAGGGTCACACTGCTTGGAAGCAAGTCATCTGACTCCCTTACCAGCATCACTGCCACTACACCACTATGCCTCTCAGGAAGAGTGGCTCTTCAAAGATGTATGGGTAAAAAAGTTACTAAATTTAACCTATGGAGTAGCCCTTTGTTGCTTAATTTATTTGTATGAGAATTTATATCATATCTCAGCTTTATGGTTATTTTTAAACTATGTTTTAAGATATAGAAGGTCAAGTCACTGCCTATTTTGCTGAAGATTTCTTTACAGCATTTAAAAATATGTCCTTTCTTGGGTTTCTGAGAACTGGAATTGAAGTAGCAAAAATGTGTGGTATTCTTATTGGTCCTCCTATCCAGAGACTTGACCAATTGGCGTTGAGGGCCATTGTGGCTGTGGTCTTGCACTTATCACGTGAAGGACATTCACAGCCCACTGAAGGAGGAGCTCCTCTATCCATCTGACAGTCCAACAAATATCAATACTCGAAGCCAATAGCGGAGACACCGTGGTTAAGTATAAATCTATGGATTTTTTTTTTTTTTTTTTTTTTTGAGGCAGAGTTTCACTCAGGTTACCCAGGCTGGAGTGCAATGGCGTGATCTCGGCTCACCGCAACCTCCGCCTCCTAGGTTCAGGCAATTCTCCTGCCTCAACCTCCTGAGTAGCTGGGATTACAGGCACGCACCACCATGCCCAGCTAATTTTTTGTAGTTTTAGTAGAGATGGGGTTTCACTATGTTGACCAGGATGGTCTCGATCTCTTGACCTCGTGATCCACCTGCCTCGGCCTCCCAAAGTGCTGGGATTACAGGCTTGAGCCACCGCGCCCGGCCATCTATGGATTTTTTTACAGACGATTTTCAAAAATCTAGAACTACATCAGTAAATTTATTCAGATTTCTACCTCAATTTTTATGGTGCCTTAAAAATTATTTTTAATGGCTTCATTTTTCTATCCCTAAAGCGAAAATTATAATATTGGTCATATATTTCCAAATGGTGCTACCAGTACCAAAAAGACCATATATTTCAAATGCCGTAAAACACATACCTTTCAGAAACCCATGCTCTGTCAATCTCACTCATATATGTGAATTTCACAAATCATAGTGACTAAATGATCTCTCTCACACACAGAAAAGCAGAGTAAAAAACAATAATAACTGATATTTAGAAATCAAGCAATTCAAAGTAAAAATTCTTACTTCCCCACAGTAGATGGGAATCTCTAATTTAAAAGTTTTTGTTTAATTCAAAGTTGACACTGGGTCCTTAAAGAGATTTCATTAGACTTCATTTTAGAAATAGTTTAAAATTAGCTGCAAATCAATCATAAGTGAAACAACATCTAGAATCCCTGAGATTTTTGATGAACAGGAAAGGGACAAATGAGATGTAAGTATCTTTTCCATGCCATCTTCTCTCTTCTTCTAATATTTGTTAGGGCCACCTAAGGAAGTGTGAAAAGAGGGGGAAAAAGAAAAAAGAAGGCACAGCAGAATCGAATTTAAATTTATTGCATACCAGTATGCAATAAGTTTAAAAACTTCAATGATGCTGTCCAGGCACGGTGGCTCATGCCTGCAATCCCAGGACTCTGGGAAGCCGAGGTGAGTGGATTACTTGCACTCAGGAGCCTGAGACCAGCATGGAAAATGTGGTGAGACTATTTTTACTAGTTTTATTCAATTAAATAAATTGAATCTGTAGTTAAGAATCTTTTTTTGTGAAAGAAGGCCAATATTATTTTAAACCTCAACTTTACCTAATTTTTAAGAAACATAATTTCAATCACATATTATCTAGAGAATAAAAATGTGAGGAAATGCTCCCTAACTCCAATCAATTGTTACCAATATCAGGCAAAGGTGATTTTTTTTAAATACAAAGAAAAAAGAAAAATCACTGTTCGTTATCTCACACCAATAGAATTTTAAAAATCTTAAGCAAATATGATTCATCTAAACTTGGCTGTGTACTGTCATCAACTTCAAGGCAGCTAAAACCACAGGCATAGTTTAATATTATAAACACTATAAATAAAATAACTCACACTGACAAAGGAGAAAAATATTTATTACATATAGAAAAAAATCATTTAACAAAACTTAACACTGAACTTTTAAAATTCTTGGTGAATTAGGCATGGGGGAAAAACAGCTTCCTTAATCTGATACATATCATCATCAATTAACTGCAGTAAATAATTTTCTTAATGGGGAAAGGCTATAAACACCAATTTCAAATTAATAATAAGATAAGGAGGTCCACTATTTAAGAATGCTTTTGTTCAATATTGTCCTGGAGATCTGGTCCCAGATAGGGCAATAAGACCACATCCCCTCCCACCACTCCCCCACCAAAAAAAAAAAAAAAAGAAAAGAAAAGAAAGGGAAGAAGTAAAGAAAGGAGAAAAGAAAAGGAAGGCCAGGCACAGTGGCTCAAACCTGTAATTTCAGCAGTTTGGGAGACCAGGGCAGGTGGATCACTTGAGCTCAGGAGTTCCAGACCAGTGAGGACAACAGGGTGAAACTTCAAAAAATAAAAAAAAGAAAAAAGAAACAAAATTAGTTGGGCATGGTGGTTTGTAATTGTAGTCCCAACTACTTAGGAGGATGAGGTGGGAGGATCACTTGAGTCCAAGAGGTTAAGACTAAAGCGAGCAGAGATTGCACCACTGCACTCCAGCCTTGGTGACAAAGCAAGACCCTGTGTCAAGACAAAAACAAAAACAAAATAAAAATAAACTTAAAAAGAAGTGAAAAGAAAGAAATTAATTAAAGTATAGAATTGGAAAGAAAGAAATAAAACTGTCATCTTCTGTGGACTATATTATTATCTACGTCGAAGGCCCAAACAATTTGTGGATAAATTGATATATGAGACAGGCAGGCTGAAGATGCCTGGAAAGAAATGGAGTTGGTGGAGTTGGTACACTGGTTATCCCTACAATGAAAATGAAAGGGATTCTTACCTCACTTCTACACACAAAATTCAATTCCCTGTTGGTAAAGAATTAAGTATAAAAAGAGAAGGCAATCAAATTTGTTAATAAATTTTATAGGAGAACATTTTTAAGTTCATAATGCAAAATAATTTTACACGAGACACAAAAAGCATGTCATAAAAGAAAATATTGACAAATTACAGTCAAATTTAAAACTCTTGTGTCTTAAATGTCAAAAAAACAAGACACAAATTGGAATAAGGTATTTGCAATGTGGAATTTATAAAATTAATAATAAAAAATAGAAAAATGGGAGAAATACATAATAAACAGTATTTCACAAAAGAGAAAATATAAATAAAGAAAAAGCATATAAGATGCTCAGCCTTATAAGTGATTTAGAAAATACACATTGAAAGTCATAGTGAGATACCTTTTTACACTCACCAAATTGGCTTGGCAAAAAGAAAAAGAAGTCAAGCATTACCAAGTGTTAAGGGAAAGGGTTGTAGATCAACAAGATATCTATGTACCTCTAGCAAGAGTGTAAGTCAGTGCAATCACTCTGGAAAATAATTCACATTATCTTGGAAAGTTGAGCATTTGAATGCCAAAAAATCAGAAAATGTACTCTTACGCTGATACTCTAAATCTAGAAAAATCTTTGTAAGGGAGCAGCAAGAGATACATACCAGAATGCTTATTGCAGAACTCTTTTTAATAACAACAAAAATGGCAACAACCCAGGAGGTAAAGACAAATAAATTGTATTATAATTACAAGATGGGAAATTAAACAGACATTTAAAAGAAAAAGAATGAACTATCACTATACATACAAAATAATGAATCTTAAAAATGCAACACTGAGCTGGGCGCGGTGGCTCACGCCTGTAATCCCAGCACTTTGGGAGGCCGAGGCGGGTGGATCACAAGGTCAAGAGATCGAGACCATCCTGGTCAACATGGTGAAACCCCATCTCTACTAAAAATACAAAAAATTAGCTGGGCATGGTGGCACGTGCCTGTAATCCCAGCTACTCAGGAGGCTGAGGCAGGAGAATTGCCTGAACCCAGGAGGCGGAGGCTGCGGTGCGCGCCATTGCACTCCAGCCTGGGTAACGAGAGCGAAACTCCATCTCAAAAAAAAAAAAAAAAAAAAAAAAAAAAATGCAACACTGAATGAAAAAAGGAACCCAGAAAAAGAGTGTGATACTATTTTTACAAAAAAAAAGATGAAACGATATATTGTTTAGAAATATGTATACATGCAATACAAATATAGATGTATATACAGAGAAAGGTTAATATATTAATATATACAATATCATGTTATTACATATAATTTATATTAAGTACATATAGTTCAGGAATGTACACATAGAAAAACTATTAACAAAAAGTTCAGGACGATAGTTACCCTAGAGAGGAAAAGCCAAAAAATGAAAAGGAGGGAACACATGAGTATATGCAATGTTTCCCTGATTAAATTTGGCATTCACAGAAAATGGATAGTGTCAGGAGAACAACTGAATTTACAGCATAGATGTGAACTGCACACACTCAGGACTTCTTCCCTCAAAAATGAACTATTAAGCCAGAGAAATCAAAAATGACTGGGAATTAATATGGAGATTGTCATGTCTATGTATATATAGAGAGAGAGGTTAATGTATTAATGATATGTACAGTATCATTTTATTACATATAATTTATATTAAATACATATAGTTCAGGAATGCACACATAGCAAAACTATTAACAAAAAATTCAGGATTATAGTTACCCTAAAGGGAAAAAAAACAAAAAATGAAAAAGGAAGAACTTTCGTCAAGACAAAAAGTTCAAGAATGAGAGAGGCCTTGGGATGCACACTTAAAAATGTTCATACCCTCTGGTCTATTTTCAGGGATCCATTCTAAGAAAATCATCCTAAGTTCTGACAAACTTTCATACCCAAAGATGCTCATTACAGAATTACACATAAAAATGAAAAATATGTATCAATAAACTTAGTACCTAGTAACAGTGGAATGAAAACGTAAACCATTTTACTTAATTGGTGACATCTATTTAGAGTAATAAGGAATTTGAATACTTAAGTAGGATGCAAATTTTATGCAAAGTACAATTACAACTACATATAAGAAATTATGCATAGAAAAAAACACAAAATAACTAAAATTTTGGCAGCAATTATGTTTGGATACTTTGCCTGTTGGTCATTTTTTTCGTTTTATATTTCCTGCATTGCTACATTGTCTTTAGTAAATATATACTACTTTAAAACAGGAAAAAATTAAAAGATACATTTATTCATTGTATTAGTTTACAGTTTAATATATTTATTAAACTGGGTTGAAGATCCAGAAAATCAGAATGTGACTAATGAATTGGCAGAAAATAATCCGGAAACCAGAAACACAGTAAGGACCACAATGAAGACAGAATCATTTGTATTTAATAAAGGGTAATATAGTGGGTTTCAAAAAACTGAATCTCTACATTTGAGATGTTTAAAACTAATTTTCGGTTCCACATTTTAGCCATAGATGTGGGTGGCTAAAATGAACATATGTGCGCGGGAACGCGCATACACACACACACACACACACACACACACACAATGTGAGTGGGAATGGATTTTGAGATGTGAAGTAGACAAGAAAACAGTGAACCAAGTGGGGATGATCAGGATAAGTGGACAAGAGCAACCTGAATGAGAATTAGCCAGGATAATATAATATTGTAGTTTGAACTTCAACAAAGATTCACAAATACTTAGCAGCATTACCATGGTAAAGTAAATTATACATAGGCATCAATTAACACTGAGACAGAAACAACCAATTTTGTAAAGACGGTGTAGAGACAAATAACCTGTTTAAATTGTGTTCTATTTATTAGTATGTTCAATTGTATATGAATGCATCCTAGGTCCTAAACAAATGGCCCTACTTTATGTTTCTTCTCCACAAATATGCTCCAATTTTGTTTTCAAACCGTATGTGTATATCTCAAGTAAGCCTGGTCCAACTCATTATATAAATAAGACATAATTGGTAAAGTACATTAATGAAATCTTTGAAGATGCCATTTTTCACGTGAGTCTATGTATAATACCGCCTTTAAAGTTTATTCCACTTTTCTTATCATACACTCTAGTCACCAAGGGAAAATTTATTTAAATGTTTCTGTTTCCATATAGACTTCAGCCAACCTCCTACAGTAAAAAGTAATGCAATATTGTATGTGCTTTTTTTGGTTTGATTACTAATGTGTATACTAGTAAAAGCTAAATTTTAATTCATTAGTATCATTGATAATTTGGAAGAATATAGAAGGCTAAAATGTAATTGAATTGAAACATGTGTCTCTTGCTAAGACTTAGTTCTGACCCAAGAAAGCCTCTTCTGCTTTCAATGCCCCTTACCCAACTCAGTCTCTTTAAGGCTCCCATGGTAGCCTAGGTATATTTCTACCTTTGTTCATCCCAAAATCTTTTTATACGCCTACCTGCCTCTGTTTCCTCTAAAACCCCACTGAAGCTGAGAATATATTTAACTAATCTTTATACATCAGCACCCATAAAAGCACCTAGAAAATATTGTAAGCTCAATGAATATCTATTTGAACGACTTAATGAATGTAGGAATTAGTGATTGAATATTTTCTAATCAGTTGTTAATGCTATTATATTATAGAACATCTGTGGCTCAGGATTCAGTGTTCTAGTTCTATACAAATTCACAGCAGAGTACTATATTTTAAAGAATTATAAAGTTCATGTTCAATCTACACTGCTAATCCAAAAATTAGCCTTACTTTAAAAATTAATTTTGGTGTACCCTATATACTATACTCTTAAAACATTATTATGCTTCCTGGCAAAACTTCCAATCATGTGTTTATAAATTTGTTTTTAACCTGTCGAACATACACTGGCCCCCTGTTACATACCCTTTTTTTTTTGTTAGTGAAATCACTGGATTCTAAATTGCAATAGCATTCTTTATTTCAGCAGTAATTTAGCAGGGACAAACCCAGCGATACCTGGGAAGACGCTTATTACTTCCTGCACCTCTACCTCTAGCTCATCTAACCCTTTCTCCAACATCTATGAAAATAAGAGTTCCCTCCTTTCCCATCTGTTTTGCTCAACAAGATGCAGAGGGAGGAACAGTGAACTTCAAGCAAGCAGTTCAGGGATTTGGTCCCAGGATTGTTACTACCTAGAGTTAATTACACTTTGAATGCTTCCCCTAACAGCTCTGGGTTTCCATTTCCTCCTATATAAAACGAAGGGGCTGCACCAGATGATAATTGTAAAAATAACTAAAAGCCCTATTTATTAAGCTTTTACTATATGCAAAGAACTGCACTGTGTGTTTTACATGCATTATCTCATTTAATTTTAATCCTCCAAACACGTTTATAAAGTGTATCAGTCAAGGTCCAGCAGGAAACAGATGGTACACATCAAATTGGGTAATTTGAGGAGAGCTTAATAAAGGAACTTTATTAAAAAGGTGTGAGCAGGGTGTCAGGAAACCACAAGAGACAGTACAGTGCCCCAAGGCTAGTACTGCAGAAGGACATGGTTACCTAAATCCAGAAACCGAACTCTAGGGGGAAGAGGACTGCTTGAGCTGTGGCTGGAATGCAGCCTGACCTCAGGGACCCTAGGAATCAGCACCCTGACCTCGCTCTACCCACTGTAGGCAAACCCAAGAGGAAACAAGGACCATTTTAAAACCATCCATACCAGCCTTCAAGGGCACAAACCAGGAGGAGGAAAGTAAAGGATAGGCCTGAAGAGGCTGACAGAGGTGTCCAGTAATAACAACTCTTGTTATGCTGATTTTATGCATGAGGTTACTGGGGTTTAGAGGGGTCAGGTGACTACTAAGAGTTCACAGTCAGCACAGGCCAGACCTAGTCTTCAGCCCCTTTGTGTCAGACTCCAGAGCCTGAGCTCCTGATGGCTTTTCAGCCCTTGGAGTCCCTTTTTGTCCTTCTAGGGTTAATAACAGCCTCAGAAGTGATCTGATTCAACCTTCTCCCTTAGAGATGTTTGAATATGATGTCTCTCCATTTAGGACATGAGCCTTGCAGAGACCTCAGTAGCCTTTGAAAAGCCAGTGGTCTGTGTGCTCATTCTTCCTGTTCGAATACTGTGGCTTGTATCCTGACATGTAATTTTGATTTATAACTCTGAATGAGACACTCGTAGAGACAAAGTTGTTAGGCAGTCAAAAGGAGAGGATAGCATTTTTTACTATTAAATTTTTTCTTTCTTCTGACATGCTCTCTTCATTAAGGAACTTAAGGAATTTTCCATTGACAAAGAGTTGTCTAGTGAATAGCTTTGCTTGGGGTCAGGATGGGAAGCAGGGAGGGCAGTGAATTGATGACTGGATTTTCCAATTTCATGTGCTGGAGTTAGAACACAGTCCAAGACTCTGTTAAATGTGTTCCAGTAGACTATGGAAGAAGTAAACAGAATGCAAAATGTTTAAATACAGTGAAACTAAAAACTACTATTAAACATATTCTTCAGTATCCCTATGAGGGTCCTTAAGATAAGAAAAGGAAAGGAAATTTTCATAGAGTGAGTAGTAAGAGGTTGTTAATTACTCTTTGTGTAAGAATTAAATTCGCTGAAAAGGGACTACTGAAGTAATTATCTGAGGTCAAGGGGCCCCTCCCCAATCTGTCTGCTCCTCTGTCAAACAGAGATAAAAAATCCCACTCAGGACTCCTGGTAATGTCTTCCTGTACAAGCACTTTTTGGCCTACAGACAGGTTGTAGTCTAAGATGGTCTGTAACTCAGTTGTTGGGAATATGAACCAAATCTTCTAAAAGTTACGGTGTTATAAACTGTGACTCAGGGCTGGACCAACCTTTGACACCCATTAAAATCTCCAATCTAACTCAGTGTGAATTGCAAAAGTACTTCCTGGTATGAAGTAAGAGGAAAATGACAATACTGAGAACTCAGTGCTCCTGTCCCAGGTCAGGTCCTGAACCTGGCATGTTCTCACTGCCTGTCACACTCCAGCACTTTCAGGCTCAACGCAAGAATGGAACCTGAAAGTTTCAGGCACGCTGGAGTAGTGCCATGGTTTGTCATCTTTGTAACTAACAGGATGTAGGAGGCTTTCATGGGTGAACAGTGAGTATTGTGGCCCAGATATGCCTCACCTCGAACTCAAAGGCCCTTTTTGTTTGTTTGCTTTTCACACCAGAGTGAAGGATAAAAAGTGGTAAGTTATATGTTTGTTTTGATTGTTTGGAAAACGTCCCAATTTTAGCAGAATGTCTGCCTACAAGTAATGAGGATCTGTGAGTGAAGAAAAGGAACAGTTTGATAACCTTTTTAAAGATTATCCCCATAGGCAAGGCAGGCCTGAGAGAACATTCTCAGGAGAGAAAGTTCAGTTTGGGGTTCCCTTTTAACTAACTGGGCAATACAGTATTGAGACATTGACTCTTCGTAGGAAATCTTCAAAATCCTGGGCTACAGAACATCTTTTTTCGAGGAAAATTATCTTCCTGCCATTGAACCCTAGCTAAGCAAGACTTTTGAGATTGATTTAATCATCATCCGCTTCAGTGTCTTGGTAGTGAGTGAAAACGGGATTAGGGTGGCATAAGGGGGAAAAGTTTTCAGTGACTCGTGCTAAACCAGTGTTAAGAGATACCCCCCCACCTTCAAATAGGCCCTGCATGTGTAAAAGTCAATTTCTACTTTATGAGAGATTAGAACCAGAGAGTGGCTCATATTTAGACCCTGAAAAGGTAAGGAACAGTGAATATACCCCAAATTAGGTTTCAAAATAGCTCTGATCTAGTAATTTGCCCAGTAATTTCCCCAGACTGGGGCAGGACTGAAGAACTTAAAAAGGGGAGGAAGTGGTATCTGATAAATCTATGGTTTAGTATAGCTGAATTTCGGGTGGAGGGGGGAGTGGAGGAGAAAGGTAAGAGAAGAGGAAAAAAGGTGTGTGTTTGTGGGGGAGAGGAGGGAGAAGGGAGTGGGGGATCGAACTACACCAGGTTGTCTTCATTTCCCCGCAGGATTTCACCCACTATAAGCTTCTGTTGTTGCTTTGTTTATGCAAAGTTAGTCAGCCGGAGACACAGAGAAAGTGCTGAGATACTCGCTGAAGAAGGCAAAAATGATTTTTAAAATTTAAATGAAACCACGCACGCACACGCGCGCTCGCGCGCGCGCACAGGCACACACTGGGTCGGGGCAATCCCTGCCCGCAGACTTTGAAATGAAAACATGCCGAGGAGGGCGGGCGGGAGGCCGCTGCAGCAGCGGGGAGCGTTGTCTGTGACCGAAGGAGCTCTGGTGAATATCAGGTTCGGATTAGTGACAACTCAGAAGTCACGCCGGCGGTTGGGGGAGGGAAGTTTGCCAAGGTCTCAGAACTCGACGGAAGAGAGAGCGGCTTCCCTTGGCGCCGGGCGGAACTGGGCGTTCGTCGAGAGACCTCTGTCCCGGCCCGAGCCTGCCCCCACTCGACCCCCGCTCTCACACCCCGCCCTGAGATTGAGTTTGTCAGCGATCATAAAATGGGAATTGATTATTCCAGCCACCATTGATTAGGGAAGAATGCTTACTGCAGCAGCGGGGAAAAGGTTAAGAGGAAATTGACCTTCTTCCTAGGTGACATAAAGTCATTAGGTAAATGAGATATTCACACAGGAGTTTTAAAAGGTCACGCTCAATTTTTATTTGTAGCCTGAAGAGTCAACCTGGAGCTGGGGCTTAGGGCAGGGACCCCGCTCTTCTGGACAAGCTGACCAACAGGGAGACAACTCTCTGGCTGCGCAGGGCAGAGGCAAGATGGGAGGTGGGTTACTGTCCCGGGAGGATCGCACTGGAATTGGTGGAGTCCCGGGCCCGAGCTCTGCGCCTCGTCTGACCCTTGTGTGCGTCCCTGTGCCTGTGTGTGCGCCTGTGTCCCTCGGGGGCCCTGCGCTTCGCGCGGCGTTTCCTCCGTTCCAGTCACCCGTCAGCATAGGGATGCCGGGCAGAGACAGACAATTAAAAACACTTATCCTACCATAGCCGGCCACGTATCACACAGAGTGAAAGTGTTTTGTTTTGTTTTTTAAGGAGAGGGTGAGAGATATATTTATGCACATATTTATCCCTTTAATTATAGGAATTAATCCTCTTATGACTAAAAGGTAACGTGGAAGGACGTCCCTTTGATGTGGAAAAGCACCATTTGTGACTCACATTCAGACTGATTAAGGAATAATTGTTGTTAAACGCTTTACAAGAGAAGAGTGTTTAATTGAGGGGCATTCGTAATTTTACGGCTTAGTACAAAATTAAACGTAATTAAAAACTCAGAAATTCCAAATGATTTTCCAATTATTTTTATTGTCTGAGCTAATTATTACACAAGGGTATCACTTTGCCTTAAGGGCATTTAAAAAATACCTTTTCCAAATATTCGCAGAGAAGTGACTCAAAGCTTTCTCCAGGTACAAGCCTAGTAAAGGACCTTCCTTCTTCACTCCCCTCTAATTCGGTACCCCGCCACGCGCCCCTCCTTCGCCTCCGGTAATTAAGCGTTTCAGCCACTCTCCCCTCTCTCTGAGTTCCTGCAACACCTTGGGATGTGAGAAAGTGATGGCAGTTCTCTTCTGCAGATCATTACAGCAAAACTGGAAGTATCTGTAGAGGGCTGATGAATTTCTTGAAGTAACACTTGTCATACATGGCGGCGGAAAAAAAAAAAAAAAAAACTAAGTAAACACAGCTCTCTGGGGGCAATCCCTCCATGCCTCTGCCTTGGGGTGTGTGGCAGGAGGGAGGTAATACCCCAGTACGGACTGGAAGTTGTTTATAAACTCACACACGAAGACGTACAGATGCACGCTGGAAACTTTCTTTTGGTTTGCACTTCTATTTATTTATTGAGAGTAGGATGGATATGAAAAAGCTGCTCAGTTAGATTATGAATGTTTTTTAATGCTGGGATTGACGGCAAAAAGCCAAGCTATGTTTATATGTGTAGCTTCTTTAAATGTCCAAATAGGCTTATTTAAATACATCAAAAGGTTTACAGAAACTGCTTCAGTATTATGGAAATTAAAACACATCCTCACAGCTAGTCCAGGAGTGGCCTTGTCTTTCCTATCAGACTTGGCTATCTTCCCTATTAAACCCTGAAAAAATAAATAAATAACACAAAATTGGGGAGAATATGGATTTGTATGTTATGATTCATCTGAACTGAGAGTATGGAGCCATGGAATGTTTGTGTTTCCGTAAGTCTAATTTCTCTGAAATTTGTAGGACAGAGACTTCAGTGGATTCTAGCATTCTATCCGCCTTTCCCCTCCACACCCCATAAAATAAATGATTGCCTCTGATCTGATGTGCCAGGTGAAAATGGGTAGAATTAAAACTGTCAATTCTGCTTCCAACTGGTGTCTTTCGCTTGAGTTCAAAAGCTTTTAAAACGTGCCGATCATTCGTAAGTATTATTTCTTTTTCTACCATCGAGGCTTTTAAGTCAAAAGAAAGAAAAGGTATTTCTATTTCAAAATTCATTTTCTCTGGAAGATTTGATTCTGTCAGGTAATTTGATGATGGACCCTGACCCTATGAGAATGTCTGCCTGGCGAAGGCTGGTTTACCCGAGTGCAGCCAAGTATACTCAAGTCCGGTTTTTCCGTTTTTTTTTTTTTTTACTCCAATGGTATATTTGGAGCTGGGATGTGGATATTTAAATTCAAAGCTTTCCAAGTGCTTCAATACTATTTTGGAGAAGAGGTTAGAGTAGGCAGAGTTGGAGAGAAAGGAGGAAGGATCTCTTTGAAAGTTAGAGATGGTGAAAAAGACATGTAATCCGATGTGGAAAATCGAGTAAAAGAGGCAGTGCACACTTTAGCTTAGGCAAAGATTGCCGAATCCTTTGAAGAAATTGACACGGATTTTCCAGAAATGGGGTGGAGGTGGGGGAGAATCCTAGGGTGGGCATTTTATGTAAATGAGCATATTTGAAATATAGTACAAATCCGGTATAGTAAAACTGACAGTTCTGACAGTATTGACAACATAAATATATGTTTGAACACTGCACTTTCAGACACTTAACCGATGAAGCAATAAAAAAAAATTCGACTACAATATTTCAAATAATCGACATTGATGTTTTGATACATCATTTTTATACTCCAAATCGATCTATCACTGTGGGGCTGGTCAATTTTAAGTAAAAATGTGCTGCAATTATTTGTACCTTGGCTAATGATGACCTAATAACAATTAATTACACCTGAACTGTGCCTTTTTCCTTCCGCAATGGAGGTGGGGGGCAATTCTTGGAAAACAGAACCCACTATTGTGCCATTCTTCCCCTCCCTTGTATTCCATTTTTGCCATGGGTCCGGGGTGGAACTTCAGACTGAGGAAGGGGTCTTTGTCTGGTTGATCATAGACGCCACAGGCTGAGGTCCCCTCACCTGAAATAGCCACCTTCTGGGTCTATATTGGGAATATGATCCTCACTTTTACTTTGCAAAGTCAAAACTAAATTTTAGAAAATTCAATCATAACTCTCCTTCAGTTTATATGTCCTTTCCTCTGTTTCAAGGACTAGATGGAAGAGATTTGCTCAAAGATTGAAATTTTCTCTCGGGCTGTGTGTGTGTGTGAGAGAGAGAGAGAGAGAGAGAGAGAGAGAGAGAGAGGAGGAGGAGGAGGAGGAGGAGGAGGAGGAGGAGGAGGAGGAGAGGAGAGGAGAGAGAGAGGCCGCGCACAGGGGAGTTTTAAGAAAGTACGGATACAGCCGGGTTTAAATCTAAAGCATCTAATCTGAATCGAATCTCTCCCACAACCCCATCCCCTCTGACCTCCCTACACAACGTTGATTGTTTACAGGCTACTGGAAAAAAATAAAAAGAAAAAAAGCCACAAATAAGAAAGACAATGACCTGCAAATTGCAGGAATGGAGGAAGGAGACAGTTGAGTATTGCTTCCCCACGCTCGCCGCCTCCCGCAGTCTTACTGTTGGTTTTCGCTGTTTGCCCTGTGAGTTTTCCAGTTCTTACCCACTCCTCTCCAAATTTGGTGGCGGCGGGGGAGGGGGAAATAAGATAAAGCTTTATTAATTGAAGGAAAAAACAATCCTGGACAGGCCTACGAAACAAAATCGAGCAGTCCATTGTGAAGTACGGATTGGGTGGAGGCGGTGGAGGACCCCTCGCACTCCCACTCCGACTCCCTCTCGCAGGCTAGGCGCCGCGCCGTGCTGTTCCCACCCCTGTGAAGCCCCGACCCTTCCTCAAACTCGCACTGAGACTCGGCCTTCTGACCTAAAACTTAGCTGGGCTCCACTAGCCCTGAATTCCAGTGTCTGATTTCTTTCCTCCAAACTTCACAAATGCGGTTTTTAGCCCCTCCAAACCAGCGCCAGCTGAGATGTTGGGACTTGAGCAACACGCTATGCAACTTTAAGATGCTAATCGAAGGCAAAGGATGTGTGCGACCCGCGTTGGGTAAGGGGAGGAGGGATCAGAAGAGACAGCTCCGTGGCCAGAGCATCCCGCAGTTGTGAGGGTTACTAGTCTCTGGCCGGGTCTTTCCAAGCCGCCTGAGCCGCAAGTTGGGGTAGGAACTAGACAAGAGGCCGCAGGAGGACAGAAAAGCGAGAAAAACAATCGAGATAGCGGAAGAGACGAAAGAAGAAGAAGGAGAGAGGAAGAAAGAGAGGAAGGAAGAGAGCGAGGGAAGGAGGAACAGCGAGAGCGAGCGCACGTCGTGTTTGGAGTCCCGCCAGATAGCGCTAGAGGGCTATTTATTGAAATCCTTTCTGCGAGATGAAGCAGCTAAAATTGGGAGAAATAAGAAGAAAAGGGGGCAAAAGGAAAAAATGTCTAATAATTTTACTCCATTTTATTTAAAAAAATAAATTGTGGGGTGCTTAAACGTTATTAATAGGAGGAGGTGAAGAAAAATTTACGATAGAAACCTGAAGTGGGAAGAGGACCAAAGGACCAAAAGCCACCACCACCACCACCACCAACAAAAGCAAACAAAAAAGTCCCCTTCCCTCTGTTCATCCCAGCTAGGAAGAACAAGTAAAGTTAACAGGTAAGGAAGCCAGTGCAATTATTTCTAGGCCAACTTTCAGAGCTTCTGATTACACTGCTGGGAAGGTCATGAGCAGCTCACAAGGATAAGCCGATGTTTATGGAGAAAGGATGTTTTAAAAGTAATAGATGGCTGCAAGGGGTGGAGAAGGAGAGACAAACACGTTATTGGAAACGCCAAATAAAATACATATCAAAAATTCCAACTGTCAGCCAGCAGGTCTTGAGCAGACGATAGCCCCTTCTGCCTTTGTCCCAGCGATCCTGGGCTCAGGGCTGTTTCTGCAGGGCTGAAATCAAACTCCTTGAATAACAATTTAGATATACTCTGAGAAGCTTGGAGAAAAGAACTAGGCTACAAAAATTCACTGTGTCATTCAGAACCCAAAGAAAACTGCTGGGGATGGAAAGAGAAGACCTAGTGACAGAGGTAGAGTCCAGAGAGAGAGAGATGGAGAGAGAATAACATATTTTTGATCACTTTTACTTGCTCAGTTCAGTAATGCAAGGCAGAAAACTTCTTTCAAATGATACTTTACTTTTAAGTATTGACCTGCTTTTATCCTAAAATCCCTGCCATTTCACATATCTAGCTTCTAATTTTAAACCTGCACTTTCCTTTGACCTGAAGGAATTTTTGAAAATCAAAGTAATAATTCATGTCTTTTTTTCAAAGCCAGTAAATAGAACTTCCCTCCGGGAATAAAAATTAATCTTACACAGTTTTTAAAGATCTGCTTCATCCAAAAAATTCTAAATCAAAACATTAAATAAAGTTACAAATAAGATTAAGGTAGAATTTATTTGCTTCTCTAGAAAGGCATCAATTGTTCTGTTGTAAGAAGACAAAAAGGATTTAAACCTGGTGATTTTAATACACAGATTAACACTTCGGACTTCACAGTTCTGAGGAATTTGAAGTTATCTGTGCTGAGAATCTATAACTTTCAAGGAAAAGAAAAAGAAACAGCTACACAAGGTCCTTAAGGAGTGTGGGCAAATTCACCTACAGTCTGGGTTCATAAATGCTCAGTTCAAATTAAACATTCCCCATAAAGCCAATGCCCTTCAAATTAAGGGACTATAGTGGAATTCAATTATTCCTTTTAAATCTTAAATGTTACCTATGATAGCATTTCATGTTGGCTCAAAAAAGAAAAGGAAAAAGAGAAAAGTAGCAGTTTTTAGAAGTCTTGGGGTTGCCTCAATAAGAAAGAGGTGATTTAAAACAGACTCTTAAATTTGAGAGGCCCGATTTCCCCTCCCATTCCTCCCCACCCTCTAGGTCCCCTCCTTTTCACCTCTTTTTTATGTAGTACCCCCACCCCCACTCTAGAGCTAAGTAGCTGATTTGGGATTCTGAAGAAATCGGTTTCACCATCCATATTTGTTCTGGGGCACTTGTAAAATGCGATTTGTAGAGGGTCTTTAGCCTTCTGATTGTCTTTGAATTGTTTTTACTGAAACAGATCTTTTGCAGTTAATGAGTCCCCACGCAGCTGGACAGCTCCTCTCGGACACTGAGAACTCTAACCCCAAAATGACCCCAATTTGACACCGCAAGATGAAATTTTACCGCCTGTTAAAACCATTTCCAGCCTGGGCAGAAGGAGCTGACTGTTGACGGAGGTGTGTGGCACCTCCTGCGACCCCCATTTCGTGCCTGTCTCCCAGGCCTGCCCCACCTACTTTCCTTTCACCCCAAATGTGGGAGAGCAGATGAGCCTGGAAGCCTGGGTGGGAGTGCCAAAGCTGACAATAGGGCATTAGCAAAATGCCACCAGACTAGAAATCAGAAAGTGCGGGCACACTACTCCTTTGGAATCGCTTCTATTGGACTGGAAAATTGGGGACGGGGGAAACCAGGAAATTCTTAAATGTTAGATGAGCCTTTTCAGCTCTATTAATAAAACACCTGCAAGTTGCTGATTAAAGGCAATAGTCCTTTAAATTCATCAAACTGACCAAGAACCGATACCTTGAGTCGACTCTAACTTGATCTCCTAGTGTGTAATCCACTACACTAGAATTGCTATTTTAAACTAACAGTTTCATAAATGACATGCAACTAGGTAAGTAAGATCTCTTTCACTGCAAGAAATTCTGGGTTCTCCCGTGAGACAATTGGCAAATTTTAAAAAGACATGGATTTCCTCCAGTAGGAATGCAGTTTTAACACTCTTACACTTTTTTAACTAAAAGTCGTTGAAGTTAAATATGACTTTTTGACAATATCTTAAAATGTCATATTTCTCTCTCCCTCCTACACCTAACCATATTGTCCCTGTTGTTTGCTTTAATGTATTCAATAAAATGCAAAGGAAGTTAAGAATATGAGAGAGAGAGAGAGAGAGAGAGGAAGAAAGGCATTAAGGTTAAAAACGCCTTCTGCATCTCTGGAAAGATGAAAACACACGAAAATAGAGTTTAAATTTGTCTTTTTTTGTAAAATCCAAGATTATCACCGGAGAATCAACTCATTATTAGCTTACAATTGTTTGAAAATATAGAAATCGGCTGGGCGCGGTAGCTCACGCCTGTAATCCCATCACTTTGGGAGGCCGAAGCCGGTGGATCAGGAGGTCAGGAGTTCGAGACCAGTCTGGCCAACATGGTGAAACACCGTCTCCGTCTCTACTAAAGATATAAAAAATTAGCCGAGCGTGGTGGCGCGCGCCTGTAATCCCAGCTACTAGGGAGGCTGAGGCAGGAGGATCGCTTGAACCCGGGAGGCGGGAGCTGTAGTGAGCCGAGATCCCGCCATTACACTCCAGCCTGGGCAACAGGGCAGGAATCCGTCTCAAAAAAAAAGAAAAAAAGAAAGAAAGAAAGAAAGAAAAAAAAAGTGGGGGGAAGGAAAAGAAAATATAGAAATCACCAATCTGTCTGAATTGTTTTACTCAGTTGCACTGCCAGGGACAGAACATTTTTCTAAAAATGCGACCAAGTTTTTCTAAATTAAAGTTATAGGGATGATAACTCACCTTACAATATCACTATAAAAACAGAAGCGGTAGAAAAACAGAGGTAGCAATGTTGAATGTTTAAACTCTGCAAGGCAAAGGTTCGGTGTGAAGTTGATTTTTACCCCCTCCCACCCCCCCAAAAAAAAGATTTATCAAGGACACTGAGGAGTTTCTTTTAAAAAGAAACGCAACTGGCACTTACTGAACAAGACAGTTGAAACAACAATAATCCTATTATCGACGATAAATTTAAATTCTTAAATTTAAGAATAATTAGAAGAGGAAAAACTGAGTGTAAACTTCTCAGCCAGCGGCGCTGCACCGAGAACTTGGACCCACCAACATCAACAGCTTTGCAAAGTCGAAAACTCTCCGCAGCGAGAGCAGATTGTCGTTTTTTCCCCTCCCGACCCCGCCGCCCTCTCAACCTCCGCGTCCCGGCTAAACTGAAGTCGCGTAACTGTCGATTGAAATAAAATTCTGGAGACCAACTTTTTCTTTTCTCTTGCATCTTCTTTTCTTTTTTACTCACCTTCTCTTAAATGTCGACGAGCAACTCAGCAAGAAATAAGGAGGATACTTTTACTCTTGGAGTTCTTCTAGAAAAAAAAGAGGAGGTGGAGGAAGTACCCTCCCCCCAACCTTCAGATTTCCTACCCGTCGGCTCTAGCAGGCTTGAAGCCGGGCAAAAACAGTGGCTGAAAACCTGGGTTACACTCTCCTCCCTGAAGCTCCGTGAGCTTGGCTGTCCCTGCTCGGGCCAACGGGCAGAAACCTCGCGGTCCGCAGCCCCTCTCCCCGGCGTCGCGCTATCCGCGCCTCTGCCAGCCCCTTCGCACTATCTTTCTTTATATGTGAGGGCCGATTTCCCGCAGACATCATTGTTATGATGGCTCATTTAATCAAACTGTTTAATTGCTCTGGTAATCACTATCATCATCACAGGTGCTCAATCATTCATCATTTTTGGAGGGCTTTATTGACCTCCGGAGTTCATTCCTCAGCCCTATTAAAACGAGGCCAAATTTCTCCGACTCTGCTTGGAGTCTCCGCAGGCTGCAATCTTAGCCTAGTTTGTGTTGCTCGAAAGCTTACAGTGAAGCAGGGAAGATGGAATGGGGGCCAAAAAAAAAGCCCTCCCACCAGCCCTCCTCCCCGCGCTCTCTCTGGCTTTCTCACAGACACACACGCGCTCGCTACTGCGCGCCCGCGCGCGCGCGCACACACACACACACACACACACACACACACACACACACACAGAGTACTTTATTCTCTCTAATCAACCTCCCCCACCCCACCCACCCTCAGCGGGAAAGTCGGAGAGACGCGGCGCGCGGAAGACATTCTACTCTCTCCTTCCCAGATGGGTTCAAAGTTGAAGAGGGATGCGGCTGTTGGAGAACAACAGTCCGCTTTCCACTCTCTAGGCCAGGGACTGGGAGAGCGAGAGCGAGAAGTTGGGGAGAGGGCGCGCTTCCAGCTCCTGTCCCGGCCGGGCCGCGCCACCGGGGCCGAGCGGCGGCGGGGCGGCGGGGCTGCGGGGCTGCGGGGCTGCGCGGCGCGCGCGGGGTGACCGTGGCTCCGCCCCCAGCTCAGGGCTCGGCTTGAGTGACGCGCGGCCGCCGGGAAACCAGCCGCGCAGTGGTAAAGCCTGGTGCAGCTACGGCCAAGTAGGACGAGGCACCAGCCACTAGTTTCCACCCTTATGGTGTGGAGTGAAAAGTTCTGACGGAGCTGGTCCCTGGTCCCTGACCCAGCGAAATCGCCCCTGTGTAATTAACACAGCCATTAGCAAGCGTTACCGCCGCTGCGCCTCGGGCGACCACAACAAAGCTGGGCTTTGAGCGCCGGCCACTCCTCCTGGCCCGGCAACTTCTTTCTCCCCCTCTTTTTCTCTCTCGGTCTTTTCCTCCTGTGCTTTTCAGCTCTGAGTGAGATCTACTTTGGAGACGCACACTAGTCGCGCGCGCGCGCGCGCGCGCACACACACACACACACACACACACACGCCCTTGGCTACATCGGACCCAAATGACTCTCTCCTCACTTCCTCCCTCCCCATTCCCCCGCGGCCCCCAAAGACTCTCGGGGTGGCCCCTTGTCCTCGCCGCTTGGACGGAGTGTGCTGTGAGTTAAGCTGGTCTCTTCTGGTTCTGGAAAAAATGAGTATTGACAAGGCTGCTGGATCTGCGCAGAAAAGAAAGTGCCACTTAATAAAAAATTTAACCCGGCAGTGGTACGGTCTGCAGAGCTTGCTGCCCTTGGACCTTAGTAGGAAGCCTTCGGGGTGCTGTAATCGGCGGGCAGAGGAGAGGGAGGCCGCGGAATTAAAAAGAACAAAAGCGAGAGCGCCATGCCAAACGTGCCCGACACGACCCACTTAGGCAGGAGCCGGGAGTGATGGGAAAATGAACTAGAAGTAAGTTTTTTTAAAAAAATGAAAAGATCTGAGGCGGTACCGTACTTTCCCTGTGGTTTTCTGCAGTTTTCCTCTCTGCGCTCTCCCTGTCCTCTTCTCTCTCTCTCCCCTTCTCCCTCTCTCCCTGTTCGCGCGCGCGCGCACAACACACTCACGCGCGCACGCACACACACACACACACACACACACACACACACACACTCTCTCTCCCCTTCCTCCCCCAGCCGCCCCCCATCCCCGCGGAGGAGCAGGCTCGCTGATTTGCTCGGGTCCGCCCTGCCCGAGCCTCCCCTCCCCCTCCGCCCTCCGCCTCCCCCGCCCCCCTAGCCGGGGCTGTCCGATCGCACTCGTTGCATATCAGAGGCTCTGCGCGGCGCGCTCCTCCTCGCTCCCGCTCCCCACTCCCGGGATGTGTCTCCGCCGTACGACGGGCTATGGCCACCACGACTTCCGGGTTCCGTCATTTCGTTCTCCCGCCGCCGACCCGCGCCGCCAAACTGAGGCTCTTCAATAAGCCAGGCAGCAGCCAACCTGCCAACACCTACTGACACTCACTCATCTCCCAGAGAGAGAAAGAGAGCGAGAGAGAGCGAGCGCGAGAGAGCGAGCGCGAGTGAGAGCGAGCGAGCGAGCGAGAAAGAGAGAGAGGGAGAGACAAAATACCTACCAGGAAAGGGGGGGGAGGAAGTCCAATTTTTGCAAACTATTCATATTTTTTTTCTTGATTTTTCTCCCTGCTTTCTTTGAACAATACTTTAAAGAGAGAGGATCATATTATCGATACCGCGGGGGCAAAGCTAAAAAAGGGGGGAGGGGGGAGGAAAAAATTCAAGAAGCAGAAACCCCTCGCGGAGTTTTACTGGAAGAAAAAAAACGGGTCTGAAAGATTCCTCCTCTTCATCATCATCAACCATCATTCATTCACTACCTTGACATTCCGGGCTTTGATTGACAGCTGGAGTGGCAAAAAGCCATGAAACACGACAGTTCGGTTACATGTGGGCTGCTGACGGGCTGCTCGTAACCTTCAGTTCGGGGGCTTGACAATTTTTTTCTTCTTTTTCTTCTTTTTCTTTTCTTTTTTTTTTTTTTTCCAACTGAGGGGAAGAGAAGAGAAAGAGGGGGAAAGGAGGACCGAAAAGGAGGAGGAGGGGAGGGGGGAGGAGGAGGAGGTGGAGGAGGAGGAGGAAGATCAGGAGGAGGAGGAAGAAGAGGAAAAAAGAGAAAAAGAAGAAATATCACAGAAAAAAAAAAAAAAACTCTTCGTTATCTTGCCTGGGCTTTTCCCCCCCTAAAAAATAACATATTGGAGAATTGGGAGAAATCTCTTTGGTTTGGAAAAAAAAAAAAAGGAATCTTCAGCCTAGATCACTTTCTTATCCGGACTGGGATATTAAATATACGACACATCCAGGAGTTTATTGGAGCGCAGACTGATGGCGCAAAGGGTAGGTTTAAATCTCCAACACTTACCTAGATATAAATCCTCTCTAAGAGGGGCCTGTCCCGATGCCTCCTCTCCCTTCAACGCTTCTGCTGCTGCTCGCTGCTTGATGATGGCGGCCAGTATTTTAAAAAATAGCAAAATTATTCATCGGCTTCTTTCCCCCCCGTGCCTCTGCGTGTGTGCGAGTGTGTGTGCGTGCGTGTGTGCGTGTCTGGGCGCGCGTGTTCCAGCGCTGTGCGAGCGGGCGGGCGGCGAGTGCGTGTGAGTGGTGTGTGTGTGCGTGTGCAATTGTTACACGCTTTCGCCTCGCTCCAGCTTTTACCCCAGCAGCGAGATTCCCCTGGTTCTCCTGCTGCCGCTGCTGCGCCGCTGCCGCCGCTGCTCGCGCGGCTCGGGGCGGGCACAGGCTGCGTAGGAGCCGCCGCCGGGGCCGCCGCTGGGGCCGCGCTGCCGCAGCCGCTGCGCCGCCGCCTAGACTACTAGCCTGGGCTGCTTGTTTTGTCTCTGAAATTGACAAGGACGCAGGGAATCCGCTGCTAAATAATGTTTCTGGTAACTTTCACGTTATTCCCCCCCACCCTCCGCTCCCTGCCCCCGGGGAGGCACTGGCCCTGGTCTTTCCTCGTCCTCGGCGTTCTCTTGCTGATTATTAGTGTTTTTCTTCTCTTTATTTTGTTTCATTTCGCCTTTTGATTTATTGGATCCTCTGGAGGAGGCGAAGGGGGGTTAAGGGTGGGATCCGGGGCTTCCTCCTCACACTAACTCCACTTCTCCCTCCGTTGGCTCGCTACGGTTCTGTTGCCTCCGGCGGCAGCGGGGCCTCCCGGCTCCCCCTCAAATCCCCGGCCTCGCCGCCTCCCCTTCCTTCTCTAAACGTTGCTCTCGGTTCATGCTTTTTCATTTTTAAATTGAATAACATTTTTCCCCACAACTTTCAACTTCGTTGTTTTGGCTGGTTTGATTTCTGTGTGCTCAACTTGTGCTCGGTACTTTTCTCTTTTCTGACTTTGTTTTTATTTTTATTCTCTCTCTCTTCCTCCCTCCCTCCCTCTTCTCCTATCTTCTCTCTCTCTTACCTCTCTCCCTCTCTTTCTCATCTTTATCCCTTCCCCTCCTTTCTGTTCACCCTCTTCTCCCTGCTCTTTTTCCCTTTCCACCCTCCTCCTCTGTTCTCCCTCACCTCCTGCGCCTCCTCCCCCTTCCCGGGTTCTGACAGTACGATGAGCTGCCCCATTACGGCGGGATGGACGGAGTAGGGGTTCCCGCTTCCATGTACGGAGACCCTCACGCGCCGCGGCCGATCCCCCCGGTTCACCACCTGAACCACGGGCCGCCGCTCCACGCCACACAGCACTACGGCGCTCACGCCCCACACCCCAATGTCATGCCGGCCAGCATGGGATCCGCTGTCAACGACGCCTTGAAGCGGGACAAGGACGCGATCTATGGGTAAACCGACCCCCCCGGACCCAGCTTACTGTGTGTGAGTGTGAGTGAGAGTGTGTGTTTGTCTCTGTGGGGGTGGGAGGGTGGACCACTAAGTGGGGAGTTATTTCTGCATGGTGGGGGGCGGGCGCCGCTTGCCTTAGGAAAGGACCCTGGAGGGGGCCTGTTTTTCTGCCCCTGGAGTCAAAGACCCGAAGATCTAGCCTCCTCCACTCTCACAGGCCGGCCACTCCGGACCGCATAGCTCGGAGTGACTGAGTCCCCAGAATCTTGCCGGGGCCTTCTCCCGGAGGACAGGATTCCTAGCCAACGGATGCAGGGCCGGTCGTTTCAGGCCCCCTAACAGAGGCCTTGACGAAGGAGAAAGTTTCCTGCCGATGAGGAGCAACTTTGGGTTTTTTTCTTTTTTATTTTTTTCTCTTCTGTTTCCTACTGAGGGTCTGGGAGTCGCTAAAAGCAGCTTGAGCTGGGATCAGGGCTGCTTCTGTCGGCCAGGAAGTCCTAATCACCCACTTCTTAATTCTCTGTAAATAAAAGGGGCAGACCTTGAAGTGCAGCGAGGTGGAAGGGACTGTTGCTTGCTTGGGGCAGCTCTTAGTGGGAGTAAGGAAGATGGCTGGAAATCATTTTATATTCTGAGAGCACTTGGCGAGGGGTGGGATGCACGATCCTAACCTGTACCACACGGGCTTCCGGCTGAGGGTAGGTGGGCAAAGCGACGGGTTGCCGAGGGGAGGGGACAGTGGGTAAACAGCAACTGAGCCCCAAGCCAGAGGCCGCCAGCATCCCGAAGTGTGGCTAAGCCGCCTGGAGGAACACAAAGGGCATACGCGCACGCACACTTACAAGTTTTAAAACACGATTTATTTATTTTTGTCTGCTGCAAAGCTGGGAGAAATGTGGTCTTTGGAAGGAAGCTCTCCAGAGTGTAACCTTCCTATTATTTTGGCCTCCACACTAGGGTTTTACTAGAAGTGGAGCAAACAAGTTTATAAAGCAAGAGGGTGGAGAGATTAGAAGAGCATTCTCTTGCATTTAGGAAGTGTCACTGCGGTGTGTATGTAGGTGAATGAAGCCTTTGGCCTCATCTGAAATGCCCATTAAAATGCAGAGTTAGAACAATTTTTTTATTTCAAGCAGTGTTTCTTTCTTGGGAGGTCAGGGCTGAGTCTCAGGGGTTGGTTCGGCGTCCTCGATACTGTGGGGAGTGGATCAGAATCGACTCCGGGCTCCAGACTGAGCGTCCCGGATGTTTCATTACGTTCCAACTGAGGCTGTTTTTATTTGTCGGGCTGCAGTGGCCGGGGGCTCTGGCCAGATATGAGAGACCTCTAAACTGCGGGAAAGGGCCAGGCCCTTTTCCCTTTCTGTTTCTGAATCAGGCTCGGCTGACTGAGGAAGGGTTGTAAAGTGTGATGCGTGCCTGTTGTATTAAAGAAGGACTCCACACCCTCCAAACTTGTTGATTACAGTTCTTGCTCCTTCCCCTCTGCACCCCGTCTCTGTGTGTGTGTCTCTGCGTGGCGCTGCCCGTTAGGCACCCGTTGTTTCCTCTGTTAGCTCTGGTCTTTGAGAAGTGCGAGCTGGCGACCTGCACTCCCCGGGAACCTGGAGTGGCCGGCGGAGACGTCTGCTCCTCCGACTCCTTCAACGAGGACATCGCGGTCTTCGCCAAGCAGGTCCAACCTTCTTAATCCACTCATCTTCTGGCAGTCCCTCACTACCCCTCCCCTTTCCTCGGAGCTTTACTTGAAAGGAGGAAAGGCCAGGGATACCCGATCTGTTTCTCTGGCCCAGTCCACTCTCTACACCTCCTCCCCATCCCTAAGCCTGGGGGCGAATTGGAAGCGGAGATAAATATGGGTGTTTGTTTTTCCCCCCAGCAGGAATACAGGGATTCGACCCTCGAATTAAAGTTGACCTGCTCCTAATCTGGGGCTTGGCCTTTCCCCCCCCCCGCCTCCAGCTACTTGAACAAGAATTGAGGAGAGGGACTGTGAGGGACCCGGGAGTGCCCGGGAGGCAAGGAAGCTGGGCGCCTCTCCGAGTGGTCCCAGGCAGCAGTGGAAAGCCACAGCCTCTTGGACGGCTGGATAAGGGGCTATTCGGGGCCCTGCGAACGGCCCTGAATTCCCGGCTACAGCTTAGTTGTACTAGGTCTCCCTTAATGGGGCCCGGACCAGAATGCCCTGATTCTTCTTCAGCGACCCCACTAATTTAAGGCACCACTTTGTTTCTTGTATTTTGCCAAAGTCCCTTTCCTCTTCTCCGCCATTGCCCCTCCACCGTCCCCACTCTCACGTTTCAGTTTTCTTCTTTTAAATGGGGTGGTTGTTCAAGCTGACTTTCTCTGTTTCTTACAGGTTCGCGCCGAAAAGCCACTTTTTTCCTCAAATCCAGAGCTGGACAATTTGGTAAGGCTCTCTGTTCCTTGTTTTTTCCCCAGCCTTTGCCCTCTCCCATGCCCAGAAGCACCCACTTTCTGCCGGCGCTGTGGAGAGTTCGGACAGAACCCTCTTTTGGAGCTCTAGGGAGAGAGGGAAGAAGGGAGAAGCTTAGAGCCCCTGCCTGGGAGCTGGCGAGCGAGGGGCAGGAGGGACTTGGTGGGGAGCGAAGCCCAGGGAGGCCGAAAGGGGAGACAAGGCGCCGAGAGCGCGAGCGGGGGATGTTTCCCAGGTCTCGGCCCCAGGAGTAAAGAGCGAGAAGTGAGTTATTTCCTCTGTTTGCGGGGCAGGCGGCGAGCCCCGGGCAGCTCACCCGAAGGATGTAACCGCTGGCAAGGCTGAGGGCGGGCTGAGGGTGGGGGCTGGAGGGCGATGAGGGGCAGACCAGCGCAGGCCACTTTTAGGTGCGATTCTTTTGCTAATTTGCACGATTTCAATATTAAAAGTACTTAAATCCGCTTTCAAAGGCCCAGCCTCAGCATTCATCTTGAGTATTTCCTTCTTTAGTGAGGAAGAATTTCGCTGGGTGTGCTCTTTCTAAAAAGCTTTTTCTATCCAGAGAAGCGACTTTTTTTTTTTTTTTTAATTTGTCCTGAGGTCGAGGGAGGGGATGCTTAAAGAGGACTGAGAAGAGAAAAAAGGCCTGGCCCGAGGAAAGCAGTCCTTACAAATAGCACAGCGAACATCAGGGGGAAAGATATTAATGCCTGTGCTCAGGTTGAGTCAGATTCCTACCCCGTGGCCAATGAGGCAGAGACTATCAGTAATCACTTGATTTTTCTGACTATTTCTTGATGTGTAGGTTTTCCCTGGCCACCTGCCCGTTTCTTCTCCCCAGCCCAATTTTCTCACCACCATCCATCCTCACACCACCCCCAACCCCAAGACAGGACCTCCAAGTCACAGAGGTCTAACTCCATTCCCTGAACTTTTCTTTCAGATGATACAAGCAATACAAGTACTAAGGTTTCATCTTTTGGAGTTAGAAAAGGTAAGCCGGAAATAACACTCCCCATGTTCATGAAACCACTTCCCGCTCCTAGTTGAGTTGGGATGCTTTTAACAAACCTCTGGTATGAGGGATTGAGCACCTGGAGATTTTGAGCATGTAACCATGTCCATCCTTCAACTGGCTTCTCAACACAGGGGCTCAGAGGATGGGTGAATCAGGACAGCCTTGCCTTTAAAGTAGTCTCCTCCTCCCCAGTATTCCCCGCCAGGCATTCAGGATTATTTTGAAATGCAGCAAACCATTTGTGTTACCGGACACTCAGCCTGCTTGTGTCTTTATTAGCTCAGCTCACCCTCGGCCCAGGGTTTGCATTAGGTACAGGCAGAGTGAATCATCCTCGCTGGGTGTCTTCACATTGTTCTGCAGGTCAATTACTTTCTCCTGGAAACATAGAAAACTTCTAGCTTATAGAATTACAAATGTTAATGCTCTCCCCAGCTCCAATGTTGTAATGTTTTGATATTATTGTCAAATCAGATTTAATTCCCTGGACTCCCAGTCTGAACCCAGTTATTTCCAGTCCTATTTCTTTCTGTCTCTCTATTTTAACTTGTTGCTCAGAGAAGTCTCTGGAGAATAATATCTGCTGCAACAATTGCTCTATTGTTTCCTTGCCTTCAACTATTACAACCTTTAATTAGAGTTAGTTTGGAAGACATCACACTGTTGCTCTTTCCAAATGTAAGCTTGCAACCTGGTATTTGTCCTTTGTAAAAATGAAACAAAACAAAACAACAACATGAGCTGAACCCTCCAACCATGACCTTCGTTCTAGGTCCACGAACTGTGCGATAACTTCTGCCACCGATACATTAGCTGTTTGAAGGGGAAAATGCCCATCGACCTCGTCATTGATGAAAGAGACGGCAGCTCCAAGTCAGATCATGAAGAACTTTCAGGCTCCTCCACAAATCTCGCTGACCATGTAAGTCTGCTAGCCTTTGGCAATCCTTTAAGGTCCCTGGGCAAAGCATTATTTTAAACTACTTTTTTTTTAACATCTAGCTCTGCTGATTTGGTTTTCTGATTTGGTCTCTTTTGGGTCCTTTCTTCTCTTTCTCACTCTCTCTGCTATACCCTTCATCTTCATTTCTCCTTTCTTGGACTCCCCTCCTATCTATATTGAGAGCCAGAAAACCAGAGAGTTGATAGAGTCATTTGTATTCTTAATGTGTAAAGTTTTCTGGATTTGGTGACTTGAGTGTTAGAAAATTCTGTTTGATATAGTCACCACTGTCTTTTCTGCTTTCTTAATTCTGTGTAATCAGTGCAGCAGGGATAGAAAGAGGCAAGACAGTTAGCTGGACTGGTCTGGAGAGAGAGGACTGAAGGAAAGAGAGTTGGGGAGTGAGTGCTGATTTCCCAGTCTCTCACTGAGATGACAATTCTGAGAATTATTGGCAATCTTGCACTGCATTTGAAATAAAAGGAGTGAACGAACACATTACAATTCTCAGGGCTTTTGCTCTATAGAAACTTATTGTCAGAATATGGACTTATTGCCAAGTGCCTGAAGCATCTTCATAATAAAAGACAGTAACCTTGATGAACCAATTATTAACAATGTATTACAGAAAGCTGAAGGGAATTATGATTGAGTAACCATAGGTTAGTGGTTGAATTTTAACACTTTAACAGTTGGTGAATGAGGATGGAGAGTGTAGTAAGAAATGACTGTGTATGTCAGGCCAGGAAAGGAGATTTCTTTCTATTCTCTCTCTGTTTCTAATCCTATTTTGGAACCAATCTAGTGAGTCTGATGCTTAAAAAAAAAAAGCATATGTAGTGAGACTGAAAATTTGAAAAAGAAGCAAAGAGAAGAAAGATTGCAGCTGGTAGGAAAGGCAAGAGTGGCGAGGTTAAAGAGTGGGTGTGAACAGCAGTTTATTTATAGGAACACAAGCCTGGAAATGGGGGACAGGGTGTCTATAGATTACATTCAGTTGAACTCACAGCCTAAATGATAGAAGCTGTAGTTTAATAACTTTGTGGCCGAAATATTAATTTAACACTCTGTGTGAGTTAAACAGGCATTAAGGCTTGAAGGCAGTTTGTCCCTACCTCCCATCCCAATTCCTGTTATGAGAAATGAATGGGGATGCCATAATAGAAAGCTTTTATGAGGTTCTTCTCTCCCCTGCTCCAAACAAAAGTTTTGAAAATATGCAATTGTAGATTTTCATAATTAACCTTTGCACTTATATGGGAAGTCAGCATAAGAACAAAAGTTAGAAAAAGTCTAGAAAAGAATACCTGAGTCTGTGATATCCAGTTCTGTGGCAGAATAATAACGTGTTGAAGGCTCCCATGCCTACCTTTACCTTTACCTTTTTCCATCATGGTGAGGGAATCTTTGATGAGCTGCTTTGTATATTGAGTGAATGTAATGAAATCAAAAGGATGCAGCAGCAGTTATAGAAAGTTGATTTGCTGATCTGTGGCTCTACGTTGTGTTGTGGTCCATGAGGCTTGACACTGCCTAAGAAATATTTATCTTTGTTGTTTTTTATGTGTTTACTTTCATTATTTGCTGTTTCTAAATTTATATTTACTCACATTATTGGGAGAATGGGGAAGAATCTCTTTACATAGTTTGTAAAATGAGAGGTTCACAGTTTTTAGAGCCAAAAGCTTTTCTCCTAATATTTCTGGAGGTACTGACTACTTAGTTTTCTAAAACAGTTTCTTGGCACCTGTTTTTCCAGCGGGTGTATAGAGCTAGAACATGTTGATGTTTACATAGAAATGATAAGATAAAATAGGCTGTTTAAAGTATTGGCTGATAGACAATATCAATTTATGAAACTATTGTAATATTTAAATACCTACTCAAGAAGGAAGTTGTACCTAAGAGGATAGTGCTTTAATAATTTATCAATCATCATCCTTGGATAAAAGATTCAACTGTAACATTTGTTGCTCTCCTTTCAGGCCCCTAGTCAAGTAAATATGACAACTGATTTATTTTGAACCCATGAGGGCTTGCCACCTCATTGGGTGTCATAATTTAAAGCCTTTTATTTCCTAGAGATCTGAACTATAACATTTTTACTTCAGCCCCCTGCTATTTGTTTTGAAAGGAAGCAATAATTTGTTCCACCAGCACACCAAGTGGAAAATGGAGAGATTTGCCACAGACTTGTATTTTATGCGGGGTCTTGAGAGAAAACCTTGGAGAGATTTCACCATTTCTGAGACTTTTGTGCCATAGGTGTATTGATTATATTCACATCCAGGCTGTCCCCTGAAAAGCAAATCCTCTTACGCTTTTCAGCCTCTTGTACATAGTTGCTTTTCTTCAACTCTTTAGCCAAACACAAAGTAAAAATAACAGAGAACCACTACCTGAAAAGTGGTATGAGTGGGACATTTTCAGCATGTAAATGTGTCCAATTTGAATCTTCAGGTTTATTTTTCATTTGCTTTGATATGCATATTTAATACATTGCCCCAGGCTGGATCTCATTTGGTGAACACTGGTGCAGGGGTGATGACGAGCTACTTCAGAGAGACCCAGACAGCGAGCTGTTTTCTTGTTTTATCTGTTGGTCCACTATTCTGATCTACTGAGCTTCCTTGTGGTTTTATTTGCACATGAAATGCTGAGAGCATTTCAACTTATTGGCTATGAATAATGACAGCTAAAAAAGAAGTGTAGTTTAATTTGTTGCGTGCCAAGGTTTCTCTTGTGGAGGTGACAGTTTGTGACAGCTGTTTGACACCCCCAAAACACATACACCTCTATCCTTATTAAGTGGTATCTAGCTACATTGTGTGCGTGCGCGTGTGTGCGCGTGTTTAAGGAAGGAACGTGCAAGGAGAGAGAGAAAAGCAGAGAGAAAGGCATCAGAAGCAAAATATTAGGTACCAGTATAATTTCAGTGTGCTTTAAAAGAATTTGAAAATGTAAATAAATAAAAGTAACGGATATACATATTTTCAAAGCCAGTATATTGGCAGACTTTTAAGAATGAGTTTTCTATATTATTAGTAAATCATGTCAATTTCACATTTCATAAAGTTATGTAAATAATTTGATATAACATAGATACATTAAAAGAGGACAACCATAACATTCTTGCCTTCCATTCCTTACATTCAGCGAGTTTACTGAGTTTATTCATTTATTATTAACACTTACGTATGATGGGTGTAATGATAAGAGGAAGTTTGAAATTAAATAGAAAATAAAATACACAATATGGATTACAATTTTGTCATATTTAGCAAATTCATAATGCATGCTTATCTTTTTAATATTATAATGCATTTAATCATATACTCTTACTGTAACTTAATAATATTTATAGGTAGAAAAGAGCTATTATAATATTTTTTGGAATACAGGGGAGCAAAAATATGTAATAGTCAAAGGAAATAGAACTCTGTTTTCCAGCTGCAGCTCGTGTTAGCTTCCTAGACATTCAAATTTATCATGTTTAAAATAAACATGTCTAGAAAACAATTTTTTAAAAAGTTTCAACTTGAAAACTACTGTGAAATGACCAGCTTTTTCTAGCTGTAGCGTTTCTCAGTAACAGGTGGTACATTATCTATTTTACACAATTTTAGATCAAATATTTAGACCTAGTAGAGACAAAGAAAATATATCCTCACACTTACATGTAAAGATATTACATATCTTTAGATCAAGTTTAGGCAAATTAAATCTATTTGCTTGAAGTATGTTCCCTGAGCTAAGCTCTATTTGCTTGAAGTGCGGACAGTTGTACCATTATATTGTTATTCCTAGTTAGTGATCATGAAGAGCTACATTTTTATTTTCTTTGAAAGAATTAAGTAGAGCGAAGAAAATACAATTATATCTGTTAACAGTAGATACCTTAAAATTACCCCACTCTACTAACATCACTAATAAAAGAAAAATTATTTGAATTTATATGTTGAAAGCTGTGATTTAAATAAAGATATTCTGGTGTTTTCTTTTGCATCTCTGAATATATCAAGTTTATTTATGTCTACACAGTTGTTGTTGTTTTTTTCCTCAATGGGTTAGGTCAGAGAGGAAAATCTCCAGAATCTTATTTCTGACAGAATATGGGCAAGTGACTCTAAATAAATTCAATTGCTACCTGAAAAATTAGAGGGGAGTGACAGTGAGGGGTGGGATGGGTTTAAGTGGTTGTTCTATAGAATCTCAAGGGGGAAATAATGAAATTTGATAATAATATTAATAATTGCGTGCTCTATTTTATTTGCTAGTTTCTTATGTCCTAGTGTAAGGTGAGACCTTCTGGTATGCTATCGCAAGCCTCTGGGGCCTATTCTGATAAAGTTTTACTTATGAGCTCTGTACACCAACTCAAGGGAACATGGCTGGCGGCATGGGTTTTCTGCTGTGTTTCTGCTGCGTACTTTCCGGTGGTTGATAGCTTTCCTGTTAATTTCCCATCAAGAATAATTATTCTATTTAAATCATTTAGATTGTGCAGTTGGAGTATGTTTTCAGTGTAACTGTGATGAGATTAAATTAAACAAAGGTTGTACTTGACAACCACATAGATATTCACTATCAGATTTTTTAAAAATTGGCATTAATTCATTTTCTTTTTTTAATGCTAAATGTTCTGTGAAATATCCCAACACAATTCAGAGTTCTAAGAGGCATTTTATAATATGGCATTACACCAACAATACAAGACATTTCTGTCTTCTCTAAAAGTTGCTTGATTAAATGGAGGAATCATTTGTAAAGGGTACTTGCCACTTTCGTGAGAGTTGCTTACATATTAATTTCCAAAGCTTAATAGAGAGATAGAAGTGTGGAGGTGAGGGAAGGACCCCAGCTTTATTTGCATTTTTAAAGAGTGAGTCCAGGTTCTGAAAGCACACACAGGTCTCCTGACTTCTTAGGTCAACTTTACAATAACGTAGTTGAAATTCCAACATTTGTTCAAGCCATACAATTAAAATTTTTAACTTTTGTTGACTTCAGTACCCCAAGATAGGAGTCCTTGTCTTATTTTTAAAATTAACTTTTGCATAATGTTAATTAGGAGTAAAAACATTATAAAGTTAAAAAAAATAAGTAATTTAATTATGTGTATTGATACAAGTATATCTTCCCTTTGTTGTTTAAATATATCGCATTGAATTAGTTTTACATGTGTTATTTACTGATTAAAATATCCTTATGTATGTTTATTATTACTCTTCACCTATGAGCACATACCTTGAGTTCCTTTATCATATCTTCCAAGTTTACATATAATTTTTCACTTGATGTTATATAGCTGTGTAGGTCCTAGAAGTTATGTGGTCTAACTTCTTAATTTTAAGGAGATAAAGGAAATGAGTCTCATGGAATTGAGGTGCATCACGTGCTTAAGTTAACTGACTGGTGAGAGTTGGTGTGCCAGAGTCTTAATTCCAATCGAATGTTTTCTCTCCTATACCATGTCCATTTAATTGCCTTTACATCTGGGGTCTAAATGTGTATCTAAAATGAGTTTCGGAGTATTTTAGGTGGACTTCGTATGTGGCATGGCCTTTGCTTTTCTCTTTGAAGCCTCATACACTTTACTTCTCCCCTCAGTTTTGTATTTATTTATAAACCTTTTATACATTTCACCCACTGGCCCCATGGAAGAACCATGTGCCGCATGGAATCATTTAAATAGGGAAATAACACCAATTCACTAAGACTTATTTAAGTATTCTCTTATAGGCAGGTCTCTCACGGAAATGCCATAATGGTTTAAAATGTTACAATTCCAGTGTATCCGCAACTTCGAGGAGAGAGGCACACACATGATTTGCTTCCTCTGCCCAGAGACTCCTGTCCTCTCTCTGCTCTTTTCTAGATTTAGCAAAATTCAATGATGGTGCTAAATCAATTTTTTTTTTTTAACTTCCAAGGGAGAAAACACTGGCAGAATTGTGTTTTCTAGGGAAAGCTGTGTGTAAATGAGAAACAGAGTAGAGCAGCAGAGCGCTCTCCTGTGGCCCCACCACTACAAGCTCTGCCCATATTGTCTCCTGCTTTTATATTAATTACAACTTGCATTATCAGCTGTGAGTCTGTAGCCCAGCAAATAGAAAATACTGCCCCTGGAGACCTAGCTTCTTGTATCTATTTTCCATCTCCTTCCATTGTGCTCTACTCAGTATTCACTGCTTTTCTCCTGGTAACACTGCTCTGTAACACAATTACGTAAGAGCAAGAAGAGCACCATATTTGACGCCCAATTATTAAAGCTACTGGGAATAGAAACATGTTCACTCCTTGCCCTCGGGTGTCTTCATGGTATTTTTGGCTGAAGAACAGGACATATATTGTGGAATGCATATACCTGAACGCTCAGTCACACACGTGTACCCAGCGGGCATTTCTCTTTATTTTTCTACTGGCATCATGTGTTTTTACATGCTTTTATATGACACTTTGGTTTCAGGATTCACTAAACTTCTGCATATAATTTGGCAGAAAGCCATGCAATTTTTCCTGAAGGATCTAAATTTACAAACTCTAAGGGCAAAAATAGAAGAAAAGAGTTGTGATATAAACACATATTTTAATCTCGGGGAAAAAATATTAAAGGTAATAGATTTTCTCCATCCTTGTTGGTTACGGTTTTTTATGACCAAGGAGGAACAATTTTTTTATTAATCAGATTATCACCATTTGTATTTGTATATGGTCACATCATCACCATGTGTAGCTGAATACAAACAACTTGGGGTAACTCCTCAGCCTTGAAACCCCAGAGGGATTTATCTGTTCTTCCTTATTTCAAATTAGATAACTATTGTGTGATACTGCTTAGTTTGTGTTCAGTCTCTCAAACAAGACCATAATACTTGAGACACTCTGTGGGAAATAAACATGACACATTTTCAGGAGAGCATTTATAGTGAGGAAGAAAAGAGGGAAGAGATAAGGGAATGATAGGTTAAAGGGTGAACTTAAGTATATTTTGGGACTGGGCAGAAAAGCAAAGACCCAATTTATTTGGAAGAGCCAGCTGCTTTTAAAAGTAATATTTGCTTCTATGGCTTATTTTTCATCCCTTTACTTTAGGAAACATCTCCTTCAGATACCATTGAAATAAGTACGCTGAGTTATAAACGAATGAGATCTCACTTTAAAACTCAGCACCGGTTTAGCTGATAGAGACAAACCAGTGTTTTCAGTTACAGGAAGTCCTTCTGAGTGATCCCTTCAAATCAATGCAGTGCCTAAACAGAAAGACTTGCTCCGGCTTCATTTAAACGATTATATAATAGCTATTGGATGACATTTGCCTTAAAACATAGTTGAGGTGTTAGTGGTTAATTATTGTAATTTTCATGAGGGGTAAGGAGCTTTTATTGCAGCCGGCTTAATAAAAAGCCTGCAGTGCATAAAATTAACATCATTTGCTGTGTACAATGAAAAGTTTAACTTAGGTGAATATGTTGCAGCTATTGCATTTTCTAAAAGAAGGCTCTAGCCTCTGTTATTGCAGGACTAAACTCATACCATCCTATTTTTCTTTCTCCTTCCCTTTCTTCCTTCCTTCCTTCCTTCCTTCCTTCCTTCCTTCCTTCCTTCCTTCCTCCCTTCCTCCCTCCCTCCCTCACTCCCTCCCTCCCTTCCTTTCCCCTTCTCTTTCTTTCTTTCTTTCTTTCTTTCTTTCTTTCTTTTTCTTTCTTTCTTTCTTTCCTTCCTTCCTTCCTTCCTTCTTTCTCTTTCTGTCTTTCTTTCTTCTTCCCTTTCTTTCTTTCTTTCCCTTTCTTTCTTTCTTTTTTTTTCTCTTTCTCACTCTCTTCCTCTCTTTCTCTTTCTCTCCCTCTTTCCCTTCCTCCCTCCCTCTCTCTCTTTCTCTTTCTCCTCCCTCTCTTTCTCTTTCTTTCTCTCTCTTTGTTCCTTCCTTCCTTTTTTCCTTTCTTTCTTTCTCTCTCTCTCTTTCTTTCTCTCTCTCTCTCTCTGTCTCTTCTTCTGACTCTTTATCTCATTACCACCAGCAAACAGCTGACACAAAGAGGCTTCAAAGCTTAAGGAGCCCCTGTATTCTGTTTGCCTTTTGCTTAAAACTATTGAAGTAGTTCCTAACTTCGTTGAAAAAAGAGAGCTCACAGGTGTGACTTTGTCTTTATACAGGCAACAGAAAACCTTGACTTTCATTTTTGTTCCACTAAATTTCATTCCGTTGTCTACTTTCTCAAACATATCTCTATTTTAGAGATCTATACCTATGCCATATTTATAGTCACAAAATTTCTGCTCAGGGTTTTCACTTTGAATCAATTGCTTGACTGATGGCAGTGCCAGTAGCATTATTTTATATAGATGTTATTAATCAATAGAGCTCTGGGTTATTATTTCATCATCTATCAAAAATACCAAATATTAATTTGCAGTCAGTTTGCTGCAGATCTGTAGCAGGAAAAATAACTTTCGTTGTTCCAAATAAGAACATTTCCCTATTTCTTTCTCACCTTGGTTTCTTGTTTTATTTTGGTAACATCATCCGTGCTATATGTACAAGGTAGAGATGATGCTGAGAAAAATGGACTGACTTTTTTTCTTGATTAATTATATATAATGACAACAACGCAAGATTACTTTCCCTTGGTCAAGAAGTTTATTCGTTGCCTGTACCCAGGTGGCCCATCTGAATTCTTATTTACCATTCTAGTAAGAAACAGTGTATAATTTGATTTTTTTTTTTTAGTGGTATACTTTGTGTGCTTTGGTGTATACTTTTACACTTTGATTGGTGTATACTTTGTATACTGATTGGTATATACTTTGTATAATTTGTATACTTCGATTGGTGTATACTGTGTATGCTTTGGTGTATACTTAGATTGGTGTATACTTTGTATAATTTGACTGGTGTATACTTTGACTGGTTTTGAGGAAAAACTTTGCCCCTTCCTCTGGCCCTCACTCAAATCATTCTCCTGCCAGTAGGTCTGTGGGCTTAATTGAAGTCGTCATATGCAGGTGACAAGTGTACAGCTCTGGCTTTAAAGCTGGACTGTTTCATATGCTGTTCCTACTCTCCGTTTCTGCCAGAGGAAATTCCATCTCTTGCCTGCCTTCATGTGGTGCTGATAAAGTCCTTCCTGTACATTAGAATTCCTGTTTTCCTTTAAGCAACAGCAGGGCATTGGGAATGATCAGGAAAGGGGAGGAGGAACAGAAGAAGAATATGCTCAGCCAAGTAGCATGAGTTATAACTCTTAGTTTGCCTTGCATGTCCTTGGAAACAAGTAGTTCTTCTAGAAAAAAAGCACTGCTCAGTGAATTTAAAGCTTCCATGAAGCTCAAGTGAAAGTCCAATCTAGCTTACTAGATGGCCAGTAGTTCACATGTGTTTCCTTTTTGAAATTATGTCTACAAATTAAAACAAAAATCGATCATTTATTTGGTATTGATGCAGTGATTAATGTCATTGCCTCTGTTGGTTATGTAGTCAATCAGTTAATAATTTTGAGAGTTTTTATAGGCTGTTTTAGGGCAATTCATTTGAAACATGTCAGGGACTGTCCCATATATTGTTGAGCCTGTAATTTTTTTAATGAAGTCGTTGAATTTTGCAGATGTTAATGTTCTGAAGTATTTAGTGTCTATGAGCATTGGGACCTATTTCTTGGATGAATGTACCCTAATTAAAATAGCAAGAGTAAAAATGACTTTTATATTTTTCATTATTTTGCTTTACTTCAGAAATTAACTTTGTTTAGTTTTAAATTTGTATAGAATAAAATTTACCCACTTAAAGTGTATACTTCCATTGGTTTTAACCAACATATACACTGGTATAACCATCACCACATCAAGTTCTAGAGCGTCTTGTCTTTTATACACCTGTTACCAAAAAGACAGCATACTGTAATGTGGCATGTGTATATTATGCCTAGTGCCAGAAATACTAATATGTATACTTTTTTCTGTCTCTTTTTGCACATTTCCTCTTGGTTCTTCATTTATGGCTGAAATGGTAACTGTGGAAAAATTCCTTGGCATCCTGACATCAGAACCCTTCTTCTTGGCGAGACCACGATGATGCAACCTCAACCCACTCAGCAGGCACCCCAGGGCCCTCCAGTGGGGGCCACGCTTCCCAGAGCGGAGACAACAGCAGTGAGCAAGGTAAAAGGTCAAGCATTTTCCTTGTGTCAAGTAGGCATGACTAAAATAACTTCAGTATTTTATGATATCAGTACATCTGCCTTCATGTAAACATGAGAGTGGCAGGTTAGGGAATAGAGTCAGCTGCTATTTAAAGAGACAGTATTTCCTCTTCTTTACTTACTTTACTTAAAAAGAGAAATCAAAGTGAGCTGTCTAATCTTTAAGTAGGCATTACAATAACAATTGATTAGTTCTGCCAATTCTTTTACAAATTTGGTTATCTACACTTTATTTCTGTGTGTATAAGTGGAATGGAATGACAGACCTACTTTACTGCTGTGATGCAGTAATTTCAATTGTGCTATAAACAGCATATTTTGCCTGTAATATCAAATATAAGCATTCTCTGTAATCAAGCAATTATGCCTCTAAAGCACATAAAATTTAGAAATCTGTTCTTATTAGCTCTGGAAATACTGTGGGAATTCTACATGGAATCTTACCTTAGGAAGGTAGATTTTGAAATTCTTGAAGGGTTATTTGTCCCCATTTCCATTCAGCTGACATGGTGACTTTTGTCACAAGTCCTAAAAGTTAGAGTAATCAGAGGACAAGGGGGACATCCACTGCAGATGTTGAGGAAACCTAGTGCAATTTAGAATAAATTTTACTATTTAAAACTCCCCTATTGCATAGAGAGCAATTATATATTGGTAGGAATGAGTCATCTTTGGCTAAAATGATAATTTAAAGGAAGATGCATTATTGAATGTGGGCCAGGGAAGTGTGCAGATTTTACTTTTTAATATTTTACATTAGATGGTGTCTGATCTCCTAGGTCTATTTCATCTCTATTATGACTGTGTTTATAGCTACAATATTTAAGTATTAGACAGGCTTCCAAGTAGAGGACAGTTTAACAGCTTGAGCTGTAGTTATATATGCCATTTAAAAGAGGGTGTTGATTTAAGTAGGGGCCTTCTATCCTCCAAGCTTCTGCCTAGGAATTTTGGATTTCTGAGGTTCTAGAAGAGTCTAGAAAAATGTCCTTTCTAGGATGCTATTCACTTGTGAATGGGTCCAAATTAGAATCTAGGTTTACGCAAATTGAATCTAGCACAGCAATGAATCCTATCAGACAGCAAACTGTGGAAGAACCTGCAAATTGTACCTATACAATATATACTGTTTTATTAGACCAGTTAGCTTCTATATAAAAGAAAGGTAAATGATAAGGCATTTTGAAGGTCAATGGTACCTAGAGTCAATGGATCTGCAAGCAATGACTTAATTGTGGTTCCACGTCATGGTGATGGACTTCTCAGCGTGGTTAAATCTGGAAAGCTTTCTATGACTCCTTCCTTCCCACCTCCCCAAATTGCGGTGACACAAAGGGTGAAATGTATCTATTAATAAAAACTAAATACTTTACACATTGTATAAAAGAGGGGAAAAGGAGAAGCCGACTTAATGGTCTAATGAGGCTATCTTCCAGAGACTTCTTGTGTGTGAGGCTCACTTTGACCTTTCACTTTGCTCGGGAGCCCAGTGCCTCATTTTTCACATTCTTGCAATTACGTTAACGCTTCAAGCATTTCTGACTCCAAGTCAGCTAGCAACACCAGGCATAACTCAACACTGTGAGTTTTTCTCCTCTCTGTAGATTCATTAACAGGTCACCAAGGTCCCAACTGAAATTTAAAACTGACTGGTTCTGTTGGGTTAGTTGAGTTATGGCAAAAGAGATAGCAAGAAAGAGCCAGAGAGAAGAGGAGGCGGGAGACAGAAGAACCCAAGGTTTGGAGCTGGGATTACTTGCAATAACAAGCAAAGCATAAAGTTTTATCATTTTGGTTAGTTAGTTTTGTTTCATTTTTTTAGGCAAGAGAAGAATTCTAAGACTGATACATAGGTAAAAACAATGCACACAAACTTCTATGCTGTGGGTAGCTGTACCACTTATCCGATGTGAAGGATGTGACCCCTGTAGGATTCTGTTCCTTTAATCATATCTCTGTGGGATTAAAGAATGGATGTGGTAGCTTATGTGTATGAGCACTAGGAAGTCAGTCATTTTACTGTATCAAAGTTTGAAAGAAAAAAAAAAAGGTATGATTTTTATAAAATGGAGACTGTTTTGGCATGGAAAATTTCATACCTGGCTTACCACATCAGTGGTTAAAACACATATATAAGGGCATTCTGGCTTTTTACAGCGGACTTTAAATTTTGAAGGCCAGACATGAGTGTATTTTGTCATACTCCTTATATTAGTCTTTTAAACAGGATTTCAAGGTATTTTGATATTTTGTCCCACTGAATTGTCCAGAGTAGTTTCAGTGGGAAAGATTAATTATCTGCTTCAGGGCAAAATCAACAGAGATATTGACTGAAATCGCGTATGCTTATCCTAGGTTAAATCTTAGGGTTGATGTATAATGGAAAACGTGGGAAAGAAATTTACGTCCTTAGTATTAAATATATTATAATGTTTCATTGGAAATTAAGTTTGTAGTTGAGCAAAGAGTTTTCTTATTCAGAATTTATTAGCAAAACAGGCATATGGAAAACTGTAAAATGATTCAGTTTCAAAACAAATTATGATAAACAGAAAAAATAGGGATGAATTGTACTAAATACAATGTTTTCATACACATTTTAAATTAAACTTTAATAGCCAGATGCTATAAAACAATACATGTATTTATGTTGCTTTATAATTTTTGTGATTATTTTTACTATAATGATTTATACAAATCTTCACTTTGGAACCTAAAAATACCTCATTTTATGACTTGACAGTAAAAGAGCTGCAGTTACACAGGTGAAAGTTCATCTTTTCATCCATAGTGTTTCAGCAGTGAACCAAACGGAGGAGAAAAATATATATATCAAATTTTTTAAATATCATAAGAAATAAACTTGGTCAAATGTAAAGCCTGACTTTACTATCTTTCAAAGAGCACATGCCTAACAGCAAGCTATATAAATATGAACCAGACTTTTCATTCACTGATTTGCTAAAAGCAGCCAAAGGAAGGGAGTTTGTCTTGTTAGTCACATTAGAATGAGGAAGGAAATCTGGTTTTTCAAGGATAGAATTAGGGTACAGACTCGGGGCTCTGAGGAAGTAACTGGCCCTCTTTGTGTCTGGCTTCCCATCAGTAAAATGGGGCTTGATAATAAGGCTAGGGACCCCTAATTCTGTACCTGCTGAGTCAAAAGCTGCTTTGTATTTCACTGTGTATTTTGCCAGAGTAAAGACTAGGAAGCAGCCCCTTGTTCCTAGAGCACTTTGAGAGCCCTAGATGAAAGGCACAATATATGTACAAAGTATTATTATTATTGATGGGCTTGTGTAGCTCCCATTAACGCTGATGGGAGTTACGCATGTGAATTGGCAAGAGAATAGACCCCTCAGTGTTTAGAGCACATGAAATTTACATTTTTTCCAGTGCTGTAATTGAGATGTTGACAAATTGGAGAATATTGATGAGCCTTTGTTTTAAGTATTTCTTGCCAAGTTTGTTTTATTTTTCCTGGTTTGAACAATGGTATGGGTTCAACAGCAATGAATAAAAAGGGTAAAGTAAAGATAACTTTGTATTTCAATATTTTGATGTGCCAATATGAAATAAATTGTCTTAGGCAAATGGAATATGCTGTTTTAATCATTAGCTATGCATGAAAGAAAAATTGATGTTGACATCTTTGCTGTAAAATCATTGTAATGGGGCCTTCCTTACAATTCATTTTTGTAAAATTCATTTTGTACATTTTGCAGCAATTGAACAATCCCTGCACTGTGAATAGGCAGGATTCCCAGAAATACCGAGACAGTTGGCCCAGTAACTGCTGAGCTCACACTGCACACCACACGCACGTTAACCATACTGTTGCCAGACCCAGTTTAACCTAAATACATTAGCATTCTAGAATCTATATTGCTTTAATCTTTCAGGACACAGGGCTGTACAAGCCAGCATAGTTCTCCCTAACTCTGCCACCTACCACGCCCCTCTGTTGATGTCCCCATCTATCTTCCAGGCGATGAGGCTAGAATTCCTCATAGCTAGATATTTATTTATGTAATATACAGTTATTTACCAATCATGGTGTTGAAATCTACAAATATCTCCTTAGTAGTGATTGTAAGTGTTTATAGGTAAGCAAATGTCTAAAATAGTATTGCACTTTTGAGCTTATAGTACATGTCATAGTTATAAAATAGTATTTTTCCCCACCAAACTATTCCAGTTATATATTTAAAGAGGAGGAGGGGTCTTCAAACCCACTTACGATGGGTCCTGAATATGTTCTACTGGGATTTCTTATTCAGCCTGGAAAACTCCGTCAATGGAATGTTTTCATAGTGGCGGCAATCTCTTTAAAATAACCCTAAATACAATATGACAGATGCCATCTGGCATAATCTTTTGCTAGTTGCTTTTAACTTTTATTTTTCCTAGAGCTAAGTTCATCCAAAACTGGTCACTTACTGTTATGATAAATACAATGACATTTTTTTCCTTCCTGTCCTTCTAATTGTGTCAAAAAATTCTCTGAGACTATAATTGATCATTGAACATTGCCATAGAATAAACTGTTGTATGCAGAATATTTACATTGCATTCTTTCTCTTTTTTCCCCCAAATAAATTTAAAAAGAATGCCATTCTTAGACCATCAGCAAACATCCAAAGATTTTTCTGTTGATTTTCTCAAGAGTTTTTAGAATAGTAACCATTAGAAGTAAAATTAAATTCTTCTAATAAATAAATGCTCTAGGAGCATGTAATGGTGCTCATAAATGCTTAAAAGCTTTCTATAATTGCTGTTAATTTTGAGTAATTTCTTCCTATATGTATCAACTTACTTGAAAAACCCAGAGTTGGGATTTCTAGATTTTTTTTTTTTAACTTAGTCATGTAAAGGGATGTCTCCTGATGCCAGTTAGAGTTTAATTTAGAGTAGTAATTAAACTTGAATACTGCCTCATAAACAAAAGATAAACAATAAACCAGCCACGTTCCCTGCTGTTTCATAGCTTTCTTTCCCAGATGTTTTAGCCTGATAATTTTTATACAGTGAACTACCTAACATGGCGTTTTGTGGACAGAGGTAGAAAATGAGTTTTCTTTTTTGTTATTTTCCTGGCAATCCTTTTTTCTTCCTAAAAGCAAAATGCAAAGCATTTTCCATTATTTAGATTTTTTAAAACTCTGGTGAAATAGATATTACTGGAGATGTGCTTTAATGGTAACTATAGTTTTTTTTGTTAGATTTTTTTTTTTTTCCAAAACTAATTTGGTCATGTATGTCTTTCACACCTGGTAATTGAAAGAGAACCAGATTTCTATTTAAGTAAAATCTCAATAATGAGTCAAAGAAAGGAAAGCTTGACAGTGGAGATTTTTTCTTTTTACCCTTCTTGCTACTTCTCACTGGCATGCATTCCCACCCACGGCCAGTGTTACTTTATGGCTCTGCTCTTCCTTGGCCTACAAGGGTTTCTCTGTCCAGTTCTAGACCCTTCCACTGTCAGCCATGATCTTTCTAATTGTCAGGTACGAGTCAGCCATTCAATGCAGAAGCCATGTTATTTTCACTGGGTGGGGTAATTACTGAAAGCTGAGAATAGCTGCACTAAAGACAGAGGGATACTTTCATGATCCCATTAGCATAAGAGTGGGTAAATTATTCATGCCAAGTGAGGATTCTATGGGGAAAAGTATAGTTAATGCACATAGTTTTTAAATGTATCCCTTTCTGCTCTGAGACTAAATTCTTGTTGGAATCAGTTCTCAGACATTTACGGGAAAGCTCTGGTGGCGTGTTAGATGCAGTTCATCTCTCTCTGTTTGCAGCGCTCTCAATAGAGACCATCTGGCAAAGATCCAAAAGGTGATTAAACAAAATGATCAGCTCTTGTTGCTGTGTTACATGTCCAATACTCTGGATTAAAAAACATGACCCAGGACAGTCAAGCTAACGTCATGCCGCTCCCCCTTCCCCCTCCCCTCTCGGTATAAGAATTCAGATGGTCCACAAATGTGTGTGCCATCTTTGTGTCCTTATGGCCCATAATCATGAACAGGTTGTGCAAATGGCTCTTTCTGTAGCACTGTCTGTTCCAGCAGCATAGAAGCATTTCATATTAATTGGGTCAGTCTAATATTCATATTGACATGGGGAAAAATTACTAAAATTTATTCTTATAGCAGACAATGAATATGTGTGCTTTCTGCCATGAGGGAAGTGAAATCTGACAACTGGCTTGTGGAACTGATTAATTTTTCTTGAAACTGGAGAAAATCAAAGCATGAAAAACTGTCATTCTCTGAAAGCAATGCACGACCCTTTTATAACTAAACAAAATGGATTGGGTAGGGGGCTTTCGGGGAGCTTGTAGAAATGAGCTCTGGTTTTAACGCCATAATCAGGGATGAATTTACAGTGCCATTCAGAAGAGTCCTCCCTCCCCATAAACAAGCTGATAATCACAGGGAAGCTGACTTCCAATTAGCTTCTCCTTCCGTCACACAGATCAGGGTGTTTATATGTCCTTCTTGAGCTTTGATATGTCACTACTGAGTTAGTACATCTCATGTCAGATTCTAAAGTTTGGAAATAAAATGTTTTATTATGAGGAAATCCTGCTAATAAGGAAGGTAATTTTCAACCAATCATTTCACAATTGAGTTAAGGTAAATATGCCAAGATTTGTGACTAAGGGACAGATGTATCTTATCTTTGGGGGTCTGCACCAAATGCCAAGTAGAAATATAAATTGAACAAACCAGACATTGTGAGGAAGTGATTGAAGAAATATTGAGATGAAATCTTGGAATGAAATATATATGTATATTTATAACAATGCTGTGAATTGCTTACATGTCACATTTGCATATGCCTGAACTGTGATTTTATTAAGGGGCAGTTCAGTTAAGGCAAAACATAAGACTATTAACTCATTAGGTGGTTCAGAGATTATGGCTGACCATTTAATATTGTGGAAAGAGTCTATGACTGATATTATAGGATACATTTAAGTGCAGATGTCAAAGACAGAGAATAAAGCAGAAAAGAAAAAATTCTCGAAGACCACTTTAAAACATCATCATTCCTTGTCAGCCATGCTTTCGAAGGAGGAGTAAAGCAGTAGGTAAGAGATACAGATGGGCACAGGACTCAGGGAGAGGAAGTGAGGGTCCCCTAGAGTCTGTGCTGTGTGGCAGATGAAAGGGACTCACATAGCCTTGGGGGTCTTAAGGCTATTATAGGGCAACTCATGCTCTGTTATCATGCTGATTTTTCAATTGATTTTTGGCTGAACAGTACTTGTTGAAGCCCTCCAGAGCATCAAACACAGCCTTGTGGTGCTATACATTGTAATACACGTGTTCTATTTTTCCCTTCATTGTCTTTACTTTGCTTCAAAAGAATAGTCTGTGATGACGCCATGTTATTTTTTCCCCTTCTTTCTTTCCCATTTCTACCCTCAGAGAGTTTCTTGAAGGCTTATTGGTTTTTTTTGCTGGGGAGGCGGGTAGTAGGAGAGTCACTTTTTATTTTCACGTGTTGAAATTTGTTTTTAATTTAGCCTTTAAAAATATTTTATGTCACAGCAGACAAATAACATACACCATTTTTATATACCAAATTTATTCCTCGGTAGCCTTGAGTTATTCACTAGCTTTCTGAAGACCAGCAAGAAAGCAACAATGGGGTTTCACTGAAATCTAGTTCCTCATTAAAATGAAAGTGAACCACTTTAGAATTCCTGCTATACAGCAATTAAGTTTCCTCAGCTTGCTGGAATGCAATGTCTCAGAAAAAAGAAATAATGAAAGAGACCTAGAGGGAGTGTGTCCTTGCTTCTCTTCTGCCCGCCTTGGAAATTCTGATATTATCTTCTCTGTGAGCCTTCCTGATCTGCCCAGGTATGAGGCCAAGGCTTCCTTATCTGCACTCTTGTAGCACTTTGTACCCCTATTATAACATCTTTCACACTGCGTATAATTATTTGATTCCTGGTCTCTCTCACTCCCTGCTTTTCCAAGGTACAGATGATCACTTATTCAACTATCTGGCATTAGTATGTCCATTTTTGAATCAATAAACTAAATCCACACGTTTTTACTTCTGCTTTTTTTAAGATGGATAAATTGATCACAACTTTGTGTGTATTGATTCTCTGATGTGTGCCCGAACATAAATGAACTCTTGGAACGTATAGGGTACATTCCATCAAATTCTATTACATCTTTAGGAGATAAAGATTATTTTGTTGCCAGCTGCGGTGGCACGTGCCTGTAGTCCCAGCTACTCGGGAGGCTGAGGTGGGAGGATCGCTTGAGCCCAGGAGTTCTGGGCTGTATGTGCTACGCCGATCTGGTGTCCGCACTAAGTTCGACATCAATATGGTGATCTCCCGGGAGCGGGGGACCACCAGGTTGCCTAAGGAGGGGTGAACCGGCCCAGGTCAGAAACAGAGCAGGTCAAAGCTCCCGTACTGATCACTATTGGGATCGCACCTGTGAATAGCCACTGCACTCCAGCCTGGGCAACATAGTGAGACCCCATCTCTTTAAAAAAAAAAAAAGAAAAAAATTATTTTGTTTTACTGAACTCAATACTGCCTTAAATATGTCATTGGACCATCACCTCAAACTTAGAATTCTTTGGCTATAGGTAGGTTCTTAAATTTTAGGTTTCTATTGCAAGCATTACTTTAAGATAGTACTTAAAATAGGCCTTGTCTTATTTGTCCTTTAATATATTGTGTACGTATGGTCAGAATTTGGAGATGCGATTTTATTGTGTTATCCATACAAAATGTATAGATGGATGTCTTTAAATGTAATGGTAAATCTAATAATGGAAAATTGCTTAGTGTGGCAAATAGTTCTCATGGCCTTAGGATCCATTTCGCTAATACATCTTGTTGAGGATAGGATTGACCTCAAAGAAGTCATTGGTTGGTTTTCACACACAGGTAAAGGAGCCTGGAAGTATTTCTTGAATTCTTAGGTCCCACCTCCTGTTGTTGATTTTCTACATATCCAGCTTTTCATAGTTTTTGTATATACCCAGCTTTTTATAGTTTGCATTTGGGCAAATATCATTATTTTTGGTGATGCAAGCAAAACCTTGTAGTGAGTTCTTTTTCATCTACATGGGATACTGTCTAGAATCTTGAACTATGAGTCAGGAGACCTATGCTCAAAGGTCATGATTGCATTGAAAAGGGCACAGACCTAGAAGACAGAAAGACATGAGTTCAAATCCCAGTTTTACTCAGTATCTGCCAGATTCAGTCTCTCCATCTGGAAAGTGGAGTGCTTAATATAATTTCACTTACATTAAAAAAAATTCCATGTGTTCAGCAAATAACATTGCCTGGAACCAGTTTAACTGTTGGTTCCGTTATCCCCCTCTCTCTTCCCTCTGTCCTATGCTGACATTAATTAGCTGTATGACCTTGGCTGTCCTTTAATCTCTGTGGACTTTTGCTCACCTGTAAAATAAGATTGAATTAGATGATCTTTTAAATCCAAGTTCCAGGAATCTAATGTTTCCATTCATGGATCTTATTTTTTATTTGTACATTTTATCTTTTAACATAAAGGGAGGCTGCAGGTTTTTCATCAGGGGTGTAACGTGAACTTTTTTATTTCCTTGATTTATAATACACCGTGAAGTAATATTTCTGTTTCTTGTTTTTGGTTGCCAGGAGAGCCTTTTTCTTCTCAGTTTGGCAAGAAAATAACTAGGCATTAGAGTTTATTTTCTGAAGGTAGTGGAATACCACAATTCAGATATAGGACATCTAAGGTGGTAGTATTAATAACAGTAGACTGTTTTGTTCTATCTGCTAAGTATGAGGCGTGTTTTATAAACACAGAGCACCTTCTTCATTCTCCGTTATCTAATTAGGACTCTGTCAGTTGGAATTTCTAATACTTCACAAGTGGAACAATAAATGATCTTCATTAGAGAGGTTGAGACTCTACCCACTTTTGAAATAAGTTCCAATTTATTCCAGAAAAAAACATCTAAATCATTTTCAGGAGAATTGTACAGTTAAATATGTATTTAGCCAAGTTCTAATTATTTAGACTGTAAATTCATATAAAATATAGATAAGTAGCTTATCTTAGTCAATAAAATATTTGTTTAATCAAAACACTTATTCCTTAACCCTTCCTACCAGCTAGAGACATGACTGTTGCCTCAAAACCAATCATTCTTTTTTTATAAGTTTGAAGATTTACAAAAGTAGACTGGGAGTGTAAAATTTCATATTTCTTCTTCCAACTAACATTTGTAACAAATGCCATCCACTAAAATAAAACTTCCAAAATTTCCATGTACTAAATGTGAAAGATGGAAAAAAGTTGATAAATCATTGATTATTGGAAGCTTATGGACTGTATCTCATGGGTGTCCTTTTCTGACAGATTGCCACACACTGGGGCTGATGTGTTTAGATTCACACAAGTCTCTGGAGGCAGGGAGCTCTCACTCTCTCAAGACCTCTTCTAAGTGTAGGCTGTTTAAATTTAATACACAAAGATATTCATTGAGCAAGGCACCCTGGGAATAAAAATATGGAAATTACAAGGGTCCCTGCCTTCAGTGGCTTACCACCTCCCAAGATGTGTGTGTATGTCAGGGGGAGCATCATGACAAATATGCAAATAACTCTTATGCATGCCAGGTACTCAGTTATGGGGGAGCTTGTTGTAGATCAAACGGCAGTTTTGGAAGGAGGTGGATCTGAGCACTCCTCTTTGCCCCGCCACTTCCAAGCAGCAATCTTTCTGAATGTTAGTTTCTTCACCTGTAAAATGGGAATAATACTGGCTCATAGGGCAGTTGTTAGGATTAAATAAACACTTGGTTTTTAAAAGTCTAGTTTGGTGACTAATAGCAGAGCCCCAAAATTATTCTCTTCATTGAACATTTATGAACCATATAATTGTGCCAAGCACTGTCCTGGGTTCTAGGGTATAAAGCAAACAAGATGTGATCTCGTTCCTCAGCAAGCCGGGTAATATTTAGTAAGTAACTCAGAAATGTAAATGACATGGTTCTAACATTGCATTTAACATGTAGGTTGTAAGGTATTTCAGAACAGGGAGTGATTACTTCTGTCTGAAACATCTGTGGAAGGCTTCATAAAATTGGGAAGGTTTTAAAAGATTTTCATGGCCTTCAGTGGGTGTTTTCAAATGAACCAAGTAGGGAGGGTGCAGGGATCAGATCAAACAGCCAGTGCAAAGGCACATGAGTGTGATGGAGTGTATTGCGTATGGTTCAACCACCGGGTTGATACTGCTGTTTGTATGAGAAAATGCATGGTGAAAAAAAAGAGGCTGGAGAGGCAAGTGGGGGCGTACATGAAGATCCTTTTTTACCACACTAAGAAGCTTATGCTTAATCCTGTAGAGCACTGTTTACCAAACTTGCCTGGTGATAAGCAGCTCCTCGGGGGCATATAAATACAGATTCCCTGGCACACCACAGACCACAGGAAATACAGAACCAGGACTTTCTGGTGGGAAGTGCTGGGAATCTGATTTTTCAGTACATATCCCTGGGAAACCCTTTTCTGGGATATGAAGAACTCATTTTAAAGAAGTTTAAGTAGAAGGAGTTTATGATGCGGTTTACATTTTTAAAATAACTCTCGTAGAATGTGGAGAATACATTTGAGAGAAAGAAGACTCCAGATAGAATATGGATTAATAGTCTAGAAGATAGATGAGGGTTGAATGAACGTAGTGGCAGTAGAGTTTGAGGGGAGAGGACTGACATTACACGTGGGGAGAATGGAAGAGGACAGAGTCCACAGTAGCATGCAGGTCTCTCCCTCTGTGGAGGCACCAGTCTTGATAGTTCTCTTTTTCCCTGCCATGTGTTTGAAGTATGCATATCTAACAACCAGTAGAGAAGAAGAGGAATAATATTTCATTTGTACATGCAAAGTTGTTGAAGTGGAAATGCTTGATGCATGTTGGGTGAATAATGATTCTTCTTGGGACATAGAGTACTCACAGGCAGTGTAGCAGAGTGGCTAAAGGTTTGTCCTCTAGTGTTGGCTTACATGCCTAAATCCTCAAATCTGTTATTTATCATGGACAAATCTCCTATCCTTCACTTTACATCTGTGAAAGGAGGGTAATAAATAATACCTAATCTAATAGATTTGGGGGCACAAGTAAGGATTAAATGGGTGATTTATGTAAAATGATAGTAATTTTGTGCCTAGTTCATAGTAACTAAATGTTATAAATACATTTTATTTGAAAGTTTCTTTCAAAATAATTGAAAATTGACCCCATGCAACAAACATCATAATGAAGAACTAAAAATGATATCCCACATTTATCCCTGGAAAAGGGAAGTTATGGATCGTAAAGCTAGGAAAGCATCTACCTACTCTAAGCCTGGCCCCAAGCCCCGACTTCTAGTTGGAAGCAGTTCTTTTCCTCTGAAGTCTGATTACACATTTCTGACACATGAGGTTCCCCTGGTGCTTTAGTAATTGGTTACATGACTTACTTATTATCTTGCTTGACTGTAAGATTCTTGAGGACAGTTTCTATGTTTTAGGCATCTCCTCCCTCTTCTAGCCCCCATTGTGTTATAATAATATAGGAGGCCTTCAATAATAATTATTTTTTTTTGAAAGGAAGATTGGGTCCATATTGTGAAGGACATTGAATAGCAGACTGGGGAGTTTGTGCTTGATTTGCTAGGTAATAGGGACCTATTGAACAATTTTGAATGGGGGTAGTGACATAATTGCCTTCCTTTTGAATGCCAATGACAAATTCTCTACTATGTCTTCCATGGTCAAAATAGCAGACCCGTATGCTTTCCTGAAATACGGCTTGTTTGAAAGACTGGATATTCTTTTGAGGGAAGAAGCAAATTTCAAATAGCTCTTTAAAAAAGTAAAGCTTTGACATTCTCTCTAAAGTACTTTATGCACTTAAATTATTGTGATTCCTTAGGTCCCATGTATGTGGCATCATTCTAGAAACTTGTATACAGGGCACAGGGGCACATTTTTGTGATTTTTCTTTTTTAGCATTGTTGCAATTATTAACACCTAGGGATGACTTAACAGGATTGAGTAAATATATCTTCTTCAATATTTAGAAAACTATGGTTCCAGGAATATTTAATAGGCATTACTTTAAAGAAACAAACAGAAGCAAAAAAGAACTTGGTGGTTAAATAGATTGAAAGCTGGAGCAGAGAAGGGTATCCTCTACTATAGGAATGTTCAGATCCCCTAATTTGCTAATGTGCATTTCAAGTCTGCAAAGGGTAGAGACAGAGCTTTCCAGACTCATTTAACCATTGAAACGCTTTTATGCATTATCTCTGGGGGCCCGTCTTTCTCAGAACACGTGCTAGAGAACACTGTCCAGGACTCTGCTTCTCTCATTGAAGTACATTCAGATAGAGTTTAATTTTGTAGGGAGTCTTCCTGCATCTTGTGTTTAGGAGGTGGGTCAGCATGAGCTCAGGATCAATTTTCAATTGTGTAAAAACAACTTCCTTTATATTCAGAAGTCTCATGGACTTCAACTATACTTGTGCAAAATGTTCCATTAACCCAGCTCTCCATGTAGTTATTCTTCATTGTGTTAATCAAACAATGTGCCTTGAATATCCCTTGAGTGTTTGATTCAAAGTAAGCACATTTGGTTACACCCTCAAAAATGTATAAATGAGGATCCCAGCAGACTTTTACTCTTGACATGAATTGTATTAACATCTAGCTTGATGCATTTTTTTTTAAGTGGCCGCTGAATTTGAGGTTGTGTGGAAGAGGGAGGAGGCGAGAAAACAACAATCTCACCTCATCTGGAGTGAATGGGTTAGCTCTGCTTGCTTCAGGTGGTGAGCAATGGACTGTATATACTGTCCACCCATGGGAAATTCTTGGGAAACAGAGCTGCACAACCCCAACCTGTCTACATCTCACTGTCCTAGATCTCTAGTTTAGCAACCAGAAGAACTGGTTGCCACTAATGGGTGTTGCATCTACTGCCCATAAGTTTTCACTAATTGTCTTACTGTGGGAGGATCCCAGATGGTATTTTTGTCATGTTTGGGGCATTCAGGAGGTCCAGAAGTGCAATCCCTCTTGGTATCAAGTGAGGTGAAACTCTTCTGCATTCATATATCCTACTCCTGAGTAATGTGTAGTGGGATTACCCACTTGCATGTGTCACACACCCTTTTTGGCTGTGGGATGGAGATTAGGCTGGGTATACCTTGTCCCTCCAATTTTGAAATGAGCAAGAATAGGCTTGCGGTACAATGAAGACTGTCTTTTGCAGTATGATGAAGAAAAGGTTGATTTTGTCTTGTTTGTCAAGAGATATTCTGCAAGATTTTGAACCCTTTATAGCAGTTAGCTCAGAAAACTGCAATACCTCTAAAGAATGTTCTTCTCATTTTATACATAGGAACACAGATATATGTGGAGAATCAGTGACCTTTAACATCATCAATCACTTTGAAAAACAGAGTAGAAACAGAATTTCTGTTCTTTATCCAACCAGACTGATATTTCTACACGCATGCACTATGTATCCTAGCATAGCTATTAACTCAATGGATGAGTTTTCTTTATATTTCTTGTTCTAAAAGGTATTTGCGTTGCTCATTTTCTGCCAGTATAAAACATGAGTTGCTTTCAGCTGGCAAAAAAAGAAATTGGGCCCTGGCTAAAATAAAATTACAGCAAAAAATAATGTGTCAGACTTTTTAAAAATTAAAGAAGAAAATGGTACTTTTATACATTGATGTGTTATACTAAATGCTGGGCATTTAATGCAGAGAAATAGCACAGAAGCTTCCCTTCGAACATTGATAGGGACCTTGAAACCTGCTGCTTTGTAGGCAGATGGTGAAAGTGGAAAATGAAGTTCATGGACATCTTCTTGCCTTATATGACATCTCCACTCTAGAGACATTCATCTCTGAAGCTGTGACTTAACTTTTTCTTGTGTATGGAGATACCTCTTAAAAACTTTTGTTGTTGTTGTTGTTGTTTTTTGAGATGGAGTTTCGCTGTTGTTACCCAGGCTGGAGTGCAATGGCGCAATCTCGGCTCACCGCAGTCTCCGCCTCCCGGGTTCAAGCAATTCTCCTGCCTCAGCCTCCCAAGTAGCTGGGACTACAGGCACGCGCCACCATGCCCAACTAATTATTGTATTTTTAATGAAGACAGGGTTTCACCATGTTGACCAGGATGGTCTCAATCTCTTGACCTCGTGATCCACCCGCCTCGGCCTCCCAAAGTGTTTGGATTATAGGCGTGAGCCACTGCACCCGGCCTTAACAACTTTTTTTTACCTAAACCTACTGGACTCTTTCTAGTCATTTTGTCTAGTAACATTTGCTTAGTTTTTATGGTACCTCTTTCCAGTGGGAGATAAGGAAAACAAGAATTCAAAGAATCAGTCTCAACTATGGAAGGCCACTCAAGTAGTGCTTCCCTGGTAGATCAGCTCTGTGTAGTACCCTCATAACTGGCGCTGAGTTCTCAGTGCTTAGTTCGTGATAAATACACATTGGTTGAATAAATTGTTGCAACTGACGATTGGCTAATAGCTAATAATTTGTGACAACTTAATAGAATTTGTTAGCATTGACATAGGGCTTAGTTCCTCATTAGGGTTGTTAGCACTCCCAAAATTTGTTGCGTTTGTCAAAGTGTCGCTACCAAATCTGGATGCACTTATTAGGTAGAATTGAGTAGTCATAGGTACAAGAAAGCAGGTTACAAAGTCATGGCTTGAGATTCCTCTAGCTCCTGCAAACTCAAGAGATGTGATTCTGTGCTTTACAGAGAGATTATAATTCAAAACTCAAATGCTCATAACTTTGTTCTTAAGAGCATGAAATTTGGAGTTAAACCTAAGTCTGAATTCTGACTTGCACAGGCAATGTGACCTCTGGTGATTGATTTAACTTCTCTAAGCCTAATTTTCCTCATTTCTAAAATGGAGCTAACCAAGCCTATCTCATAAAAATGGTGTGAGAATGAAATTAGATAATATATTTGAAGATCTATGTGCTGGGTTGGGCGTCTGTAACACAGTATGCTCCATAAATGGGGATAAAAATAATAATAGCAATTAAATGGTAATAATATGCATGTGACCACTGACTTTATTAGTTTCGGTTCCATAGCTTGAACTTTAAGCCCATATCGCTTACCACTTTCTGTAAATTTTTATTTCAGGATACAATGTAATATGATTTCTTGAAACAAGAGAACAAACAATAGCTCAAGACACTTTCTCTATTTTCTCCTGTTTTTTGTTTGTTTTTTCTATAATACAGACGTAACAAACATGGGCAGTGTTTGTAGGAGAGGGAGCCTCAGGAAAGGGCTATAAACCTGGGAGAAGTATGAGGTTAAAATTCTGTTTCCTATGTACAATGATTTGGTGCTCAGTCAAATGCTGTCCTACTAAAATTTTGTTTGTTTGCTTTTTTTTTTTTTTGAAATTTCTGATTTCTATTTTCTGCCTAAAGGCCAGAAGGAAGTGAGCTCAGCAGACCAGAGTTTGAATGTGGGTCTCCTAGTTAGCCCCAGCTCAGTTGGAGGTGTCACGTGGGGCAGCTTTAGGAAGCCTGGAGGTTATGGGCTCCGACCTAAGGGTGGGAGAGCATGAGCAAGGTTCTACTTTTCACTACCTCTAAACGAGGCTTTTACCTTGTAAAGGAATTTGGTGGAAGGCAGGAGGTGATAATGCATACCTGGCACATCATAACTATCCGTTAAAAGTTAGTTGTTGCAGTCTGGACAACATGGTGCAACCCTGTCTCTACAAAAAAATATAAAAATTAGCCAGATGTGATGGCACAGGCCTGTAACCCCAGCTACTTGGGAGGCTGAAACAGGAAGATTGCCTGAGCCCAGAAGGTGGAGGTTTCAGAGAGCTGAGATTGTGCCACTGTACTCCAGCCTAGGTAACAGAGTGACACCCTGTCTCAACAACAACAACAACAAAAAGAGTTGTTGGCTGGGCATGGTGACTCATGCAATCCCAGAATTTTGGGAGGCCAAGGCAGGCAGATTACTTAAAGTCAGGTATTTAATCCACCTGCCTTGTCCTCCCAGGATGAGGCTGGGCAACAAAGCAAAACGCCATCTCTACAAAAAAACAAAAAAGTTACCTGGGCACAGTGGCATGCACCTATAGTCCCAGCTATACAGGAGACTGAGGAAGGAGGATCCCTTGATCGGCCAGTTCAAGTTTGCCGTGATCTATGATCACACCATTGCACTCCAGCCTGGGCAACAGGGTGAGACCACATCTCTACAAAAAATAAATGTAGTTGCTGTTAATATTATCATCATCTCTTTAAGCTCTCATGGACTCACCTGACATCTCTATGTGATGTGGATGTTAGGGGATTTCTAAGTTTTCTCCAACTTTAACATGCTATATCTATTAATTTTCAAATAATACTATTTAAAACTCAAGTTATGTCTGCAAAGGAGTACTGTATATTTACTTTTACATTTCTTAATGTAGGTTCCTAATGCATTTTAAAATAAATTTTTGTTTGATTCCCCCAGAATTTTTCAGATTTATCCCCATTTTTCAGATGAAGTGGCTTGGCCTTGGAGAGGGTCAGTTACTTGCCTGTCACCATAGAAAGAGGAAGCAGAAGAATGAAGACAAGGCCATTTAAATTTTTCATGTTCTTTACCTTTTGCATAAAAGATATTCAGTTCACAAATGATGTAAAATTTAATTAAGGCAACTGACTGTCCTGAGAAAATCATTAAAACCCCCATGTTATTTCTCTAATCAAAAGGCTGCCACCCTTATATTATTTCTTTATTACAACCTTTTATTTTTATTTCTTCTAGTTAAACTGGAGACTGAACTATCATAAGCCTCTTGCTTGAGATTTTTTAAATCAGTGATTTACACTTTGAAAAAGCAATTAAAAAATTTTTTTTCTGGCCGGGCGCGGTGGCTCAAGCCTGTAATCCCAGCACTTTGGGAGGCCGAGGCGGGTGGATCACGAGGTCAAGAGATCGAGACCATCCTGGTCAACATGGTGAAACCCCGTCTCTACTAAAAATACAAAAAATTAGCTGGGCATGGTGGTGCATGCCTGTAATCCCAGCTACTCAGGAGGCTGAGGCAGGAGAATTGCCTGAACCCAGGAGGCAGAGGTTGCGGTGAGCCGAGATTGCGCCATTGCACTCCAGCCTGGGTAACAAGAGCGAAACTCCATCTCAAAAAAAAAAAAAAAAAATTTTTTTTCCAATTTATATCGATTAGGTCCATAGGGTCACTTTGGTTAGAAAAGAGAGAGATTAGAAATTAAATTGGCATATTCTAAAGGCTTAGTTATCTATCTCCTTGTTCTTAGTAATGGCAAAGAATATAAGAGGTGCTGAAGGCTGATAATGAGACTGCTTTTCTTGTGGGACTTTCCAAAACTTCTATGGCGTAGTCATCCACTTACATATAAGTAAAAATGCTTATTTGTGTTTTAGCATTTGCTCTTTGCATCAAACATCCACTGACTTTGGGAATAATAAGATCTGCTACCCCAAGAAAATCTACCAATTCCATTAGTAACACATCCAACTGGTTCAAAAAACTGAAGAGTTAGTGAATATTTTATATCATGGGTTTTTAAAAGATATTTTTGTGTGAATAAAAAGGGACTTTCTGAAAGCTGCTCACTTCAATTTTCTTTTTAATTTGCTCGCCAATACCACTTAATCACTTCTGTAACCTGCTAGAAGTGTTCTCTAGATGGTCTTTAAAAATTAAGCCAAGGTGATTTCTTCTTTGTTATGAGTTGGCTTAGCATCTTGTTTTTATCTGGCTTGAAATATTGCAGCAGTAAAATAAAACCACAGTCTTTAATTGAAAGATGCTTCTGCAATATTCAAACCACAATGTCAGTCACACACGTTGTTCAAATTCTTCAGAGCTCCGGAATTACTTAAAGGTATCCTCAGTATTCAGAGAGAATTATTTTCTGTCCCACTACAAAATAAAAAAGAGCCAATCAGGGCTTTCTCGTCTCTTTGGCAGTATTTTTCCTCTAAAGAATTTCTTGACACTCTCTTTAGTTCTTGACTTCCAGGGTTGTTCCTGACAAATCTCCAGAGATGGATCTCAGTGCCTATAGTAGTGTCAAAAGCATGAAGCCACATGTCTAGATGCTATGACCTTACGTTTGATTGCCAGCAATTCACTCTATAAAGTGCTTAAACTGCCATCTATCTAAGGGCTTCCAGAATTTACATCATGCACTTTTGAAAGGGCGTACTTTGAATTGAGCCTATGAAATACTTCTAATCTCTAGTTGACCTGATCTTGAAAACTGAAAAATATTACATCATGAGTGATCACAGGAATGAGAATGATATTTATGGCATAATTTCAAATAATATCCTATGTTCAAAGTTTCCTGTGCTAAAGATTTAAAAAGCACCTTTTGAAAATATCTAGTTATCTTCGGTTCAACATTTCAATGGGAATTAGTTGCCTAAGAATGATACCAGACAATAGATAATTTATTCCCTCTTTAGAAATGTCGTACTTGTTTGTTGATTTTTACTCCCTGGATTGGGTTTGTGGTTTAAAGGGAAGTTAATCTTGACTTTCTTAAAACCTATAGAGTTTCAGGATTTCTTAAAGACAATGGCTTTTGATACTCCAACCCAATTCATTTTGCCATGCATAAGTGTTCTTATAACCCTCTTTTGCTCAAGTTCTAGGACAATGTCCATGGTGTCTACACAGTTAAAATTAATTTGAAAATTAATATTCAATTATTTTGACTAATGAAAATCAATAGTATTTTATTTTGCATAGCAGTCAGAAATTAGCCTAAATTTGTTTTAACTTCTCAATTCACTTTGCCTGTGTAAATATGTTTTATTGTGTCATTTGCTGTAAGGATTGCTAATATGATTTATCATGTCTTTTTTTATTTTAAACTTTTATAAATGATATAGTTTTTATGTTTACAATTGGGAACATATATGCTATTACATATATATGTTGTAAATACGTTTTTATGTAAATATACAAAAGAAAAATAGAGATTTCTTATCAGCATTATATACTAATATAGTATCTGCACTGGTACTTTGTTTTCTGTCTGAAAATAAGTGGATATGTACAAAAACATCTTTTATTTCCTAGTTTTCTATTTATTTGACATACTGCATGGAGAGACATGCAGTATGAGGTGTTTTCTCTCATTTCCTAAGTTTCAAAATACGTTATTTTTTGGGGTTAAGATAACCTAAGTTATCACTGGACATTAAGTTCTATTTAGTTTTTGCTTTTACAGACTAAATGCTCTCTTCAGATATGACTACCTAACTTACCATAAAATTCTTCTGATTAAGTTTTTCATATATGTGACAAAAAAATTGTATTGTTTCAAATATTGAGCAGTTCGAGCCTAAGAACTATTTGATTCAAGCAAGAATTTCAACACAGATCTTGCAGCTTAACACCCACTGGTGAAGAAATATTTTCTCTTTATATTAGTTCATTTATCATGGCTTCTTTATAGTGTCATATGCTATTAGGAAGGATAAAAACTAATATGATATATGAACTAATTTCTTGTTTAAAAATTTTAAACAGTACCATCTGGAATTCAATCATCATCTTTCCAGATACTAGCTGTATTGTAATCGGAGACTCAGTTCTATTTGATTATTACCACTGATGGACAGAAAAAAGTACTACATCAAGGAAAAGTACCTATGATCTATATAGCCAAACATGGCAGCAACAGCAAGATTATCATTATTACAGCCAATGTTTGACAGCTACTCTTTGCCTGATATTGTGCTATATACATTTAGTGCTATTTAATCCTCATAAACTTGTGTGGGTTTTTCCGTTGGAAAACTGAGGCTTAGAGAGACTAGGAAACTTTCCTTTACCTGGAATCTCTAGAAAGTGGTGGGGCTAAGATTCTAAGTCAGGCCTATCTAAACCCAAAATCCAGACACTTAACCAGGGTACCACACCCTGTCTACAAGAAAGGTTGTCAAATGATATCAGATACCTGGCAGTCCTGCACTGTAGTACACACCAGTAATCTCATCTACTTGGGAGGTTGAGGCAGGAAGATCACTTGAGGGCAGAAGTATGAGTCCAAGCCTGAGCAACATAGCAATATCCTGTCTCTGAAAGAAAAAAAAATGCTCTTAGATACCTGTTGTCAGACCCAAAATATGAGTTAGAGATGTTCCCTCCCATTCTGAAAGCTTCAGGTTGGTTGTGGTATTTTCTATCATAGACCCGGACATTTCTCTAAAGTTTTTCAATGTTTTCTAGGTTGCAATGGTATTGGAGATCAGCTGTTTTCTAAAAATCTACCCTATAAGTATTGATTTGGTAACAGGCTTGTAATGCCATATATGGTTTTGGGAAATTACTGTTAGTTTGGAATCGGCATACTGAAGAGACATCTTACCCCATCCCTGAAGGCCATAGAGCCCGTCAACATTTCTCTGATATCATTTCAAGTGTCAAGTGAACAAAGTTTTCTGAGCTACTGATCTTGATAAACAGGATGATGATTAAGACACAGAAATTACTGGTTTTCAATTTTTTAAAATACATTCCAAAATCATATGGCACATAATAGGATTCAACGAAAGAAGGTAAATTTGGTTAAATTCTTCAGGGGTCCTTATATGTAAATTTTATGCCATATAATTGCCCTTACTAGAATAAAATTAGAATTTGTGAAGGATCTAATTGGAATGTCTCCCAGGAAGTTACAGAGGATGAGCATGGATATTTGTTTTTATTTTAAATATTGGCCTGTTCAATCTCCATGATCATAGGACAAGATCATTGACAAAACAAGAAGAGAGTAAAGTTGTATGTTTCAGTCTTCTTTGTGAAAGACCTCCCCTTCTGACTCTTTGACTACATCTTTGGAGTCTCCCATCCCTTCTTTGGCCTTATATTTTTGCAACTAAAACTTTATTGATTTCTACTGCTTATTACAAGTTTTGGCATAGAAGGAGGATCATTCTCAAATGATTTTCTGGGGCTACTTTAGCAATCCTCCTTCTTCTCTAAGACAAGTTAGAATCTGTCACACTATAATGACACTTAGGCCCCTGCTGTTCCTAGGCTGGGCATTGAAATTATGCCAGAGGCATCAGCAAGAGGGAAGACTAGGTTGTCAAGTTAGTGCCACATGCAAAGTGTGTTGGCCTGGAGATCAGAGAGCTGTGAGTCATGGTCACACTGCCTTACCCTGGGGACTGAGTCTGTGGAAAGTTCTTGTGTCTTTTATTACAACTTGTTGCTCCTGAGGCAGAGTGAAAACCTCTAGTAGGCTTCTGAGCTGACACTAGAGTGTCGGAGGCCCCAAGTTCTGGTCTGGCTATAATTTTCCCTAAGAAATTGACTTGAAGAAATAAAACATTTTAGTTTGCATTTAAAAAATTATGTTAGGTTTTCAAATACTGTCTGCTTTTTTCAAGCAGTTTTAAGATTTTTTGAAAAGTTCTTTTAAGATGTTTTATGGCTGCCATTTTACTTACAGGAAGATAGCCAGATTTTGAAAGTTAAGAGGAAAGGCTATATTTTTGAAAAGGGTTCCAGAAAAACTGGTTTGGTGACTGTAAATCTTAGTTTCTACAACCATCTCCCCCGAAGTCCAGAATTCCTGCCTCTTTGTATGTTTATTTCAAAGTAGTAATTTTGTCATTTAGAATTTTTTAAAGTGTTAAATGCAGGTATTGAAAGATTTGATGCCAGTCAAGTCCCTAATGAATTACTTAACAAGATAGGCATGGTAACCAGCTACTTCTGAAGATAGTCTTAATGAAAATTTTTAGTGCAGAAACCTCTTCAGCTAAGAACCCTCATCTTAGTAGTTTGGTTGTTTTACCTAAAGACCTATGGTTAAAGATATTTTATAAATACGAGTGCAGTCATTGTTTAGTGTAGTATTTCATGGATTATAGAAACTAGTCTGTTTCCTGGGTGAAATTTAATTAGCTATCACTGCCCTTAAACCTGGGCCTCCATGACCTTCTCTTAGGACATCTGGTATATTGCAGTACTCTAACATGATGCCTTTCAAGAAGGCATCCCAACCCCTTTGACCCCCATCTTCCATCTGTTTGTCCCCTTCTCCATTGCTACACTTAGAAGAATACTTGTGTGCACCCAACAAGAAGGTTTATTTTGACTTTGGAGACGGAATATCTAGAGCTGGAGTCCTATATTCAGGTAAGGTAATACCTCAGGATGAAAAATGCAACCTTGGGTAGGCCACACCCCCTATGAGGATCAGATACAAATCTGTACAGGAGTCTAACCATGCCTACTTAAAATTACTGACTGCATCATATATTCTCTGTAGAGAGTTCTTAACTTTTTGGTTAATTTCCTTCCTTGATTGATAAGCCTGCCAAGTGTGTGATACTCTCAAAGTAGAGGATAATTAAATTCATACCACTTCATTATTAGACACCTATTTTCCTTCCCAGATTCCCTTGGCAGATAAAACATGATTCCAGTCCACAGGTTCTTATTTTTAGGGCCATTCTCTATAATTGTTAGAATTGTACTGAATCCCTGCACTCTGTAGCTGATGCCAAATGCCAAGCCTCAGATTCACAGGAACAGAAATGATGATGAGCTTAGAATCATTACAAGATCACAGACGTGATTTTTATTCACCTTGCGTAGCTGGATCCCACCCAGTCTTCTTTGAAAAGTTCAGATAACACTTTCTTCTCTCATGTAGTTTTTTTTTTCTTTTTGAGTCTGTGTCATAATTTTTTATTTTCAGTTACTTTCCAAACACCCCATGAAAAAGCATAGAGCACACGTTCAGGGGTTACAGATACTAAACTGGCAAATATGGCACATTATAACTACCTGGAACTAAAGTGTCAATGTCGAATACGTGCTTAATGGAACAGTCCGTAACATGGTTTGTAGAACACTGAAATACCTACCCTAAGGAAAGTATATAAAACCAGAGCCCTTAAAGTTTGTAGATTATACCAAACAAAACTATGTATGTTCTTAGGAATATATATTTTCATCAGTTCCTTTTAATCCAAGGCAGCTAAAAGGGGATATGTTGAAGCCTAAAAATGAATTTTGAAAAATGTACCTCTTAGAGAGCTTGCTCATGCCTGTAATCCCGTGCTTTGGGATGCCCATATGGGAGAATCATTTGAGGTCAGGAGTTCAAGACTAGTCTAGGCAACATGGCAAGATCACTACAAAATATTTAAAAGATTAGCCAGATATGGCGGCATGGACCTGCAGCCCTAGCTACTCAGGAGGCTGAGACAGGAAGATCACTTGAAGCCCGTGTCATAGCTCATGGATTCTGTAGTGGACTGTGATCATGTCACTGCACTCCAGTCTGTGTGACAGCAAGACTCTGTCTCTAATTTTTTTTTTTTTTTTGAAACAGACTCTTGCTTTGTCACCCAGGCTGGAGTGCAGTGGCACCATCCCAGCTCACCGCAACCTCCACCTCCCAGGCTCAAACGATTCTCGTGCCTCAGCCTCCTGAGTAGCTGGGACTACAGGCATGTGCCACCACACCCAGCTAATTTATTTTTGTATTTTTAGTAGAGATGGAGTTTCATTGTGTTGAACAGGCTGGTCTTGAACCCCTGACCTCAACTGATCCACCCACCTCAGCCTTCCAAAGTGCTGGGATCACAGGTGTGAGCCATCACGCCTGGCCTAATAGTACTTTTTTTAATTTAAAAAAAAAAAAAAAGAAGACAGTACACTTAGGAAAATTTTATTTATCTGGAAGCCTCAGTGTCCTAAAGACATGTAATAACTTGGATCCCATTTCTGAAGATATTTAATTAAGCTTTTTTGAATAAACAAATGCACGTAATACTTAGTTCTCACAAAAATTGTCAGTGTTCTTAGCTTAGTATTAGGCCAAATAATTTGAAAGAGTCTCTAATTCTTTATCTTCCATATGTAACATGTCAGCCATGACTATTTTACTTTACTCTTAAAGATATAATTTATAAATAGAAGTAATGTTGATAGACTCGTTTGACTCCCTTCTAGAAATAAATGACTCATTCTGGATTGCATGTGAGAGCTTCAAGCTGCTGTAAGTAACAGTCCACGACAATGAGAAAATTGTTATATTATTCATCTGGAGAGCAGAAAATTAAAAAAATAAAAAAGCAGTCTGCTCACCTGGTAACTGGGACCTTTTGTATGTTACATATCACTGAGGGCAAACTTTGCATCAGTTCTGGGCACTGGGCAAATAAAATTACCTCCTCATTTTTGTTTTTATACCTTGTCATACACTATGTACACCGTTGGTCATTTAAATACAATTGAATATATGCATTAATCAAAAAAGTTACCTTAATTTTTTAATGATTCTTACAGAATATTCTTTCTTTTAGATATTTTTTTCATTTGTAATTTTGTATTTATTCAAAATATGTATGTTTGCTTTAAAAGTGGGGTTTTCCTTTTGAAAGAAATCCCCTGGAAAAGGGTCACCTCTGTTTTCTTTGGAAACGCAGGAAATCAGCATGTCCTCTGGCAGTTATTTTTCCTCATGCTATGGCCCAGTAAAAGTGGTGGAATCTCGACCCAAGTGATCTGTGGAGCCTTTGCTGATGAATTTGGTGCCCACCGCTGCCCTCATTGTTTTGAAATTAAAGAGACAAGTGGTGATAGAAGGAGGAAAACACATTTTTAATGCAGAAATCATTTAGACTTGCACAGTTTGTTTCCCAGTGAGGAAAGAGCTCTGTTAGTAGTGACTGCCCAGATCACATGATACAGCCTTTTGACAACTGGGTGTCTGCTGGAGACGTCTGTGAGAGATGACCTTTTGACCTAGGAAGGAATGCTGTGAAGGTGGGAATGTATTCTCAGCCCCGGCCCAGGAGAGAACATGGAAAACAGCCCCAGCCTCTCTGCTCACAGGATCCAGCTTGGTTTTCACTTTGATTGTAGTATCAGACGATAAAAACTTGAGAGGGATTCCTAAAATTATTCCAGACGTTTATTACTCCCATCCTCTAAAATAGAGTGAAAAACAATGTGAGTTATCCTATAAATGTATGTTGCAAGTGACTTGAGAAATCAGTTGTTCTCCCCAAAGCTCGTGGGCTAGAACCCATGTCTCGACCTGTTTTCATGCAGGAAATTAAGCCCATGCACGTTCCTTTGGGGGCCTTAGGTGGGTGTGGGGGGAGTAGGGAGAAGAGAATGAGTCCATTGCTGTAAAAGCATTCCCAGTAGTGATGAGCTTCGTAGGAACAAAAATCCATTGTGCAGGGCTGTAACCTGAGAAAGTTTCTGTTATCGTGCTTGTTTTACTCACCAACATTGATCCCCAGTACATGTGACCCTTTGAAAAGGAGCACCATGTTGGTGATTCCTCTTATTACTAAATACCATTGTGTTTATAATGGCCTTTTATATATGGTTACACTCCACGCCCGTGTGGTTAATAGGCATTCTCTAACTCTCTGATGCCACCTGACCAGCACAGGATACAGGCCTCGGCCTCTTGATTACTCTCTTTACCCTGTCTTCTGTCATTCTCTGATGTTCTCTATGAAAACAAAATAGGGAGCTTAATGTTGCTGAAAATAGGGTAGCACAAATTCTATCGGGGGGGAAAAAAAGACAAAAAAGTCTGGCAAAGCCTTGAAAAAAATAGGTTACTTTATTTATTTATTTTTTTCAGTTCCACAATATGTCTGCATGCTTTAGCACTGATTTCTCAGCTAGTTGGGTCCCAGGAGGCCCCACTGAGCCCTGTACTGCTCAGGGAGTTGCAGCTTTATAAAATGGGGGAAAAAAAATGTAGTTTATATGAATTGTTCTTTACCTTGGTTTGGGTTCAGAATGGCAGCTGCACTCCGACTTTGTGTGTGACAGCACAAAGGCCAGCAAAACTGAAAAGCAAGTCAGCAAGTAGAGAGACAAAAGCAACGATCAGCTAATACAGCTCCACATGGCCTGACTAATTTATGAGAAAAAAACTGTTCTGTTCATTGGATCAGCACTCTGAGGAGGCAGGTGGAATTGTAGGAAGTTTTCATTGACTCTCCCGAGCAACTAAGGACGCCACGAGAGATTCTTCTCAGTTTGAACTTTATCAGGGTCTACGCTTAATCAATAGAGTATTGGAAAAAGAATTAATTACTAAAGCAGAATAAAACAGCTGCATTTTAAACTAAGGATCCATCAATTCAGTAATCTTCCAGTTACAGCTAGGTGCCGTGAGGATTTGACTCCATGTAATGAGGAACCCGGGGAGTTTCCTCATGAACAGGCTGGGAATTCACATTAGCCTGTTTCAGCTATTTGTCATTAGTACAACCCATTTCTCCTCTCCTGCAGTACAGTTTGTATTTTATGTACTGTGGAACCCACGAAATTCCCACATTCATGGGAGGGGGGGCGTTAAGGAGGAAATCATTGTCACCCTGAGAAAGAGTCTTAACCTAGCTCGGCCTCTTTATTCTGGAAGCTGCCGCGGGAGCCGTTCGGAGCTGGACCTTGCTCCATTGTGCCCAGGGTGGGGGTCAGGGCCCCTGCCTGTTGAAGACACACTGGTTTGAACCCAGCCTGGAAATGTTTCATCTATAATTTCCATAATGGTGGATTTCAAGGAGGGCTGAGGAGGGTTATGGGAGATGAATTAGGTTTTTAGTGAGCTCATTAGGAAGCCAAACAGAGTTGAGACGCAAGGCTGTGAGCGGGGCTGTAATCAGTTCTGCTCGCTTTGTTCCCTGCCTTCGGGACATGTTTCGAAAACTTTCTGGCGGGGGCTGTCGAGCCGGTGCTCAGGCGAAGCTGCCGTCCTGGTGGCTGACTTGTTGATTTGTAAACCTCTTAATTCATTTTTTTTGTTCAATTTAATCTTTTCTTTCTGAAGGAAAATTAGTTGAATGTTAGCCCTCTTTGCACTATTCACCTCTTAAATTATGCTCATTTTGAAGAGCTTGTTATGCCTGAATAAACATGAAATGACTTGGCATTTTCCCATCAGAGGCACACCCATTTTAACACCATGTATTTACCATTCCTGGAAATGTCTCATTAACTTCTGAAAATCTGCGAGCATGATATTTTGGGCTACTGTAACACACCTCTTGGCAGTCACAGAAGGCAGTTTGGTTAATGCCTCATAATATCCATTTTTATTCTCAACATGAAGAAAGACTCTCTATAGAAAATTGATGCAGTTTGCTCTGCTAATTTTCATGCTCATTCCAATTAATTTAACATGACCCAGATTTTCTTCCTCGGGCTCATCCTGACTAATTAGTAAAGCAACACCTAGAACAAGTTATGTTTAATAACATTGAGGAACACTAGTTGTGAGTGATTTTGATGCTAATAAAGATATTCACTGATGGGACAGATATTTTATGTCAATTATGGTATGTAATTTAGAAGTCCCAATGTGCTGCTTGGAGTATGGAAAGGCTAGCAAATCACTACGGGAGATAATAGTGTTTTTAAGACTTCCGCAGCACCTAAATAACCACTGGGACCAATTACTTTATTTTTTGTGGTAGAACTAGCAGGATTGTTAACTGATTCCATGGTAATGAAAGGGGTGGAGTTGTTGCATTACAAACCTGACCCATATTCACCAGGGCCGAGCTTTCAGTACTTACTGAACCTTAGCGAGAAAAGAAAAGCAATCAGGGGCATCAGAAAGCAGCATTTGTTCAAGGAGAAGGAGTGGTTTCTCCACCTCTGTGGTTGGCGTTCTTTTATCACATTTTTGTCAGTGAGATGAATCAATTTTACTACTTACAGCAAGGTTGAAGGTGGTGGTGGCTGTGGCAGTGGTGGAAGGTTTCCAGAGTCGAGTAATGTTTAATGTTGAGAGCTCTTCACATTCTTACGAGGAAGACAGTCGAAGGTGAGGCTCTAGGAAGTGGGAAAAAAAACAGGGAAGAATTATGTTTATTACGTTTTTAACAAGTATTTCTTCAGTGCCTGTGATGTGCCAGGTACTGTTCTAAGCTAGGAGTAAGGAGAGATAGGAAAAATCCAGTGCCTGTCCCCAGGATGCTTACATTCACTGTCGAATGTAAATTTCCTATTGTCTTAAATTGATCGACCACAAAAACTTGGTATGAATTATTCAACAGGGTATAGAAATGTTATGAGGTTTTATATTTGATAGAATGGGAAATTCTGGACAGATCGACTGTGAACTCTCAGCGATAGCCATCATGAGACGCGGTCAATTGATGTGATCCCTGTTTCTTCCACTGTTACCCTTAAGACCGTGGGCAAATTGTTCCACCTCTCTAAGCCCTAGCTTCTTTGAGTGGCAAAAGTCAATCCTCATAGGATGATGAGAATTAAACAAAGGAATTCATATAAAGTGTTTAGCAGAGTGTCTGGAAGAAAGTAAGTGCTCAATAAATATTATTTTGTATTAATGCTATCGTTATTATAGAAAACATTTAGAGTGAAAATTTCTCCCGGGCAGATAATAGAGTGTACGATAATCATTTCTCAATGCTAATTACTGTTGTTGAAATTTGAAATTAGAATTGACAGGAATGCTTCCCTTTTCTAAATGTCATGAACAGGCTTCTTTCTACATCCCTATTTAAAAACACAAAGTTATGCTGGGCACGGTGGCTCAGCATGTAATCTTAGCACTTTGGGAGGCTAAGACAAGAGGATCACTTGAGCTCACAAGATGAAGACAAACCTGGGCAACATAGGGAGACGCCATCTCTACAGAAAAATTTTAGAAATCAGCTGGTTGTGGTGCCACATGCCTATTGTCCCAGCTTTTCAGGGGGCTGACGTGGTAGGATCGCTTGAACCTGGGAAGTTGAGGCTGTGGTGAGCAGTGGTCATTCCTTTGCAGCCTGGGCAACAGAGTGAGACCCTGTCTCAAACAAAACAAACCAAAAAAAATTAAAAGCTACCAAGTCTCTGCACCTCCTGATTTTGCATTGGCAAGTTTTCTATGCGTAAAATCACTGGCTTCTCGTAGGTCAGGGCTTCAATTATTTGAATTTATTTCTACCTTGTCTTTTTCACCTGGTCAATATGGAAAGAATATAATTGAAGGAATTTGTGAGAGTGAGGCTAGACATAAAAAGCAAATTGAAAAATAGAAAAAGCAGAAGAAAAGCCTTATTACAATTGCTAGTAAGGCTGGAAGTAAACAATGCTTTATGGAATTGCCATATTGGTAGATCAAAAATAGTCAAATATTAGTAGTTTCAGCTGGTTCAGCCTAATACTGTCATACGCCATAAGTACTGGAAAGTACCACAGGCAAGGCAAGAAGTTAGGAAAACATTCACCTCACTTGATTTACCTGTTAAATGGGGTTAATAGCCTACGCCCTTAGAGTTGGTTGTGATAATCAACAATTGAAATGAAGTATTTGAGAGCTGAAAATTTATTATATAGATCTGAGGTATTTGTATCCAAGATCACATATTTCAAAGTTAGAACGTAAGTCTCATAATAACTATTCTGATAGCCACCTTCCTAATGACTTGCAGTTGATGTATAGAGGATGTCACCTTCATTTCCCACCAGAATAATATGTCAACTATAGAAAAACTAGATATTGTAGTGGAAATTCTATAGATTTAAAATATATTTTCAAAATGAAAGAGTTCTCTAGGTTATATAGTTCTTTTCACATTTTTGATCATTTAAATAACACAACACTTTTGGGAATTCCAAATTTGCTTTAGAGCCTTCGAACCTTCACGCACAGTGTGTCTCAGAATAGAAATAGTTGGGGAAGTCATTACCAACTTCAGTACATGTGCATGAGGTAAATCGGACAGTTATCTTTTAACTGTGCCAAGACCCTCTGTTAGGAATAGTTTTACAGCTATGAGGTGAAGTTGGCTCCTGTCCAGTGATTACTGACTGGTGGTAGAAATTGTGTTCTACTGGGTCAGCGGTGAATTCCTCACTCAAATGGTGTCGAGTCAGCCGGTTTTTAATTTGTTATCTTCTCAAGAGTGCATTTGCCGACTTTATCACTCAGAAGAATGACTCCCTCGCCTCGTGTGATCAAGATCCGGAAATGTGCTCTATCAGCATATTAAGGCTGGACTGCTATTTGATTGGTGGCTCTCAGATCTGATCGTACAGCAAAGATGTGGGTTCTCTCATAGGCTGGTTTACCACAGGTATATGAGTAAACCCACTGAGAAAGCAAACCCCTTTCTTTCTTTCCGGGGAAAAGGTTGGACAACTTTTCCTCTCAAACAAACACCTTTCCAGTTCCTGTTTTATTAGCTCACAGGGCCTGAATAAAGTCACATTGGTGCCCTGCGAGTTGTCTTTCTTCATGACAGAGAATGGGGATATGCTGTGGCAAACTAATAATTACATGGCTTTCAACTCCTCACCTTTCTAGGAGAAAAACAGGGACGGCAAGCAGGTATGAATTTTCCAATTAGTAGCAGCACACGTTCCCTTTGCTTTTGTGCTGTTTTGAGATATGAGTTTTGGAAGAATAAGGAAGAAGACATTTTTATAAAAGCAAATGTGTTTTTCAACCAGTGATGACTCTGTTTTCATTTTTCTTATGTGAATGGATCTTTAAAATAAGTGAAAGAGGGCTGGGCGTGCTGGCTCACACCTGTAATCCCAGCGCTTTGGCAGGCCGAGACAGGTGGATCATGAGCTCAGGAGATCGATACCATCCTGGCTAACACAGTGAAACTCTGTCTTCTCTACTAAAAATGCAAAAAGTTAGCCAGGCGTGGTGGTGCGTGCCTGTAGTCCCAGCTACACGTGAGGCTGAGGCAGGAGAATTGCTTGAACCCGGGAGGCGAAGGTTGCAGTGAGCCGAGATCACACCACTGCACTCCAGCTTGGGAGACAGAGTGAGACTCTGTCTCAATATAATAAATAAATAAAAATGAGAAGGAAGGAAAAAGAGAATGAAATAGAACTAACCTTTATTGATTTTCTAATATATGCCAAATATCACACATCTCAAAAGTCAGATAAATCACTTGGCCGTAATTGGCCAATAGTAAATGACTACTTATCCAGGTTCAAAGCCATAAGGCATTGTTTTCCCTGCCCCTCACCCACCCCTTAGAAAACATGAATTCCATTTCTGTATGGGAGTAGAGTCGGTGTGGTGAGTAGAGAGCATGGACTTGAGTTCAGGATTTAGAGTTCAAGATTGAGCTGCATTACCAACTAGCCACATGACTTTAGGCGAGTTTCTTAACCTGTCTGGCTTCAGTTTCTGCTTATATTAAATAGGGATTACAATACCAAACTCAGAACTGTCCTGTGGTTGAGATAAGGCCTGCCGAATTGGCGTGTAGTAGATGCTCCACAAATGTTAGTTGCATTCCATGTTTATATGGTGGATTCAGGGATTTATCTGAAGGCATGGAGTTGGCTGGCAAGGGTTAATATTATTTCTATATTTTCCATTAATTCTTAATGTTGAGAGTGCTGTCTTTCATGAATGATGTGATTTCCCCCTGAAACTGTCTAAGATCTCCAATGTGGTGTGAGATCTTCTTTAGGTAGTAGGAATGGGTTAAGACTGAGTTTCCTGAAAGTTTTAGAAAATAGTTTGTTAAGAATTACTTTTATTACTTTTCAAGTTATTATTATTATTTTTTTTAACTCAGATAGTTCTTTGTTAACAATATATCTTATCATGAAATTTGAACAATGGAGAGATTTTTTGGTTAAACCTGCAAAGTGCATTCTGACTACCCACCTTGGATCTTTATGAAGTTAAAGAAAATGATACAAATCAACAGGTTCATAAATATCATGTTGAGCTTCTCCTCACAGCTTCTTTCAAATGCTGCCCCAAATCATTTAGAACTTTGCTGCAAATACTGGGAGAATTCCCACTCCAGCATCTCTGCATTGAATGCTGTACTTTCCACTGAAATATGTTTTATGCCAAATAACAGGTCTTTGATGATCAAACTATAATTTTCTTGTTATTTTTATGAACTTTATTGAGGTATAATTTACATAAAAAATTACACCCATTTAAAGTGTACAATTTAGTAAGTTTTGGCAATTGTATACACTCATGAGACCAGCACTATAATCAAGATACTGCACCATTCCATCATTACCCCAAATTTCCTTATACCACTTTTAATCACTATGTAATCACTTTTAATCCCTCTATGTATGTCCTCAGGTACCACTGATCCACTTTTGGTAATTATGAGTAAGTGGGCATTTTCTAGAATTTAATATATTTGAAATCATACATTATGTGGCCTTTTGTCTTTGGCCTCTTCCATTTAGCATGATTTCATAATGTACCATGCTGGGCATATCAGTAGTTTATTCCTTTCTATTGCTGAGTAGTATTTCAGTGTGTGGATATACCACAGTTTGTTTATCTATTCAGGCTGGTTCATTTTAAGAAGAGAAATAACTAATATTTATTGGTGCACCTTTGCTATTTCAGGTACTGCATGAGGCTAGATGTTGTGTATGAAGTCCTTAAGTTTGTTAATAAGTATAAAGCATTGGGTACAAAGTGGAGACACAATAGTAATAGCAGTTACTCTCATGATTTCATTTAATTTTTACAGTTAACCTGTCGGGCATATGGAATTTTTCCCATTTCACAGATGCGGAAACTGAGGTTCAGAGGATTAATCTCTTGACTGAGGTCATACTCAACCAATAAGAAATAGATCTGGGGCTGGTCCAAGTGCAGTGTTATTTACAAGTAATTGATTAAAACCAGTTACAGGTTTCTTCGTTTCTTCTGTACTTCCACTCTTTCACTTTGACTAGTGTTAAAAAATATGAGTAAGAAATAGACCTGAAAATTCAACACAAGATCTGTTTTATTCCACAACTCATGCTTCTTCCATCACATCACCATTTCCCCCATGAGTATGTGCTTCTGTATTTATGTGAGGAGGGAGTGGAGGGGCAGAGGGAGGGACAAGGACTGCATCAGAAATTAGTCTCCAATGTAGAAACAAAGTAGTAGAGCTGCCCAAAGAAATAGAAAAAAAGTCAGATATTTAGAAAAGTATATAGGATACTCTTCCAAATGTAGGGCCCCTATCGTTTATTATCTGTTTCAATGAAGTTGCTTCTTCCATGGAGTGTATCTTACAAGTTAATGTCTTTGAAATTTATGACACACCAACTCTATGGCCAGTTTACAACTGTTAGAGACAAACATTCTAGATAACTTCTGTTTCCAAATTTTAGGTATAAATCCACAAGGCCTAAAAGCATATTCCAAGACATAAGAGAGTCCTCCACCCATTCATTTAATAAAAGCCTAGGCACAAACTATACCCATGACATATACAAAGTTTTAAGAATAGGAACAAAAGAGATAAGATTTTTGACTTGAAGAAGCTTTCAATAATTAGGTAGAAACATAGGCGTGGGGTGTGTGTGTATGTCTGTTTGTGGAAGTATTCTGGAGTTTTGGGTGTTAACCTAAGCCTTGGAAGAGTAAATATTTGGGCTAGGGTTCTGCTATGATGCAATAGATTGAGAGTGGAGAAGGATTAATTTTAATATGAAAGTCAATATACTTTTCTATAATGCTTATCTTTGTTATATAAACAGTTATAATATCCATCTCAAATGTTTTTGAGCACATGTTTGTCCATATGCAAGGTGCAAAGACAATATTAGTAAGTGGACTTGAAATCACATTGTTTTGAAGCAATTCAAAGAAGATTATGGATACCTTCAAGCTCAACTACTAGGCTTTTAAATTTCTTCCAGCATGCTTATTTGTAGTGGGAGACCAAAATCTGGTTTAAAAACAAAAACAAAAACAGGTGCAATGGCTCACGCCTGTAATCCTAGCACTCTGGGAGGCCAAGGTGGATGGATTGCCTGAGCTCAGGAGTTCGAGACCAGTGTGACCAACATGATGAAACCCCATCTGTACCAAAAATACAAAAACTTAGTGAGGCATGGTGGTGCACACCTGTAGTCCCGACTACTTGGGAGGCTGAGGCAAGAGAATCGCTTGAACCCGGGAGGTGGAGGTTGCAATGAGCCAAAATCGAGCCACTGTACTCCAGCCTGGGTGACAGAAGAAGACTATGTCTCAAAAAAAAAAAAAAATTTATTGAGATGTATTTCACATACTATGCAATTCATCCCTTTAAAGCTTATTATTCGGTGATTTTCATATACTTACAAAATTGTACAAGCATCAACACAGTTGATTTTAGGACATTTTCATCACCCCCAAAGAAACCTCATACCCATTAGCAGTCATTTTCCATTTTCGATGTACTTTATAAGGCCTCAGCGTCTGCTGTTCTTTACTACGTAGTCTATATGATGAATGATCAACCTGTGTTACCTTAGATTTTTCTTATTAAGCAGCCACATTATTTGTTTATCTAGGGCTATTACGTATGTGTTGTAGATATTCATTTGCATTCTATTACAAAAATATATCTGCTTGTTCTCAAATCATAGCACCGCATCTATTTAAAGCAATCATCGTAAGTGGAATATCTGAATGCATCATTGCTACTTTTAAAGTGTTAGCAATTTAATTTATAAACTTCTTAAACAAAAATTCAAAGTTTGATTAGGAAACTCTATCGTATGAAAACGTTCTTTGAAAAAATGTACAAAATATAGTTTTCTAATAGTTAACAAATATGTTCCAAATTTGGTGTTAATGGTTTCAAAAGTATCCACCTAAAACCAGTTACCAACTCCATAATACTATTGTTCATTTTTTCTATAGGGAACTGTGACTAGCTTCCTAAAAAACTCATAAAGGGTATGTTGATACATATTTCTAACTAGTAATCTTAGTTAACATTATTATTATAGAGATGGCTATCTTTTAAGATAAAGAGTTATTGTGGGGTTTTTTTTCTTTTTTTGCACTATTTAACCATGTCAGTTTCAAAGTTGCACTTTTATTAAAATATTCTTTTGCTTTCATTTTACAACAGTTGGCGAAGTGGAAGAAATACCCAAAAAGTCTTTGTTTTTATTGTTCTGCTTTTTGAAGTGATACCTGCTGATATAAATTCACAGAGCAATATCATCTTAAGAATTAAAACTGATCAACCATTTTATGTTATAAAAATGTATTGTCCTTATTTTTGTTTTAGATAGCAAATTTGATAATGAAGTAAAAACTCTTAAAAATGGAATGAAATAATTTCTGTTACAGATAGAACTTTGCTTTTTCATTATTTCTTCCAATAAATTTTATTATTAGTTAATATGTAGTTGACATTTAATGTTTCATTTAATATTAAAGTATGATAAAAGAGGCAATCAGAAAATCCTATAGTTATTGCTCTACACTAAAACATATAGTATAGGTTTGTTGTAGTTAATACATTCTTGGAAGCAGAGTAATTACGTTCTAGTTTTAATTTAAAATGTTAAAAATGTGTTTTATATAAATGGCCTTTTGTAGGAAATTCTTTTTGCAAATATAAAGGCCATATCTTTCCTTGAAAGACCTGTTGATTCAGAGATGTTAGCCAGCTATCTTGACTAAAACACTTTACAACGCTAAAAATAGTCCACTTCAGTTAAATATGGATATTTTAAAAAAGAAAATCCCAGTTAGACTGCAACAGAAGGACATTTTGTGTGACAATATTTTGCATGATTAAAAATTTAAACAGAATAACAGCTATTTATATTTACAGTTACATGAGAGTAATTACTAAAGCAGACAAAATACTTAGAGCATAATTTAATAATGTTTTCCTCTAGCAAAGGTGCCAAAATTGTTATTTGCATAATTTTCACAATTTGTACTGAAACAGAGCTAAGTGAAATTGAGAAGACACATCTCTCCGACCACCTTTTTTCTTCTGTAGGAGATGTGGGAAAGAGACTCATATATCATAACAACTCATTTTTGTATAATTTTCCATAAAAACCATGACCCTCATGTCAAACCATTAGGTAAAAGAGATGGGATCCATTCATACTTTCTCTTTTAGGGTCTTTATTTCAATGGCCAACCTCAGCCCAACTTCAAGGCTCCTAATTATAACATTTACCGGTTCAAAGATTAACCTCCTGAGAGGGGCATTCTGGGCTCTTGGTAACTTGATCAGGTTGGTCTTCTCTTGCTCTCTCTTTCTCTTTCTGGTTCTTTGTGTCACAGGAGGGAAATGATGGTATCTGGCACATTCCTAGGATGACTTCAAGATAGCAGCCTTCTGTGTTTAGGGCTGAAAGATTGTGAACTCTGTTAGCTGAAATACCACTCTAGGGAGGTGAACAGAACATTAAAAAAGCTTCAGCTGTAGGTAGTGTAGTGCAAGTAGAGTCAAATTTGAGAGCTGGGACTTGAGTGGACATTTGTCCCTGCTTTCTACCTTAATAAAATCTGAGTGTTAACTGTGGAAAAGGGCATTTGAGAGATCACTAAAAATGAATCATTAGAGTGCCCAGAAGAGCTTTATTATGATGTACTGTGAATAACTTCAGAACATACCCTGTTCTTTTATATGTGCTTATCAGGTAACTGAGTAACAAGTACATTCTTTTATCCTACACCACAGAGATTAAGCAATCAGCTGAATTATAATGGCAGAGGAATATGCTTTTCTTCTAGAGTCAGTATCCTTTAGAGAATTCAATGGGAGACTTAGGAGAACGGATATCCTTTCTTAAAATATTTTAACATTGGTGAGCAAAAAATATACATATTTCAAATGACAATGAATTAAATGTATATATTTTAAATGAGAATAACCACATTTAGTGAAGAATAGGCCAAGAGCATCTGAAGCTTTCATTCTCTTCTGCTATAAAGGATTAGAGAGTTCTAGTCAATAAACAAAGCCATTTTATGGCTCCTAACGGGTAAATCGAGGGGACTGATTTGGTCAAGGACCAGTACGAGGATGTTTCTGTTCAACAGTTAACAGGATTCAACATGATATGGAAAATACAGGCGTGCAAAACTATACTACGACACTCACATTGCCAGCTAAAGCCTAAAACACAGCCACATTTACATATGTGTCCATCTGTCTGTTTTTACACTTTATTTTTCCAACCAGTGGGTGAAGTGGTTTTCATCCAAGCTGCAGTCTGAATTTTTTTTTTCACCCACCACTTTCCATTATATCCTATAGATGCATATTTTAAAGTGCATGTTATTTGTCTCTGGACGCACATTTGCACAGCCTTGGCTGGGCTTTCCTTTCTCTTCTGGAAGGTTAGCTCTCTCCGCAGGCCTGTCTGCTTTGCAGCTGCCTGTACCAGCCAGGTTGTCTCGGGATCACTGAGTTAGTGAGCAGTTTGTTGCCTTCTCGAGGTTGTAGAAATCTCCCATCACAGGCCAGAGTCGAGTTGCAGAGGCCACAGCCTGGGCTGGCCGAGCCGCTGAGAATGGAAGAGCTTTCGGTCTCTTCAGTGGAGAGCCTGCGTAAATCCTGTGTAAATAGAGGGAGGATAACAAAGAATGAGCCCCTGCAGCTCCAAGCATTTGGAGCCATTTGGGGCTGAATTTGCTAAATGCTGCTTATACCGCCTGAAAAGTTGAAGAGAAAGGAGCATAAAATCCCCTCTTTTTTTCCCTTTCTGCTCATACCCCGGGGGGAGGGTGTTCAGGACCAGGGAAGCCTGAGGTAAGCCGATGAAGACTTGTTTTTTCAGTGCTCTTTTGAGTGTGAAAAAGGTGGCCTGGGTCACTGTCCTCTCTTTAATGTCGGAAAATCCACACAGTTAGTAAATGTTGCATGTAAACGAAAGCATTTCATCTCTTCTGCTTCCCTCCGTGCTAGTGGGCCATGAACTAGTCACTTGAAAAATCACAGAAAAATTTCACTTTAACATGTCCAGACAGTTAAGCACAGCAGGAGAGTAAAAGAGATCAGTAATTAGCAGGTCTCACTGCTGGCCCCTCATCCTCCCCATGTTTCTGGGTCTACAGCCCCCTCCCCACAACCGATCTGATGTGAAAGAAAGGTAAATTGCATGTAGAAAAAAATTACTTTGCTGATGGTTTTTGGAAAGCAAGTTTTGCAAAGCTGTATTCTAAAACAGAATTAGGAAAAATCTTCTTCCTTTTTTTTTTTTTTTTTTTTTAAATCTCATTTGAAATCCTGAGGCAGGTTTCTCAGTGGGATGCCCTAAATTAAACTCCTGGAAGGTAGTCCCTGACAACCACTGAAAGAAAATAACCTTTTGGCTCTTAGTATGTTGTAATCCTGTTTTCAAAGAACTATATTTAAGGGGGAAAAGGCATAAAGAAATGATGACAGAAAATTAGTCCATAAAGAACTGTGTGTTGCAGTTCCATTACTACGTTATACTTCATTTTTAACTGTAATATTTCTGAATAGCCCAAACAGGCTGGGAAGCGGGCAGTCCCCTCTCTCCTAGCACTCTGTCTTCCCTGTTGTAGGACAGAGTTGAGTTGGAGCACTATTTTTATAAGCAGGGTATGACATGTGTCTCCCATCATCTCTGCAGATCTGCACACACTGGGTGGGATCTAACCTAGTGCCCATGGGGCAGGGAGAGTGGAGGGAGGGAACCTAAAGCTTGGTGAACTAGAAGCCAGGAAATCTCTTTCCTGGGCACGTTCTTCAAAGCAGATTTGTTCTCATCAGGTTCTAATTAATACACCTAGAGGCTCTTGCTATCAATCTGTACATTACACTAATATTTGAGTGGTTAGTCCTTCTCAGGGCATGGGAATCAGAAATGTAAAAGCTCACAAACACACAAACTAGTAAAAGCTCACAGACAGACAAACTAGTAAACAGAGAAAGTGCAAGAAGAAAGTGAATAACAGAGGTAAGAACAAACTCCTGAGGAAGTAGAGAGCATAGTACACTAGCTCTGTTCATGGGAGCTGGGGAAAGCTTTTTGAAGGAGATTCCTTTTTCATTGAGTTTTAAAGGTTGAGTAGGAGTTTGCTAGTAAAGAAGAATGGGAAAGGAGGAAAGAAAAATGAAGAGAAAGGGCATTCAAGGTCCACAGGAAGGATTAAAGGTATGGAATCTTGAAAGATCCCTTGGCTCAGAAAAGTCTTTAAAATTCAGCAGATGTTTCTGCTTCAAAATCATATTTGATTTGAGCTTTAGATCCACAGGAACTACTAATATGCCTGTAGATAATGGATAGGCTCATATTGGATACACTCATCTGTGCAAAAGTTATGCAGATGCTTGTTTCTTGGTTCATATTTAATTTTAAGTGTACTGTCATCCAGTGTCTCTCTGGGACATAAATGTGAACATACAGGGCCTCTCTCTTGGCGTTTATTTCTGTAGCAGTGATGGCAAATTGAGAATTTAGCGTCACCCTTCACATCTTCTTCTCCCAGCAGTTTGAGGAAAGGAATAGAGAAGGTGAGCATGGGCTGTGGAGGACAACTGCCCTCTGCCACTCTCTCTGTGGCCTTTGACAAGTTATCTAATTTCTTTGAGTCTCGGTTTTATCTGTAGAATGGAGATAATAGTTGAAATTTGCATATGGATGTGTATACGTATATCTGACTATAGGCAAAAACATTCAGTTCATCTATAAATATATTTCCATAATTGTGCACAAATTGAAGTATTTTAAATAGTGATAATTTATGTACATTTAGGTTTAAAATAGCATATAACACATGTAAGTATCTATCTATTCACAAATATACCTACTTCCTGGAAATGGGTTGTCTGGAAGATATCAATATTAATATCTGTCTACCTATGTTTTTGTATGTATGAAATTAGTGGACTTACATTGAGCAAAATGAAAATGTTAATGAATATGGTAAATTTCTATTGCTACAAAAAAAGACAGAAAAAATCTTGTTCCTCCAGATGAGCTATCATTCTTTATTTACTTAACATATATTTTGTATGAACATATTTAACTATTAAAGCTGGTCTAGAACTAGGGAGAAATGACAACTAAATAATGTACCACAAGTTCCCTAAAAGAAGTACAAGTACTGTTAACGAAATACGTATTAATTTGTCTTATTTCTCTGAAGAGACATGGCTGAGAGGTCAGCTTTAGGTGTTTATTTTATTGGACAGTGTGCCAACTGTCATAGAAACATTATTCTATCTTTTAAAAAGTGGCTTTAAAGAATGTGACTATATCATTTTAATCACAGTTCTATGAAGTGTTTAATTGTTACTGCACAGCGATGACATCAAAGCCCATGAGATCCTACTGCATGAACAGTAGCTCTTCAAATATTGGTAGCATTTCTGGGCTCTGAGGGTCATTCTGGTGGTGTCCATGTCAGAATCTTCATTTGGACTGTGTTAAACCAGTTATGAAAAATCTGAGTCTCAAGAACTCTTGCTGTACTGAATACAGTTAAAGCTCTTGCAGGAACTGACTGACTTCTGGAGAACAATGTACACATTTCTATTCAAAGCCAACTTGGACCAGGTCTAGCTCAGTTTCAACCCCAGGGCCGCAGTACTAATCTGTTCTCTGTGCTTAGCCCATTTCTTATAGAATTAACCGTGGTTTGGATCTCCCATTGCTAGCAGCATTCAGATGTGGTGATGCTTTGAAAAGTAAAAGATTATTTACATTGTTAATGTGAGAATACCAATGGTGGTAGCACCCAGCTGAAGTTGCCATGTCTGGACTCCAGTTTATCCTTGACTACGTGTAGCTATGGCATCCTGGGCAAGGATTTAATCTACTGGCTTCAGTTTCCTCAATGGCAAATGTCAGTTTTGGTGGGGGTGGGGTAAGTAGAAGGAGATAGACTAGAATTATCTTGGTTGTTGCATTGTTTTTCTGATAAGATAAGGAGAAAGAAGGCCACATCCCTGTGGTATCAGACTCATCACAACACATCACTGCTTCCATCATTTTTTCATTCCAAATCGTGTACTTGGTATCCAAAATATAGATAGATTTTTGGGTAAATGGAATAAAGCAATATGCCGAAAAATGAAGTGGCATCTTTTTGCCTGGATAATTGCTTTTTTTGGAGGGGGAGCGGTGGATAGGGTCTCACTCTGCTGTCCAGGCAAAAGTGCAGTGGTCCAATCAACTGTCCACTGCAGCCTCAAACTCTTGGGATCAAGCTACCCTTCCACCTCAATCTTCCATGCTCACCACCATGACTGGCTAAATTTTTGTAGAGAGAGGGTCTCATTATGTTGCCCAGATTGGTCTCAAACTCCCAAGCTCTAGCAATTCTCCTAAACAGACCTCCCAAAGTACTGGGATTACAGGCATGAGCCACTATGCACAGCCTGCCTAGGTGGTTTTTGTGAGAATATTATTATTATTATTTTTTAAGACAGAGTCTCGCTCCGTAGTCCAGGCTGGAGTACAGTGGTGCAATTATAGCTTACTGCAGCCTTGACCTCGGGGGCTCAAAGTCATACACCCACCGCAGCCTTCAAAGTAGCTGTGATTACAGGTGCACATCACCAAATTTGACTGATGTTTGTATTTTTTGTAGAGACAGGGTTTCACCTATGTTGTCCAGGCTCATCTCAAACTCCTGGGCTCAGGTAATCCACCTACCTCAGCCTCCCAAAGTGTTGAGATTACAGGTGTGAGTCACTGCACACAGCCTGGATGGAATTTCTGCTTTACAATCAATCATCTGAGGATCCTCTCATAGTGTGATGTCCTTCCTTGATTCAGTGGATACACAGCTATGGATATGGATATTTGTCTACACCCAGATGCCCATGGTATCCCAGGATTTAGCTTCCTGCAGTTAGAGACTCATTATTGCTCTTTTAAGTAGGTGTATGCTGGAGGTACCTGCCAGAGCAATATCATGCTCTGAGCATAATCTGCTCAGCTAAGGAAAGCATGTATGACTTCCTTGAGAGCATGGGTGGCTATAAATCCGGCTACAGATGCTCTCAAAATGCTTCAGAGTCTTAAGACAGGAGGAGGACCTAGGGATTAGATTCAGGCCTTCAGACAACAACAAAGCAGGATAGCAAGCCAAGGGGATGCTCTCTGTGCTTTATGGCAGTGGTTCCCGAGCTGGAGTGGGCATCAGACCCAGTTGCAGGGCTTATTAACAGGGCCCCACACCTAGAGTTTCGGATTCAGTAGGTCTCAGCTAAGGCTGAGAATTTGCATTTCTCACAATTTCTTAGCTGGTGCCAATGCACAGAGCCAATGTTCTATAGCTTCTTTCTTTCTGTTTAACCCTTGCTACCAGACTAGGATGGGGCTTTCCCACAGTTAATAAGGCCTAGGCCAGATTGCACTTACTCACTAGGACCGCTAACCTCATTCATGGGAGTATAACAGAATTTTCATTACCTACCTACCTACCTGTTCCTGAGGCTGCATCTCTTTTTAATTTACATGATCTAGTCAGTGGATTCCCAGAGTCAGTTAAAGCACCAGTGCTACACTGATTGCATGAGCAAACTTACACCTGTTAAAAATATAAACTCCTTTTCCCTGTCCTAGGACATTTTAAATCAGTAGGTCTGGGATGAGGCCTGGGACCTATGTTTTTGACAATCTCCTCTGATCATTTAATCCACTTCAGATTTATCTGTCCACAGGGCTTGAGTCTTCCTTTCTGTGGTCACACGCAATATGTTTCACTAATGCACATTTATTTTGAGTTTGTTTACCAAGAACTTAGACTATACCCTTGGTCAGGGGATTAGCAACCTTTCAAAAGAAGCATGCCCAGTATTTCTTTATATAGCTTTTCATCATCAGAGGTGGCAATGCTAGTGGAATGGCCTTTGCTTCAGCACTGCAAAAAAGCCCTGTGGATACTGAGTTCTTCAAAGAAGCTCTGTTCCTGGCATGTTTAGAAGTTACTGTGTGCACACAGGTAACCCACTCAGCTGTTCCAGAGGAACAAGGCCTTCGCCCTTTAGGTATAAATGTGGGCAGTTGCCCCACTGTAGGGGTTGGCAAAAAGGGGGGAGGGTCCTTGCATAAGCTGATAGATAAGTTTAGTAATTTCCTCACCCAACAGATAATCACTGGGTATCTGCTCTGAGTCAGACAAGGAGGTATCCTCTCATAACCAAAAGATAAACAAGAAATAGTTCCTGCCCTCAAGGATTCCACAATTTTGAATCCTAACTTCAGATGCTATCTCCTTACCTCATCTGGCACGTGCATTTGTGCTGGTATACATACCTTTTGCAGCATATAAACTCATTTGATGCATGTGCCAAGGACTGCCAGTTATCTTATACACACACACACAGCCTTAAAACAAAAAAACACCAATATCTACTTTGAGTTACTAACTCTAGCATCAGCTGCAAAATTTTATTTTAGGTTGCAGTTCACACAGTTGCCTTTCAAAAATTTTCTTTATGTTGTTGTTAGTTCTCTGTGTTGGAGTTGGTCCACAGTCCGTTGGAGGAAAAAACAATTGTATTTATCGTTGTATTAGGGAGAGGAAAATTCCCCTTTTTATAGAGGTATAAACATATATTAATGACTAGATACTAGACACAAAATTTTAAATTAATACAATACTAGACACATTATTGTTTATAACTATTCGTTACACTGGATCTAAATGCAAATATTTTACATTTAGATACAATGGATTGCTTCATATTAAAATTTACGTGATGCTCCTGTCTTCTCGAGTTTAAGTCAGTCGTGAAAGGATGCTCAATCTAGCTATATTTTTTCTGGAGCTAAATATAGTGAATCGTATAGTTTGAAGGTGTTACCAGCCCTCTTTGCTTTTAAGAAAGAAAAAATGCACTGTGGAAATGCTGTCTCTCATTTTTAAGGTCATTGATTGGGTTAAAAAGGCAAATGACTTTTTTCGTTGAACTTCCTTCAATTAAACCATTAACCTTTTAAAATAAGTGCATTCAAAAATCTATCAAAAAAAAGCGAAATGAGATTTTAACAAAATCCTGACAATTTCAGCTTAAACATATACACAGAAACCATATGTGCTTAGAAAGAAATATATACACACAGGCATTGTTTACAGAGTGTGTTTTTATATTTGGAAGACATTGAAGGAAGAGTTATTCCATACATACATTATCTGAAATGTACATTCAGATAGCCTACATAGATTTCACATTAAGAGACAAAGATATCTTTATCCATGGTAGGTAGACAGACAGACTGACTGACTTCAAACTTGCACTTGCAGTGTGGATTTTTTTTTCCTCATCTCCGGGTACTGCTTTTCAAAATCGCCTCAGGCTACAGAACAGCACCTCAGATCCCCAAGGCCCACTGACTGGCTCCTAATAGCCACTCTCCATCTGTGTCACATGAACAGCTGATGAGATCGCTCCAGTGTCTGTATTTTGGAGAGCATATCCACCCAGGTTAAAATGCTAGGGTTGCCAAGGAGCAGTCAGAAGCCATTAGTGTGGGTGAGAATTTGCCTTGCAGCAGTTCCTTGGCATGGTGGAAAGCATGTGCACGTGTCCCCGCACGAGCTTGGGTGTGTGTGTGTATGTGTGTGTGTGTGTGTGTGTGTCTTCTTGTCCAGGCGACCCCCTGGTGTACCTGGGTGTGCAGGGAGGGTGACAGATGAAAACTAGACTCCATATATTCAGTATCGAAAGAGTCAAACGCCTCTTGCTTTACTGTGTACTGATTTGTTCTTTGACTATATGGGGTCTTTTTTATTATTATTATTACAACAGAAGGCAAAGAAAAAGAGAACAGCAACTTCGGGGTCATGCTCTAGTGTTTGGGCAGATGGAAGGGAGCTGCTTTGCCTTGGGGCAGGGTGGTTGTAATGAAGTGGCCTGTCAGTCTGTAAATAGTGAGGGTCATCTCTTCCATGTGATGGAGGGTATCGCATTGCAGTGAAAATGGAAATGTCAATAAAATTAATCTGCCAGCTCTTTGCTGTGGCTTTTCTGCTTCTCTGGTCAAAGAAGGTTGAAGTCTTTTTTGGCACGAAAGGAAAAGCACAGGTACAGGGAAGCCCACAGAGCAGACCCAGAAGTTAGAAGGCAAGTGGCCCAGTGGGCAGGATGGCTGTGCTGTAGCACAGTCCGAGAGGAGGGAGCAGGGCTGGGAATGAGCTGCTGGGTCGCTCGTATTCCTCGGGAAGCTACAGAGCGTCCAGCTCAGGCTACATTGAGCACGGAGTTTATTGTTTTAGGCTTTCTTGGACAAGGTTTTTACTTAGCATGGGATTTATGGCATTTACTGCTAATGAATGTCTATTCTTAAATTACAAAAACCCCCATCTCAGTGCAATTCCCAGATGTCTTTCCTGGACCCTGGCTTCTTAAACACCAGCAGGGAGCATAAACTCTCTACTTCTCTGTTTTCCTCTTTCGTGTGGCTCCAGGCTAATGATGTGCAAGGAAAACACAGCCATCTATAAAGCCCCAGTGCTGTCCCCGTATTCTTCATTTATTTTGCATTTGATTATGCCACAAGTCGGATCTTGTTTCTTTCCTTTTTTTAAAGTTATTAGTTCAAATATTAATGTAGGGATATGGCATATATTGCTGCTCTTGATTGATGCCTTCCCAAAAACAGGAAGACGTGCTCGTATGAATTTTAAGAAAGTAGGGGTCCTGCAATGCCTTGCCAGAAGAGTTTTTCAGATACATAATTTAGATGCCCTGCAGGCAGGCTTTCAAGGCATTTTTGCCGGAGGGCAAGAAAAAATAACTATGACTGTTAAAAGTAAATGATTTTTGCTAATGCACAATTAATGCTGGAGAAAAGCACAGAAGAGAAAGATGTTGATAGAAACTTCTGATTAAGTGAGCACCCTACCTTGATGTGTATCTTTTTTTTTTTTTTCGTGATAATGATCAGTGGTGCAGAGAGCTAAAAGTTTTCATGTCATGCAAATGCTGAGTGCAGGGTCATAGGAGAAGTGTGTGAATGTGCGTGCTTAGGAGGTGACAGCTCTAGGAGGGGCTGAGCAGGCAGTGCGTTATGTGCAATGAACAGTGACACAGTTACTGTCACCTATGCAGGCAGCCTAGAATATATAGACTACAGAACATTTAACTTGATTACCCTACAGTATGTGTTCACTCTGGGCATGGGGATGCGTTTCCACCCAATGGGTTTTCTGATGGCGGTTTTCCCACATTGGATTCCATAATTGACAAAGAGCTACTGCACTGTGTCAAGTGCACAATTATAATTGAATTAATGATATGGGCAAGTGTGAGACACACAAAATTAACATTTGAAGAGGCCTGGTTTAATTTTGTCTTTTACATATTTGTGTCTCCAATTATACTTTAATGAAAGAGAATATACCCGCTTAATGGATTTCTTTCAACAAGCTTAGCTGAGCTCATCATTAGCTGCACTTGTTGTTGGCACGCTTGCGATGTTTTCTCTAATGTATTTTTATTTCTTTCTACTAGGGGATGGTTTAGACAACAGTGTAGCTTCACCTGGTACAGGTGATGATGATGATCCGGATAAGGACAAAAAACGCCAGAAGAAAAGAGGCATTTTCCCCAAAGTAGCAACAAATATCATGAGAGCATGGCTCTTCCAGCATCTCACAGTAAGTCAAGATGAAAGAGAAAAAAAATAGTTTTTGTTTTGCTAGCAAGTTGTACGGTTTCATACAGATTGTTTTTTTAATTAAGGTGCCTGTTTTCTTATTCTTGAAATCTGATGAGTAACAGGGCAGTTGAGGATTTTATCAAGTATTACCATCCAAAGAGCACCCTCTAGAAAGTAGCAGGTTTTTGTTTTAAGAAGCCGGGAATGGACTTTATTCAAAATGGTCTAAGACCCTGAACCCCAGATATAAGTAAATTTGTTATTTATGCTAAAAGGTATTAGAGCAACTTTGGGTAACGCAATAGCAACCAAGGGAAATGGCTGTAAGGAGCTCACGAATCCATAAACATTGCTGATTACACTATTAACAAAAGCCATCTCCTCTAGGAGGAAAAAAAAAAAAAAGCATCTTGCCACATGCATGTCCAGGCTCACAGTATCAGATGCAGCTTTAATTGTTGAAGCAATTTGAAAATATGTCATGTATTTATATGACAAATTCAGAAGGGTTATAGGTGCTATAATGCCTTTGTTTGCAAGGTGGACATTAAAGATTCTTGTTTTAGCTGTTCAAGTCCATTATCTTAAAAGCTAACCCTGTTGGCTTTACTATGTGCAACGTTTTAAAACTAACAATTTATCTTCCTGTTTGCAATCCTTGTATGTGTGGATACATACTGTTGACTCTAAGACTCTCATGAGAAAAAAAAAATTACAATATACTTTTACAGAGAAACTAGGCATGCTCATCTTTTATTGTTCATTTGGAAATTCTGGGAAACCAGTAAAAATTTCAGATGATGCTTCTTGCTATAATATTGTTTTCAGGCCATTCTATTTAGGCTAATACTTAAAAATAGAGTAGCACATTGAAAGCTGAAGGTCTTCTTTGATTATCTAACTTGTGCGTTGCCATGCTGAATGACATTAGTTACAGTGTCATGGGTCCAGGACAAGGTTCCACTTTTATTTATGGTGGTGGCTGCTGATCTGCTCTTCTTGCAGAGCTACAAAGGGCAAGGGGTGGAGCGGTGGTGGGGAGGGAAAAGTGATAGATTCACATTCCTAAATCGGCCATTTTGATGTAAGGACATTAGTAGCAAACTAAGGTGTATCGATCTGGCCTGTGGTGTCAGGATTAGCTGGGAGAACCAACGGGGCTGCCGTGGTAGTGGTTATTCTTGCCTTGCAGCTATGGCCATTTCAAAGGTCAGGGCCCTGCACTGACTCGGCTCAGAGGAATTAGACAGAACATGCGGTCTCTGGGCTGATTACTTAACCAAAGACAAAATAATGAGTCCTAAGCAAATACTGACTAATTGAAAGGGCTGTAAATCCATTACATATTGGTCAGGGATAATCAGGAGTATTTAATCACTTTTATCTATTCAGGAGCACTGAAGCTGCAACAGCAAAGCCCTGAACCTTGCCATGTGGTTATTATTCTCATCATTATCAAAATTACTTCACAGCTGTTCTTTGCTACATCACCTCAGCTGGAGATTTACTAACCTGTAAAATGTTTTTAATTTGGAAGTCGAGTGTGAGGGGAGGGGTTTCTCATTTTTAAATGAAGGTTGGTTTGGTTAGAGTAGCAACTAAGAAAGGCAGCGTAGCTGCGGATGACGGGCCAGCTGCCTTCTCCTGACGAGCTCACCTGGTTGGTTCCCTCCCTCTGTCTTCCTTCATGCTTGGTCTTTCTTGGTGGAAAATAAAGACTTCAGCAGTTGCTCTGCACGCAAACAGCTACATGTGTTTTCAACTTCTCTGTCATCAAAACCCACGTCAGAGAACAGTAGAACCTTAGAGAATGCAGCTGCTGCGTTTGCAGATGAGGAAACAGAGATCCAGAAAGGGAACTGACTAGCGGAAGGTCAAGCTGAGGCAAGGACCCAAGCCTTCTAAGTCCCCAACTTCGTGATTTTTCCACATTATGATGACTTTGCCAAAATGATGATCGCCTTTAACAGTTGCATAGAAATCTCACAGTCTTCACCATCAGTATGCTCAGAGTCACAGGGGAGAAACCTGGAGAAGCCAGGTGCTATTTTCTTTTCTTGTTTTGAAACTTGCCTGCTACCCCAACCTTTCCAAATAGAGAATGCCTTACACCTGTAGTCTGTGAGTTGACTCTCAGGTGGGAGTGTTAGGAGCCCTTAACGTCTTATCTCCCACCCAGCCGCCCAGGACGGCACCCAGCATGCACCGTGGCCACAGGCTGAGAATTGTGGGTGGCCGGTTATTTCTGGGCGCGTGTTGTCACTCTGCTCTGCTACGAACCAATGGTAAGAGCTTGTATGCATCTCGAGAGTGCTTTCATGTAGTGGAACGTATGCAAGGCTTTGTGCAAAATTCTCTGTCCAACTACAATTTTTAATGAATGCCTGTCCTCCAGGTGGGGAGAGAGGACTCAAATAGCCTACGGTCGGGGAGTTGGGAAGTCTGCATTTCACACTCTGTGATGCTGTCTACTGGCTGAACCTCAGTGAAGTCTATTCAGTTCCCTGGACCTTCTGTTTCCCTGTTTTTCAAATGAGAGGGACACGTTGCAGGATGGATAAGCTCCTTTCCCATGCTCCTAAGTTTCGGTTCTGCTCAAGGACATTTAGTCAGAGCAATGCCCTGTCCCAGCCTCATGGGTCGTTCTTTCCACTTTTTCCCCCTTTCTCTTTGCTTTTGCTTTTCACTAAGTGCTTTATTTCTCTCCTGACCTTCTTCACAACATGCCCCTTTCATTACTTCTCCCACTGGCTTTGTCTCCCATCTTCCTCTCTGCGCCACTCCCCTGCCTTTTCTGCACCTCCCTTGTAGCTTAAGGAAATTCCCTGCTTGCACTTTGAAAATGTTTTCCTTCTTCATCCACACTTCACCCCACTGCAGAGAAGAGGTTCAGTAACTTTGATGAGTATGGTCCTGTAACACTTTTACTTTCCAATCTTTAATGAGCTGAAAGATTTACTCAGCTATAATTCTGAGCTCAGAAACCAAGAATAGAGACCCCTAACTAGCGACACGTTAATTTAGATTTCTTTTCTTACATGCACTAACAGGCATGAGGAAGTCCTTGGAACTAGAGATGCCCCACTATATTTTTCTGTCATTTAATTAATTTCAACTTTCAAAGTGAAATGTTGGCTCTGGCTCACTGAAAATAGATGTAGTCTAAATTATTATTTCATGTAAATTTCTTTACAAGTGCATGATTCACTGTGCATTCCTCCATTATTAGTCTCTTTAACATGATTTGAAACCGGTTTGTCCCTTTTGTGCAGTGTGACCTGTTCTTGTATTACAATAATCCCCGATGTACCCTTTTTTCTTTCTTTTTTAAAAAAAGAAGCTAATTGAATTATCTCATTATTTTAATTTGTTAAGCAAATGTATTTTGCATCTCAGGATGTGTTCTTAAAGAAGGGGGCTGCTAAGGCTTTGCCCCCTGAATGGGCCATTGGCCCATTTTGACATTCATGCATTCATTAACTAGCAGAACATAAAAGAACTCTGGTTGTATTTTTTTTTTCCAAACACCCAACCAGCGTGGAGCAACTTTTCCCAATAAGCCACAGGGGTCTTTCTACATATGTTCTCAACTGCAGGCTATTGTCACCTATTCTGAATACCTCAAAAGGCCCAGAGGTGGAAAAAAACCTGCCTCAACAAAGACCAACTGTAGCAATTGTTAAGTCTTAGTCTCAATATGACAAAAATCATTCACCCTCAGTTTTCTTGGAAGAACAAGTTCCGCTGACTGTAACAGTTAAAACAATCTCTCAAATTCCTATGCACCGCCAACTTTAGGGGGAAAGGTAACAAACTTGCACTAATTGATTACACTGAGGAAAATATTTAAACAAAGTCTAAAGTGGCATTTAGAAAATCAGGTTATTTGATAAACAGTTTCCATAGTCAGAATTAAGCACTTTGAATTTGCTTAATCTGGGGCTAAATATTAATAATTAGCCTCAAGTTTTTAGTTTCTAACTGTTTTCAAAATGGCCCTTAGAAAAATCCCCTCTTTAAAAACTCACAGAAATTTTAACAAAATAAATCTATCTATACATATTTTTAGAAAATCCTCTAGCAAAAACGTTGTGTATACCATTACCTTTTTCCTTTGGTTGATGGTTCTGTCTAACTCCTCAAGCAAAGAAATCCAGTGAAGATTGAAGAATCTCTTGGAAATGGGTGTGCCTTTGCTGGAAAGTACCCAGTGGCAAAACAAACAAACAGACAAAAACTTAGGGAACTCCTACAGAAGTACACATGGAGATTATTTTTTTGGGAACACATGGAGATTATGTTATCATAAAAGTCCGCCTGCCATTACAACTGTTTTTATTTGACTTCAAAGCTGAAGAAAGAAGCAGCAAGCAATAATACCCAGGCTGACAGTTTATTCATAACCCTGAAAAACTCCTCCACACCAAGAAGCCCTTAGTGTGCTCAATTAGGCCCTCGGGCACCTCCACTTGCCACCTTCAAGAGCTCCTCCACTTGTGCTACAGATAATATATTTGATCATGGAATAGAAACAGGAAGTGCTCACACACAAAGACACCACTTGCTCATACCAGTTCCTGGCTAAAGGTCTTCGTATTTGAAAACATAGGGATAAAGCTCACACTTAGGAGATGTGGGACTTCTTTCAAAGATGTGTGTTATAACACCAGAAGCAAGTTTTACTTTTCAAAGCGATATAAGCCGAGGTGGGAGCATCGCTTGGGGCCCAGAGTTGGACACCAACCTGGGCAACATAATGAGATCCCATCTCTACAAAACAATAAAAATTTAGCTGGTGTGGTCTCACACATGCCTGTGGTCCCCGCTACTCAGAAGGCCAAGGTGGGAGGATTATTTGAGCCCAGGAGTTTGAGGCTGCAGTGAGCTAGGGTGGAACCACTGCCCTCCATTCTCTAAGCAACAGAATGAAACCCTGTCTCAAAAAAAAAAAAAAAAAAAAAAAGTAATATAATACTATGTATGCAGCCATCCTGAAACTGCAGATTCTAAAGCCTCTGCCTTTTGTTCATGACAAAATGCTTTGTCCCCTTTTCACATCCTTCAGGGATTGGGGAGAGGAATGAAGCCCACTTCTCAGGTGTTTGCTCTTTTTACTGCTTGCCTATTAGAATCTGTCCTACGGGATTGTATAAAGGCCTGGGTTTGGTAATAAAAATGTGTTTTAAAAGATACCATCCTACAGAGACAGTGCACCCAAGTTATGAGTACACATGGTTCCATGTTATGTTAGAGAAACCTGTCTCTCTTCTCCAGTGAGTCCATCAAGACCATGTGATAGTAAACTTAGTAATGTTAAATTTGTTATTGTAATGTCCACACACACACACACACACACTCACACGGGAAGAGAGAGCGAGGGAGAAAGAGAGAGAGAAACAGAGAGACTTAGACTATTTTGCCCTTTGACTAGCTTTTATCTTGTGCAGATCCAGATGGCTTCCTTCTTAAATGAGGCAGTCCGGTGTTAAGGTTAAGAGCAGAGGGCCTGGAATCTGCAGCACAGTAGATTTTTGATCTTGAGCCATTACCCTCTCTGAGGCTCATTTTTCATATCTGTAGAATAAGAATAATTCTAGTTCCATCTAGTAGGGTTATTTCAAGGATTAAATGAAATAATATAAACTACTCAGCCCTGTGCCTGGTACTTATAATAAGTACATAATATTAAGTAACTATAATTCTTATTTTAATCTAGTTAAATAGCCAGCAGGAGGCTTTGACCAATGGACCTGTGCATCCAAAGTTACTAGATTTGTTCCTGGGATTGTGGAGATAGAGAGACCAGGTTTTGCCAAACAAATCCCAAATATGGCTGGTGCAGTAGCTTATGCCTATAATCTCAACACTTTGGGAGGCTGAGGTGGGAGGAATGCCTGAAGCTCAGGAATCTGAGACCAGCCTGGGCAACATAGCAAGACCTCATCTCTACAATCTTTTTTTTTTTAATTGGCTCGGCACGGTGGTGCATGCCTGTGATCCTGGCTGCTTGGAAGGATGAGGTGGCAGGATCACTTGAGCCCAGGAGTTAAAGGCTTCATGGAGCCATGATCATGGCTCTGCATTCCAGGCTGGGTGACAAAATGAGACCCTGTCTCAAAAAAAAAAAAAAAAAAAACCCAAGCTGGGGGCAGTGGCTCACACCTGTAATCCTAACACTTTGGGAGGCCCAGGCGGGTAAATTGCTTGAGGCCAGGAGTTCAAGACCAGCCCTGAGCAACATGATGAAACCTCATCTCTACTAAAAATGCAAAAAATAGCCAGACATGTTGGCACATGCCTCTAGTCCCAGCTACTGGGGAGGCTGAGGCACAAGAATTGCTTGAGCCCCAGAGGCAGAGGTTGCATGAGTGGAGATTGTGCCACTGCACTCCAGCCTGAAGAAAAAAAAAAAAAAAGCAATATCCCTCAGTAGGAGACAAATACCCCTCAGTAGGAGAGAACATGGTCTACATTCTGCCTTCTGAAAGCCATATTAACTTTCGGTGGCTGCTGGTTGATGCTAGGTGATAGCATCAGAGAGTCCTGGTTTCAGTGAAAGCTAGTGTCCTAGTTAGCCTTCAGGGATGCGGTGGATGGTGGAGAAGCAAAGGTCTATGGAGTAGTTCAGAATGTCTCCAATGCTGCTACTTTTGGGACGGAATGCTCTCTTTCACCATTTGTCTTCCAGGATATAAACAGAATATAGAGTTACTATCTTCCTTAGAGTGTGAAAATCTGGGCTCTCTGCAAGACAGCATTTTATAGTTTTTATTATTTTTTATTGATTTATTGATTGTAGAGATGGTATCTCATTATGTTGCCCAGGCTGGTCTTGAACTCCCAGCCTCAAGTGATCTTACCACCTCAGCCTCCTAAAGTGCTGGGGTTATAGGTGCCAGCCACTGCACTCGGCCATGATAATGGCTTTTAAAAAAGGGGTCACCAACTGTGAACTTAGAAGCTTTAGGTGCAAACTCTGTGATATTCAACCTCTCTGAACCTGTTTCTTACCATCAAAATGAAAAAAGTAAGTTACCTGTTCTACTTAGCTGATTGAGTTGCTTTGTGGCTCCAGTGAGGTAGTCAATTCGTAAAGTGTGATGTGCTGCACAAACCCAGATATTCTGGTCTTTGGTTGTGTGCTTGGCTTTCCAGCTGCTTGAGGCCTCTCAGATCTTATGTAGTCACCAAGGAGACTACTTACTTGGAGAGAGAGGGCTACTTACCTCATTTATCCTCTAGCCCCATTTTCTCCACTTGTCCATTTCCACAAATGTGTCCCTGGAGACACTGTGATAATTTCTATCATTAGACATCTTTTAAGACATCTTGAATGGTTAATTGAATCAGTATTTCATGGACATTAGTTATTTCTGCTTGGAAATTAGTGCCTTCGTGATTCTGAGACGGTTTACATAATACAAATAGCTGTGAGCCAAATTAATATCAAATAGGAAATGTTGACCTTAGTTATACAGTAAGAAATGGTTTTTCTCATATTCAGAGATGCCGTTGTTCGCATGCATACAAGTGAGGCTCATGAGAAATATTTACGTGGAAATGCACATGCAGAGCACACAGCTGAAAGCACCAGCAGAGACAGCTTCCCACAAACATGCAGCATAATGGGGCCGCCCCTAGCCTTAGCCTTTGCATTGTTTTCCTGCTTGCCAGGAGAAAACATCTGTAAATTATTTGAATGGAATCTTATACTAGAGATTGTCTGAACTGGTGTCATCTCTGTTTAATTTCAGGAAATGATGTCACAATGCATTAAATAACAATGCTGGGTGGTTTATTTTCCCGTGAACATGCTGTCCTAAGCATTCCTCTTCTTTTGCAATGTTTCCAATTAAGTGTAAGCTTGAGTGTTCTTCCTATTTCATAATGATTTTGAGGGGTGGGGATGGGAGTTGGGGGTGGGCAGAAGGGTAATTTCAGAGGTTGCTGAGGTTCAGAGCTAATGGCACATCCATCATGTCCTTGTTGGGTTGGGAGGGTGCTGAGCATTGGGGCTGTGATCACCAGTGGCAACCTACAACATCACTGGTTAGTTTTAAAGAATGTCTAAAAACGAAAGCCTGAGTGTTCTGATGCTAGCTGTCCAAAGAGCCACCAGATAATTTTAATAGTGACCTGCATACTGAGCTTCTGCCTTTATCAAAGTTTCTCTGCACTCCCTTCTTCAGTAAAGAATAGAGGACATAAGTCAATTCTGTGTGCCATCTGTTGTCGTTTTTACAATTTCTCAAATTAAAGAGACAGGCCAAAAATTTAATGTTGTGTTGAATCCTAGAAGCTCCTCTAGAAGAGAGAAAATTGCATCTGAATTTACTTTGTCTCTCTTGAGGGGGAAACAATTGCATATTGCTATGTCATAACCTTTTATTTGTAGTCCCAACTGGGTGTTTTGAATTGGATTTTGAGGGCTTCTGCATGGAAACTCTGATGTGTTTGGGATTCAGCAGCCTTTGTTCACATGGTTCTGATGACATTGAGGTAAAGTCACTGGTACAGTGGTGGTGCAATGGCTTTTCATGGGGTAATGAAATGCATAGTCTACTCAATGCAAAAGCATTTTAGGATATGTCAAGACATTTCAAAGTACATCAGACAATCCTGTTTCAAAAGAGGTTCACCTGAGATAGACTGAGAAACTTACCTCCCAGATTATGAGCTACTAACTGACAGACACATTTTAAAAATAGGTAATTAGTAGGCAGAACACAGAGTTTTTAGGGCTGTGAAACTACTGTGGATGATACTATAATAGTGGATACATGTCATTATACATTTGTCCAAACCCATAGAATGTACAACACCAAGAGTGAACTCTAATGGAAACTGTGGACCCTGGGTGATGATGATGTGTCAATGTAGGTTCATCATTGTAACGAATGTAGTACTCTGGTAGAGGGTGTTGATAAGACAGACGCTACACATGTGGGGGCCCAGGGATTTATGGAAAATCTCTGTACCTTCCTCTCAGTTTTGCTGTAAACCTAAAACTGATCTAATAAATATAGTCTACTTTAAAAAAAAAAAAAGGGAATTGAATGAAAAGACTGAAGAATGAAAGGCTTATTAAATTACCATCAAAAAGGAACCAAAATAATTATTAGCTCAAAGTTTAGCACCTAATTTCATAAAATATCACTCGAAGTGTAACTGTTTAAAAATATGTTAAAGAATTCAAGGAGATGGGAAATTGAGGACCCTTGAATAAAGGAGCATAGAAGGCATGTGCATATTGAATATTCAGCTATTTAAAAACTCCAAGAAGAGAGTGCCATTAAATGCTATTTAGTGAAATCCCTGAATATTCATTCAGATCATAGGGAAAATTTCCATTTCTTCATTCCACCTGACCACAGTTTGCAAGTATATTCCATAGAGAAGTGGAGTGATTGGGAATTACAGGCTAAGTTGACTGGTTATGAGAATACTGACTGTCCCTCAGCTTTGCTGCAGGACAGGGTCAGAAGATGACCTTAACATTCAAGACTAATTTCGATTACAGAGAGTGTTACTGCACAGATTTCAGAGGACTCCTGGAAACGTCCTGCCTTTTCCAGGCTATACTCTGTTTTTGCAATTTGGAACAGATTATGAAGTGTAAAGATGATATCCAGCCCCATTTCTCCGGTTAAGAAATAGTGACTTGGGTAGGAAGCATTAGGTGAGTTGAATGGAATTTGCCTTATTACATTTATATGCTGTGTGCCACTTTCTAAATTGATTGGCAGCAGTTGTTTACAGTATGCAGAATAATCACTGGCACCCTTTAAAGGTGTATTATCCTCTTAAAACATAATAGTAATGCCATTTTCATGCTTTTACATTTGCTTGCTATTCATATTCTGAACTGCCAAATCCCAAATCTGCCAGAACTAATTTAAGTTGTTTTTATCTAATAGTGGATAAGTTGTCAAGTCACAATATAATGGCAGATAATTTTTCTTAAACTATAGTTTTACTTCTTGGTTATAATAGGTAACATGAATATTTGTTGAATCTGACTTGATTGTCCACACAAAAAGAATTACAACTCAAGAGATATTGTCACGGGATGCTGCGATGACAAGAAATGAAGAGAATGTTATTATCTAGTTATTCTGAGCATTATAGAAAATTAACATAGGCCGCTAATTAGTTCCCTTCCAGCCACCACTCTCCCCCCGCCAAATTTGCTGATACCTGATTTGCCTGACATAGCCAGCCAGATAATGAAGATCTCCTCTTGTTAATCCCTGCATCAAATCTTGCTGCTGCTGGTAGTTTAAATACTTCTGTTATCACATTATAACTGTCTAGGTTTTATTTTACTTTTTGCATCATTCTCCTGCAGTCACAAACATTCCAGAATTAATTTTGTCTTGGAAATATTTTTTTATTCTATAATAATTTAGAAAAGTATATTCCCATGACTCAGGCCACATGACAATTGGGAAATGACTTTTTCCTTATCCAGAGTACATGATGTGATCCCATCATATGCTGACAAAAAACAACCCAAGTGTACTGGGGTGGTGCTACACTAGTCTTTTAAAAAGAAAAAAGGCTTTTATCAATAGAAAAGATGAATGCTGGATTATTCTCTGTAGGTTTGGTGAAACATTGGAACTCTCTGTGAAGTAACCTTATTTGTTTCCCCATGGTGAAAAGTTACAGGCTCCATTTCAGTGTTTCAAGATACCTGCAGGCAGCTCATGGGTTGCTATGCTTGTTTTAAACCCTTCCTCGCAGTCAATGTTTCAAAAAATAGTAGGAGAGCATGGGAACATGGGGTCATTAATAGTCAATTACAGGCTCAGTTTTTGTGTTAGTTTCTGGGAAGCTATAAATTTAGAACTGTGTAGCAAAATCTCATGGATTACCTGATGGCACTTTGATAGAAACCCCTCTTAGAGCTTAGTCCTGCAGGTTTTATGTTTTCTAGTAAAACATTTAAGTGTAATTAAATATGATCATGTGAAAAGGCATTAGTTTTTTTTTTTTTTTTTTTTTTTTGAGACGGAGTTTCGCTCATGTTACCCAGGCTGGAGTGCAATGGCGCAATCTCGGCTCACCGCAACCTCCGCCTCCCGGGTTCAGGCAATTCTCCTGCCTCAGCCTCCTGAGTAGCTGGGATTACAGGCACGCGCCACCATGCCCAGCTAATTTTTTGTAGTTTTAGTAGAGACGGGGTTTCACCATGTTGACCAGGATGGTCTCGATCTCTTGACCTCGTGATCCACCCACCTCGGCCTCCCAAAGTGCTGGGATTACAGGCTTGAGCCACCGCGCCCGGCCTGGCATTAGTTTTTAATATGACCTTTGTTGCCAGTCTGGAAATCCTCTAAAATGTTTGTATATTTTCTTTTCATTTCTTTTTCTTTTTTTCTCTTCTTTTTTTTTGCAGAGCAAGTTTGACAGAAAAATGATTTAATGCTCTTTGGTCCTATGTACCTGTACCCTTTTGTCCATGGCTGTTCTAAATACCCCCATGCTTGTTTAAAATGTATATATAATCAGTTACATAAAAAGAAGTATGCTTAAAATTGCATGACTCTGGTTGGAGCAGACACTAGGTATGTCTGTAATTCATTTTAAAAAATGTGACTTTCCTACCTTTAGATAGCGAGGATAATCTGTTAACTCTTTGTGCTGATAAAAACAAACATTTCAGGGCATGGTGAAAGAAATCTCTACCGTTAAAAGTTGATATACCTGAAGTAGTGGAGTTAGGACAAAACTGAAGACTTGACCAGTGTCGTAGTCTTAGCACAGCCTTTTGCTCTCTGTATTATTTTGGGCAAGTTATGTAATTTATCTGAGTGCTCATTTTCTCACATTGTTTTGAGGGTTAGCTAAGATTAGAAATAGCCTTTGAAAAGGACAAAATACTCTGCAAGTGTAAAACGGTGTCTGTTAATGTTTTCATATAATCCATTGAAATAGTTTGCTCTGTCTTAGCTCCATTAAACCCGAACTGGGATGTGGGTGAAACACTCTTCAAAGACAAGTATTGCACTTGTTTCTTTTGCCCTAAGTCTGGAATGGGGATCAAATCCTACCACGTACAAGGAGAAAGGCAAAAGACCTGACAGACCATTCATATGTGGCAGCATGAGTCAAAGTAACTTTTGGAATTTGTATACTCAAACTTAAGAGAAAGAATCGGAAGACTGCAAACTAACTTCGTAATAAACGTATTGTCATTTGTGTTATTACAGCTTTGGAACAAACTTGTTGGGGGTTTGGGTCTCCTTGTTCTTTGTCCCTAAACTCTTCATCTTGAGAATTAACTGGTCCATCAGTGTGCCATTTTTTATCCTGGTCAAGCTGGTGGCAAAAAATGGTTTTATGTTTCTAAATGACGATCTCATAGGCCCAGTCCAAGGAAGGTAAAGTCTCATACTAGACAAAGAATTGTCTCATTGCAGCAAGAGATGACTGGGATTTTTTCCCCCCTGAAGATAGTTTCAATCTGGACCCTTAGTCAGGTTTTCTTTGATTCTACATACAGAGATTGCAGATGTTACAGCTCAGTTAGGCTGAAGCACAGAATATATACGGGAGAAGAGTGAGCAAAGATTCTAAAGGTATGTTGAGGACTTAGGTTTAGACCCATCAGCCAGATATGGAGGCGGGAGAACTTCTGTGGAAGTTGGAAATGGTGGCACTATAATTTGAGAGTTGGAGCTAATCTTTACAGAAGTAATACTTGAAACCGTGGCACTGAATAAAGGTTAAAAAAAAGAGACAGTGCAGAGAGATCAAGTCTTTTGAAGACTATATGTAAAGAAGTAAAGAAAGAAAGTAGTGAGCAGAGATAAAGCCATCAGACCAGTAGGAGCATAATCAGATCATGTGAAAAGGGAAGGAGTTTCAAAGTAGAGGAAGTGGACTCTGTAGAAGGATCAGGGGCAGTCGCACACACCTGTAATCCTAGCACTCTGGGAGACTGAGGCTGGTGGCTCACCTGAGGTCAGGAGTTTGAGAGCAGCCCGGCCAACAAGGTGAAACCCCCGTCTCTACTAAAAAAAACAAAAATTAGCTGGGTGCCGGTAATCCCAGCTAATCATGATGCTGAAGCAGGAGAATTGCTTGAACCCTGGAGGTGGAGGTTGCAGTGAGCCGAGCACCACTGCACTCCAGCCTGGACAACAGAGCAAATCTCCATCTCAAAAAAAGAAAAAGAGCAGAACAGAACAGGAGACCAGTAAAGATGGGGGCCAAGGCACGCCTGGGAAGGTACAGAGAGAAACAGACACATTTTGTAAAGATAGGAAGAAAGCTAAGGGAGTTCAGGAAAAAGCTTCTCTCCACTGATGAGTAGGAGCTGTGGAGAGGGTGGAGGAGGGTGAATTAGGAAGACACAGAAGCTCATCCTTGGAGCAAAGAGGACAGGCTGAATGGACTCTGTCCATATAATTTCATCCTTTCTCAGACAGTGCTCAGAAGCGAAGAGCAAGAGAGACTAAAGCAGACAACAGGAAAAACCTAAGGCTGGGACCAACAAGGGGAAGAGAGGGAAGGTGTTAGAGCAGTTTTTGAAATGACAGACCAGTAAGTAAAACTTCCAGTGAGATAGTCTTTCCTGGGACAGAAAAATAATCCTACAGTTCACGTGAATAAGAAAACAACTGAGAAAAATCAAGATATTTTTGGAGAAGAAAAATGAGGGAGTTTGTGCACTGGGAATTACTCAAGTGTATTATAAAGCTACATGATATGGCATTGGCTAACACAGTAGGTGCAATGATCATCTGAATAAACTAAGAATTCACAAATCAACCCAAATATAGAAAGAAGTTTACTAATTTTAAAGGCATCACTTCAAGTCAGTTGAGAAAAAAATAATCAGTAGGCTTCATCAAAATATGTTATACATTTAAGAGTTTTTGAAGTAGATATGACTGTTTCTCTTTCCTTCATTTAATGAAATGTTTTGAGAGTAAAAGCAAAGGAATTATAAAGAAAAATTGTGATAGATTAAATTACATACATATGAAAATTAAGAGCTTTTGAATACCGAAAAAACACCATATACAAAATAAGGGAAAACATTAAGCTAGCAAAAATATGTAACATTAATAACAGGCAAAGGATTAGTGCCCCTAATAAATAAAGCATTGTACAAATCAATAAGAAAAAAATGAAGGGAATAAAAAGTCAAAAGACGAATAGGTCTATTCACAAAAGCAGAAATACAAATGACTAGTAAGCATTTTAAAAATATTCAGTGTTGGCCTGGTGTGGTGACTCCTGCCTGTAATCCCGGCACTTTGGAAGATTGAGGTGGGAAGACCTCTTGGGTTCAGGAGTTCAAGACCAGCCTGGGAAGCATAGTGATACCTCATCTCTACAAAAAATAAAAATAAATAAATTATCTGGGTATGCTGCTATGCACCATTAGTTCCAGCTACTTGTGAGGCCAAAGTGGGAGGATCACTTGAACCCAGTGATCTGCGATCACACCTCTGTACTCTGGGCTGAGTGGCAGAGTGAGACCTTGTCTCAAAAAAAAAAAAAAAAAAAAAAAAAGAAGAGTTCAATGTTATTAGTAACCAAATAAATTTAAAAATCAACAACAAATAAACTTTTATTTGGTAGAAACTAAGAATAAAAAATTATGATATCTGGCACTGTCCAGGGTAGAAGGAAATATCTAACTTAATAATGACTATAAAAATTAACATTGACTTTCTGGAATTTAGTAATATGTGTTAAAAAAAAAAAAAGCAACTAAAAATGTTCTCATCCTTTGATCTAGTAATTCCATTTCTAGGAGTTTGTCATGAAAAAATAAAAGTACACAAAAATTATGCAAAGCTGTGTATAAAGGTATTATTTACTATAATAAAAATTTGAAAATCACCTCTATTCCCATATGGAGGAGATATGGATTGTCATAGAATGTTCTGGACTACTATGTAACCATTAAAAATTACTTTCAAAAATATTTTGAGATAAGGGGAAATTTCGACGTTTTACTAGGCAAAGAAAAATGGATAAGGTAGTATATATGATATAACTTTAATTTTGTTAGAGAAAATATATATGGATGTATGCATGGAACATGAATGATTATCCTTGGGTAGGAAGATCTGGGTGACATTTTTACTTTTTGTATTAGAAATTTTCTATGTGTATTGCATTGATAATACAGGACAATACATTTTACTTTAATAAAGAACCATGCTGGCTAAGTGGCAGAAATACAGTGCGGTAACACACTGGAACACTGGAAACCCGTTGAGGAGTTACAAGTCCAGGGGCAGAATAAGAGAGAACAGAGAAACAGAGGAGCATTTTGAGGTTTGCGATCTTAGAGGAGCAACATCTCTGTTTGATGAATTTTCTGCTGACAAAGTAGAGATGGATAACATTAGAAATGAGAGAGGCAAGACATTAGACAGGCTTTTGTCAGACATATTGAAGCTCTCAAAAGTAGGTGCAAGCCATGGGGTGGAGACCAACTTTCTAGCATGTACAGATGTCATAGGGAAAAGTGGGAGTGGCTTAAAAGTCAACATTCTTCCCTCAAAACTGGTGGAGAGGAAAGAAAGCAAATGCTGTGAACTTCATGAGAAAGGTGGCTGGACAGTCTTAGGGTAGGGGCTGGGAGCAGGAATAAGGGAAGAAAGGGAAGAGAGAACAGACTAGCCTCTTGTCCCTGATTCCAGAGGTATTGGTAAGGAGGAAAAAGGAATAATTTCAGTCTAAGAGTATATTAATAGCTAGGGCTGCCATAACAAAATACCATAGCCTGGGTGGCTTAAACAACAGACATTTATATTTTTTATCACAGTTCTGGAGGCTGGAAAGTCCAGGAGCCAGGTGCCAGCAGGGTTGTTCTGGGTGAAGGCCCTCTCCTGGTTTGCAGACAGCCACCTTCTCCCTGTCCCTGCATAACCTTGCCTCTGACTTCATTTAACCTTAATTACCTCCTAAAAGCCCTATCTCCAAATAGTTATCATATGGGGGCTGGGGTTTCAACACACAACATTTGGGAGGACTTAATTCAGTTCAGAGCAGAGGGTTTTCAGGTTAACAATATTTTAGAACAAATGCAAGCTTTAAAAAAAAATCAGGGTTATGGAATTATACGTATGGAAAAGATCAAATGTTTTTCGGATTTTTTTTTTTTCCGTAACTCAGCCAATGAGGATGAGGGCAAAGAGGCAAGTTAATTTAGGATGTGGTGAGATAAAAAGACCAGAATGCCAAGAGTAATGCCATTAGAATTACAGGTCTTTGCTAGACCCAGGCAGTAATAAAGCTCCCTAAAATACGGTCTCATCTTGGAGTAGAGAACCTGAGATAAGGATCCCTCAAATGTTTCCTCAAAGCACCTGGATGGAGGCAGGACAGAGGAGCAAAGAAGGCGTGGGGAGGACTATCCAGTTGGCTAAAATAAGCCACAAATTGAGTTCTTATTCTGATTATGTGTAAGGTTTGTTTGATCTAGCTGCTTTTCCTTAGAGTTCAGTTTACATATGCTTCGGCACCCAACCAGCTTGTGTATTTTCAGGATTTTTTTCCTCTTTCTTTTCCTTCTTCGCTTGGTTTTTAGATCAGGGAGGGGAAGGACTGAGGGAAGCGAGGTCAGCAGACGAGACTCATTTCCCGGTTTGTCAGACTGTGCTCTTGACCCCTCCTCAGGACCTGTGATTAATACACGCTTTGTAGAGGAGACTTGGCAAACCCCGCTCTCCACAGGACCCGATTCATAATTCACAGCGAGCAGGAGGAGCAGGGTCTTTGTGGTGGCTTGTTGGCTCTTTGCTGCACAAAAAGCAAAGCCTTCTGACCTTCGCTGTTATCTAATCAGGAAGTAGACAGTCCTGGTGTGTAGCTGAGTCCTCGTAAGACTCTCTACAACTGTAAATTATGTTCGGGCTCCCCGGATCTGGGGCATGCCACACTTTACATTACTATTGTGTATCTTAAAATAAACAGCATCGCAAGCTGTTTATTTTGGTGTTACTATGTATGCAATTTTAAAACAGTGGTTACTTAAACAAATGTCTCTGTTCCCACAGCACTTGAAAGCCAGTGTTTGCTCCTGTGGTTTTGGATTTTGTCACTTCTGTTTGGATTATATTTGAAATTCACACTGCAAGCAGTTGGAATGAACCTGGCAGCACCTAAGACCAGGGCCTGCTGTTGGCCCCATGCTTCACTGTGAGCAGCTCTCTGCCTCTCCACACTGTGCTCCCCCTACCCTCTACAGGCCATATGCATGTGCACAAACCAGATATTTTCCTTTCTCTTTGGGGCTCTAAATTTATCCCCATGAGTGATCCAGAGAGTCATTTACTTTAAGTTCCTGAATGCTTTGCAATTTAATTGAAGACATGGTGTCATTGTGATTTTGTAACAAAATACTACTCCCAAATACTCATTTAAATTGTCATCTGTGCACTACAGATACAATGCATACTCCATTGATATAGCTTGGTGAAGATGAATGAGAAAGCAAAGGGGTGGTAGGCAAAACGGATGTAAAAATATCAAAGTTTTGACGGTGACTTGCCCTGTGACCTTCAGTCCTTATGCTTCTATTACAGAAGGGGTGAAACAGAATGGTAGAAGGTCTTAGTAGCTCATGCAGTACTTGTGTTCAGATTGACTTTGGTTTGATTCACAGGAGGCTAACTACTAGTGCTTTTTATTTGGATGAGTTATTTAACATCTTTAACTCTTCATCTGTAAAATGGGTAAGATTATCAGGATGGGAGGGAACTGAATAAAACAGAATATGTAAAACAGTCTATCCCACTTGAACAAGGTTGGTACTCAATAATTACCTTTTCTCTTCTCATTCCTCCTCGTTCCATGATATAAATTATAGCTGTGGGTGGTCTGGGAATAGTCCTCTTGGCTTGAAGCTGGAGTTAATGTAGTGTGGGACCATCAGTGACCCACCTGGCCTGCTGGGTGATGTTTGGGACTGTCATTACCCAGAGTATGTTTAACCATTAGCGATGGGGCCACAGCACTCCAGACTTCTCCATCCCATGGCTCGTTTTTAAGGAGAGAAGGAGAGGCTAAGTGGAAATTTGTATGATGTGTGTCTTACCCCTGCCATTAGTGAAGATATCAAATTATAATCATTTTTCCATCTTGATGACATGAGTTTCTTCTGTTGTACTAATACGTTGTAAGGGAATTTTTTTTATTGATTTGCTTGTTTATGAATGAATGGGTAAAAATCTACTTTGATTCTTAGATATTTCAAGAAGTCTAAATTCTAGTAATAAAATTCATTGCCTTTAATACTTTGACTCCAAATCAGCCTACACAAGTATAATTTTTGTTCTCATAGCTCAGTTGTATAAATGAGATAATTTGTTTTGCATGTATAGATACTATTTGCATTTTCCACAAAAACAAACACAACTTTGAAAATTTTATATCATAAGCCTGATAGATTGAGGTTGCATAGTATAATAAATCTAAAACATTAATTAGATGATGTCGGTCTTATTGGCTAGATAGCCACATTTCCCTGTCTTCTGAAGCACCTGCCCAAGGTCCTGTGCTGTGAAGACACATTCCTCAGGTCATTTAGATACAGGCAAGGTCCAGTGATTGTTTCTCATTGCTCTCTATGATTCCATGAACATTAACATGTAAAATATTTTGAGCATGTGGATTTTTTATTCCAAATATAAAGAAAATATGTAGTGATCATAGAGTGACCGAAACCTTGGATGGAGCTTCAATATCTTACATTAGCTGAGCTGCCTTGTGTTAGTGTTGTAACTTTTTAACAGCCTCCATTTCTTATCTTTGTAAAATAGGGATAATGATAATACTTCCTCCCAGGGTTGTTAGGATGGACAAAGGAGATCATGATGGGCCAGGGATTCACCACACTGCCTGCATTAAATACTGGGGGAGGTTAGCTCTCAATCACTGTGTTGGCCCTTTAAGGGGACAAATACTTTTCAATTTCCCTAATGATTTGAAAGGTAACATAAATTCAGAATTTTTGATGTCATTGGTTCGCTTCTGTCCTAAACACCATAGAATCCCATTTCTCTTGATGGATCAAAAAACAGGGTGTGAGGTAGGAATAAATGAAGGAATAAAAAGAGGACTCGCACTGTTGCTAGGTGATCTCCATTTTTACTCAGAGTCAGAGTGCATCCTGCCCTCCTTCCCTTCTGTGATTGGCCTATCTCTTAGTTAGTGTTGTTTCTTTTTTTAGTCTGCTTATTACCTTCCTAACAATGAGGCATAATCAAATCAGTTTTTTGTGTGAGACAGGTTCTTGCTCTGTTGCCCAGGCTGGAATGCAGTGGCACCATCATAGCTCACTGCATTTCTGGGCTCAAGTGATCTTTGCACCTTAGCCTTCCAAGTAGCTGGGACTACAGGCATGCCCCACCATACCGAGATCATTTTAAAATTTTTTATTCTTAGTAGAGATAGGGTCTTGCTATGTTGGCCAGGCTGATCTTGTATACCTGGGCTCAAGCGGATCCTCTAACTTCAGCCTCCCAAAGTGCAGGAATTTTAGGGATGAGCCACCAACCCCACCCACACACTGTATAGATGTTTATTCCTTCTCCACAATTACAGCCATTTCATCTCCCCTACCACGTTCTCTTTGACTGTCTGGTTTGACTACGTTTTCATTCTTTCTCACTTTTTTAACCTTCGATGTGTCACTTGTATCTGATGTTCAAATAATTGTATTATTTTCTATTGGTTTGTGTCATCAGAAACAGGTCAAAATTCTCATTACAAAGAGAGTGGAGGGGAATGTACTTTTTTGCCCCAATAAAATTAGATGGCGTAGTGACAAGTGTGTGTTTGTTAAAAAGCAGTTAGCACAAATTAGAAATACTTCACAGCAGATGTGTTTTGTGAAAGGATATGCTAAAAAATTAAACAGAGAATACTTTCCGGTTATAATTTTAGAAAAATATTGTGCAATGAAGCAAATTTACAATTCACTTAAATCAACCTTTTTATAGAGTGTGTGCCTTCACGATACAATTTTGACAATTTTGCAATTTGTTTCAGTGTTTCATTGAGGGGGTGGAAATCCATCTGCTAGTTATTTTGGGGGACACCATTGCATCAATAAAATGATTCCTAAGCTGTACACAGACTTCATTTTAAATTAATGTGTAGCTGTTTTAAGCATCAGTGTCTTAGTTAAAGGCAAAAGTTCCTATTATATGCATAATAGTAGGAATTTCTTTTTTTCTTTCTGTCAAACAATCCCAGTGTAGGCTACTCTCGAAGAACTTCTTGGGCCCTGGGTTCTGGCAGACGCTTCTTATTCTTACTTCACTGATCCCTTTTCGAGCTGCTGGAGGGACGTTTTTTTAAGTTGCTACCGTTCATACAGTTGCTATTAATCACTGTCTGCCATGTTGTGACGCGGGTTTAATAACATCCCATTGAGTGGCTCTTGCACACTGGAGGCTTACCGACGGCACTGGCCTTTGATATTCGACTCACACCAGGAAAAAGAAAATGTAGAGTAAAAAAAAAAAAAAAAAACGCAAATAGAAAAAAGAACAAAAACTGGAGAAAACAGAGTGAAATCAAAAACAGATAGCTTTGTGTGTGCAGCTTAGTTTGCCATGGGAGCAGTGAAGCTATAAATCTCAGCAGTGTTGTTTGAAAACTGAACGTGAGACTGCTAAATTTATCATTCATTCTTTGTTGTTTCAGGGAGGGGAAGAGCTGGCTGACTTGGCTAACTTTGGTTTCTGCCCCCTCCCCTCAATAACGTTTCGTTTTTCTTCAAGTAAAATCAAAATGTGTTTTTTCCTGGATCAAAGAATACTGGGTGATTTTACCAATTGTTGGGGAAAGAAGGGGGTAAGGAGGACTGGCTTTGAGTCATCTATGTGTTGTGGGAGTGTGTGATTTCTCCCACTTCATAAATGTGGGGACAGGGTGGTTTTCTTTCATTATAGAAAGAAAGGATATACACATCTCCTACTATGTACTTTAAAAATCCACATGGAGAATTTAAAAGCATGGAGAAAGTTCACCGCCGTGAGTAAATCTCGAGCCTCGTGAAGCTGCAAAACTCCCTCCTTTTGTTTGCACTGGTACTCTATGTTGCACAGCGCAGGGGAAAAAAAAGGTAGAAAGCAAGCCTGCTACAGATGTGACTAGCTATGAATATTCATGAGTGCCAGTGCTCCTCCTTTCCTAGAGCATCCAGGCCTTTCTGATCTTCCTCTTGCACAGCTCCCAGATGCTCCCCCTGCCTCCCACCCCACACTTCCCCCACCTCAAATCTGCCCTCCCTGATCAACCCTGGAACAGGACTGCAGTTTATTTCGATAGCCTGGCATGATACAGTGATCAGCAGTGGCCTTAGAAGTGTGCGCGTGTGTGTGTGTGTGTGTGTGAGTGTGTGTGTGAATATACCCCTGCATCAAAACAAAAGGGGGAAAAGAAAAAAAATGTAATTATCTACAGTTTTATGAATTCAACTCCCCTTAATGTTCATTATTTAAACCAGCAGCAATTACAAGTTCAAAGGGGTTTAGAGGGCCAGCAACCCGCATAATCACTGCCAAATTAAGCGGGGCTCATTCGTCACAGGAGAGTACACCCTGAGCAGTGAATCATGCATGCCGTGACAGGCTCTGATTTACATAAAGCAGAAATCTGTGCCCTCTGGGGCTGCGCGTTACTTCATCTCAGTAGCCCTGTGATACGAGAATTTTCTTTTGGTGTTAGGAAGCTGATACTATCTCCGACATGCCATAGCATTCCACTAAATATTGACAATAGCTTTTCACTTTAGTGTACACTTGAGCTCAAGTCACATGTTGGGCCACGATGTCAGTGCAATTCTGATTCTGGGAAAGAAAAGAATTTGATTCCCCTAAAGTTTCTGAATTAAGTACTTTTATGATTAGAAAGAATGAGAGTTTTGGTGGCACAGTGTGTTTCCTTTTATCCCAATCTATTCAGGTCTGTAGTTAAAAATCTATGATGCTGATAAGGAGGGAAAAAAAAAAAAAAAACCTTAGACCTATGACCTAAGTGCCCGAAGGGAGTGATCTATTGAGGAATGCCCCCTGAGGCCCTTTCCTGTTTGGCATTTAGAGAACTTTTGAGTGTTACCTAGTGACAGTTGGAGATGGTAATTGAAGTAACCTGTGCTCTGAAGTTGGGCTTTGTGTTACCAAACTTCAGAGGACTTCTGATCAGATGGTCCAGGAAACCTGCTTGAGTGCTGTCATCAGCCATTGAAATCTCTTGTATCTAAATAATAAAAATTCCAGAATTAAGTTCAAATCAAAGTGCATTTGGTTTAGGATGATTGTGTAAGACACCAAAATAACGTACCTAGATTTTTATCCCCCATTCTTAGATGTTCTCTCTCGTCTCTTTAGGCAAAACTTGGCACTGTTTTATCAGTTGTTTTCTGTCTTTTGGAGAGACCTCAGTTTTCCATTTGTGGCTCCATCATCTTGGGGTTATGATGTCATTTCCCCAAGCAGTCATTCTCTTTTCTCAGATATAGTGCTGCAGCCACACTTAGGATTGGAAATGATTGGGTTTTGAGAATTCGTTTGGCAATTTGGGAGATAATCTACCCTTAGTTCTTTTTATTTTATTTTTATTTTTTTACTTACTTTGAAGTCAGATAAAGGTCTTGTGGTTTTGTGTCTTGTAACTTGGTCTACACTTCACATATATCGAAGCAGTGGGTTTAAGAAGTTCTTTGTAATAGATCACAGTAATATGTGAAGCTGTGACAAAATGGACCCAAGACATCCCTAAAAATGCTTCCTGACGTTCTGGTATTTATTGGTAACATTCTACCACCACCACTCAAAGCCTCCAGGAACTTTACCTTGCCATTAAGTCTGCAGATAATTTGTTTCCCTGGGTTTTTGCCTGTATCTTCCTCCCTGAAATTCTTCACCAAGTGGAGATTTTGGATACTCAAGTGTGAAGTGACAGGAATGTTGTCTCTACTGTCACTAGTATACTGTAAGGCAGCCTGTTTATGCTGGAAAGACAGGTGAGCCAGGAATCTGAGTCTCTGGTTAGTCCAGGTAAGAAACCAGGTTAAATGGGCAAGTCATTTCCTCTCCGAGCTTCAGTTTCCTCAGTTGTAAAATGGGATAGTCATTTCTATCTTGCCTAACCCAGAAGTTGTTATAAGGAGTGGTAGTGGTTAATTTTATTTCATTGCCAAAGCTCTGAATTCATCAAGCTGTTTGAGTTCCTCCTAAAGTATCTTTATTTATTTATTATTTATTTATTATTATTATTATTTTTTTTGAGACAGGTTTTGCTCTTGTTGCCCAGGCTGGAGTGCAATGGTGTGACCTCAGCTCACTGCAACCTCCACCTTGTGGGTTTGAGCAATTCTTCTGCCTCAGTCTCTGGAGTAGCTGGGATTACAGGCTCCCGCCACCATACCCAGCTAATTTTTTTGGTATTTTTAGTAGAGACGGAGTTTCACCATGTCGGCCAGGCTAGTCTTGAACTCCTGATGGCAGGTGATTCACCTGCCTCGGCCTCCTAAAGTGCTGGGATTACAGGCATGAGCCACAGTGTCTGGCCCTAAAATCATCTTTATTCCTCTCTTCTCTTCAGTTCCTCCGTGTTCCTCAGAAGTAAGATGCTTTCTCTCGTTTCTTCAGGCCTTATTCTCACTTTCAGGCTGAGCTTTGCTGTAAGGTGCCATCTGGCACTCTCAGTGGAAGGATTCTCCTGGACTCCTTGAAATCTTCCTAGCCAGTTTCCTTCTCTCACCACCACCTGTAGCGTCCTAGGGAAGAAGAATCAACATTTTCACTTACGTTCTTTTGTCTAGCCCCTTCCTCCAGAACACATCCTTCTTTTTTTTCTGTTTAAATAATTTCATGCCTTTTAAAACCCCAATACTGTCGAGGTTTTAAAAGGGTCACGGAGATTGAAATATGCATTTACAGGAGGTAAAGATTGGTAGACAAATTTATACCCTGTAATATAGCCCAGAAGTGCTAAAATAAAAAAAAAGATACATTAAAAAAATAATATTCTAATCTTTCATGTGGGTCCACCTGAAAAATACACTCAATGACCTGCAAATCCAAATTAGATTTATATTAAATTATTTAAAGATATTCTAATAAAAAATTTAATGTAATTGAATTTATACACATTAGGAAAATTTTAATTACCATACTGGTAAAAATGGCCATATAGTAGTAACTTATGTAGCATATTGATATACAAATATGTGTAAAATAGGCAGTATATAGGTGCACACACATGCATGCATACACACGTGTACACACACAAACAAGCAAATTGTGGTAAGGTAGAACTTATGTGAAATCGGGGAAGAATTGTACCATTTCCTCAGTTAAATTCATGGGACCTTTTGGTGGGCACACTTCACCCGTGGGCCTCTTTGTAACTGGCCTACCAATAGGGTATATGATTAGATGCTGAGGTTCAGTTAGTGATAAAAACAGAAGCATGCTTTCTTTGCAAACAAATGGTGCATCTCTTTATTGACTTCTTTCTTAGCAATCTATGGTTTCTAACATGGCCAAACCACTGGGAAAGGACTGAGGAACAAGGAGATGTTTTAATGATCAAATTTTACCTGCTTTGGTCCAGCCGCTATAAAATCTTGCTGCTATATTGAACCAAAGTACCCATCAATGTTCCTTTTATTGGACATGCTTCATATGTAGTGATGAGATTATATGCATCCATAGAGGTTGTTAGGAAAAACTTAACATGCCACTGATGTGCAATGAAGGAAAGTTAATTGTGTTGATGCCACAAAACTGCATCACCGACTAGATCCCTCTGTCAGGAGTATTAATCTGCCTTGAATAAAAACTGCTAAACAGGCTTGTAACCAACAGCCTAAGGTAAAACCTGGTATTAATAAACCAATGGCAATGAATCAAGTCACAACTATCTTTAGTCATGCAGGGATCTATAGGCTGTAAAACCACCGCCAGGCGTGGTGGCTCATGCTTGTAATCCCAGCACTTTGAGAGGCTGAGGCGGGCAGATCATGAGGTTAGGAGTTTGAGACCAACATGATCAACAGGGTGAAAACTGGCCTCTACTGAAAATAAAAAAATTAGCCGGGCATGGTGGCATGTGCCTGTAATCCCACCTACTCAGGAGGCTGAGGCAGGAGAATTGTTTGAACCCAGGAGGCAGAGGTTGAATGAGCCAAGATCAGGTCCCTGCACTCCAGCTTGGGAGACAGAATGAGACTCCATCTCAAAAGCAAACAAACAAAAAAACACTGATAGAAGCTGGTCTATAAACATAATCCTTTTTCATATTGCTAAAGAATTTAAGTCAAATACAGCTATTGAAAATGCACATATCTCTTTTCAGTTTCTATCATATTATCAGTAACATATACTTTCTTTAATCAAGAAAACTAATTCTTTTGGACTCTGAGTCTATATACATTTGGGTCTTAATAAAGAACTTCGTTTTTCTATTTTGAAATGTCTGTGGATAATTAAACTATCCTCAAAAATCTCAACTATGATGGACTTATATCCAAGCCACTCATATAATTCAACTGCATCTGAAATTGGTCATCATTGAAGATGACAGGTTGGGAAATGAATGTGATTTCCATGACCGAATTTTGTGTGGAGACAAGAGATACCTACTTTGAAAAGTTATGTCTCTATATTTAATAAGTCAGCTTTTACTCTGTGTGATATAATATCCCTAACCCCAAATATATTTACATATACACATAGAGCTACTTATACGTGTTCATCTGGAGAATGATCTATAGACTAGATGACGTTTCAGATACATTCCAGTTTAATAAATCTTTCCCTGTCATTTCCTCATAAGGAGCAATAGACTATTGTTTTGTTTCATTTGGAGAACAATGGCTAAACCTAAGCTAAATACAGAGAGATGGGCAAAAGGAGATATGGTAAGAATGATGGTGTTCATGAACTTGGGACTAGATTTGTCTTATGCACCCTAAATCATTTTGGACGCAATTACTATTGTGAATTAGACATTCTTCCTGGGTGAGGGAAGTAGAGATGTGAGTGTGAGTTTAGAAGGAGCAAGAGATAAAGTCAGATCAGCAATAAATCCACCTTCAACCCCATTCAATTAAGTTTTTAAATTCATTTTAAACAGCTGATCTAAAGAACTCCAAAAAGCTTTGGAGAGTCATCTAAAACAGTGCTTTCCGCCAGGTGCTATGGCTCACACCTGCAATCCCAGCACTGTCAGAAACCAAAGCAGGAGGATCGCTGGAGCCCAGGAGTTCGAGGCCAGCTTGGGCAATATGGTGAAACCCTGTCTCTACTAAAAACAAATTAGGCAGGCATGGTGGCATGCCTATGTAGTCCCAGCTACTCCAGAGGCTGAGATGTGAGGATCTCTTGAGCTCAGGAGGCAGAAGTTGCAGTGAGCCGAGCTCACATCACTGCACTGCAGCCTGGGCAACAGAGGGAGACCCTGTCTCAAAACAAGCAAATAAAAACCCGTAGTGCTTTCCAGCATTATTTTTCAGGCTATGAAAAGCATGGGTTAGTATACATCAAATGGGATCTGTCTCCCTTACCTCCATTAACTGTAAGGATATTAATTCAATGTTCTTATTCATTTATTCACTTATTCTGCTTTTATTGAACATCCACAAAATAAATTAGGAGCTAGTTTAACTGATTTAGTTTTCAAATTCATATCCATATTTATTTTTTGTATATATGTATATACATTCTAGAATTGTCAACATTCATATATATTTTTTGTACCCAAATCAGTTCTTTTCAGACCCTCCTTTTCAATCTCCAGACCTTTGTCAATGGCAGACTAAAGAAAGTGGGAAATTTTAAATTTTCCAAGGATAACTTTGTGAAGTATCAAAGTGACTAGGAAGCAAGTTTCTAGAATACTTTTTCCAAATTGAATGACTTCATATTAATTGAAGCCTAATTCTTCATTGCCATAAACCCAAACCAAAGGATATATTTTGAAACACTTTCGTTGTCTTAATAGACACAATCTTTTGTGTAAATGTTTCTCCAGCCAGTATTTTCCCATTTACACAACACTTAGGTATCCTAGCAGTGCTAAAATAAACATTGGCTTCAGCTTAACAGGACAAATGTTTGCACTCTGGAATTGTTTGTCGATGAAATAAATATTTCCAACCCAAAACAAAACAAACCTGAACCCTACATTTATTAATGTGAAGTTGAGACCAAATTTATATTGGGTTTATGCTCAAGTTGACATCTCATTTTAATTCTTATGGTCACAGAGACCTTACTTTTATGGGTTATCTTAAGGAATTCAATCAATGGAAAAAAAATGATAATTTAAGAGGCGGGAGATATGTTTACTGGTTTAGGGTTCCATTCTGCTTTATTCTCAGCCTGAAAAATTCTGTTTTATACCTAAATGTGTGCAGCGCAAAATGTCATTTCTTATGTTTGTTCCTATAATGCATTCTAGCACTTAAGTGATGCTTCACTTAAAAATACTTAGCTCTTTCTTTTTTCCCCCCAAATCAATAACTTTAATGTCTTCTCCAAATAAGCTAAAATAGTTTTTGATAATTTTCTAGCAAATGGTAAACTTCTGCCTTTTAGCAGTTAAAAACTTTCTGAAATATTTAAAAATCACACTTGACAGTATATTAAAGTGAGTGAAAGTCTTTATCTGAAGATCCCACTCAACTTTTCTTGTACTTAAAATATTATAGGCAAATTGAGGAGATGACTTATTATAGAAATAAGAAGACTTAAATGAATAAATTTTCCAAAAGAAAAGTGACTCTTGTGAAAGATCTCAAATGGCACACTTCATTTTGTATTTCATCTTTACTGGCTTGTACTCATCTACATTCATTTACAAATCCGTGAAAATGGTTCAAAGGTCATTGGTGAAACTTGAGAACAAATGCAAAACTTCCAAGCGTGGGAAATAAGTAGAAGTAGATTTTAAAAACATTCGGTTTATTAAATTGGGTTGATTTTATTACTAATTTATAAATCAGTCAAAAATGTAAAGCCAAGTTACTTGTCCTAGAGCTAATATAATTATAGTTAGCTAGCTAGCTAGATAATCTGTAGTTGGTGATAAAACTAAAAATAATCTAGTAGAAAAAATTGAAATGCTCTTTGATCATTCTTTTATTGACTGGCTATATTCAGGATAATGGCACCGTAGAAATGAATACTTTTCTATTGTTTAATTCTCTGTGTTCAATTTAACATTTTTAAAAAGGTATCCTTATTGATAGCAGATGTTTCAGCCTACCCTTATATTTTTTACATGAAGAGGAGAATGTTCTGTTTTAAAATCCTTAAGTTTTGCTCTATATTGACAAATAGTTTTCTAGAGGTTTGCAGACCTCCTGGAGACAACATTATGCTAGGTGTTCGATAACTGATGAAACATCAAGGATATTTATCAAAAATATCGCTGCCTCTTTATTAACACAGCAGAAGCTTATGGACATTAATCTTAGATGGCATTTTTAAAATTGAAGTTTTAAAGAATCAGAATGAGGAATAATTTTCTAAATCAATGGTATTGTGAACACCAAGTGTGTATTCACAAAGGTGATGAAAAGCTGTGTGTGTTAGAATGTTTTTGCCTCAAAATAACAGAAAATTATATCACAAACTGGCTTAAAGGATAATGAGGAAGTTCCAAGGTGTGTGGTATGGTGGACTTCAGGAGTTGGTGGTTCAGCAATGTCCTCCCAGACCCAGGGTGTCTTTGCTGTCCTGTTCATACGCTCGCGCCTCCCTCAGGGAGGGTTTCTGCTTAGTTGTAACATGACTGCCAGGGCTACAGGCTACTTTACTCAGGTCCAACTGGCTTCTTGTGAAGTATCTTTTATTTATTTATTTATTTATTTATTTATTTATTGAGATGGGACCTTGCTATGTTGCCCAGGCTGGTCTTGAACCCCTGGCCTCCATTTCCTCCCTACTCCACCTTCCAGGTAGCTAAGATGACGGGTGTGCTCCATTGCACTTGGCTGGATCTCTTTTGAGAACTAGGCTTCCGAGAAGCCTCTAGCAAAACTCTTTCATGTGGGCCACAAGTTGGTCACAGTGACAAGAAAATCGGATTGCCCTTATACAAATTGGACCCATCATTAAAGTTGGAAGGACAGTCAAGAGAGGTTTCATTCCTTAACTTCAGCCTTACACACTGTTACTATCCTCATTTCACATATGAAGTAAGCACATAATGCGCAGAGAGATTAAATATATTCGCCTAGACTTACCCAGCTAGTAAAGGTGGCAGACAATCCCACAACCTCAGTTATCAATGTAAGACACACAGATTTAGTGTTTTCATAGATACTAGCAATTTCCAACCCCTTCCTTCTGAAAAAGATAATTCCAAATACGGTCTGGTTTGGAAAGAGTGCATGAAGCAGTACATGTTTTCATAAAGCTGCATCAGAATGGCTTTAAAACCTTAGCCAATAGTTTTTTTACTTTTATTCAGGAATTTACCATGGTTATTGGCTTATCCATGAGGAAGCCAGTTAAAGTTTTGTCAGGTGAACAATGAACAGTTCTGGGTCTGTAATAGGCTATGTCAGTTGTAAGAGGGACAATTTTTGAGGAAAAAAAAAAAAACAAACTCATTGGCACTAGCCCTAGTGATTAAGAGAGGCATTTAGCTATCAAATATCTGTGAGGTAGAGAACAGGCACAAGATAGGTAATGAAGGAAGGAGTGATTTAAAGTAGATTTGCATAGATTGAAAGTGAACAGTATAGTTTATAGACCATGGATCAAGCTGTGGTGGAGAAGATATAAGGTCACACCCCTGAAAGTGTTAGATATGTTGACATCTTAATTTCTCCAGATAATAGAAATTATAACCGTTTGCATAAAGTAAAATTAATTTATATGGTTACACTACCCAAACATTTTGTGTCCTTCAGAGGGTAAGAGATACAGGCCAGGCCATGGCTTAATTTAGAAATTATTTATAGGTAAGTATTTTCATTTCTGTCAAAATTTTAATGATTTTTATGGTATGAAAACCAGTGGCAATGTGAAACCACTATCAAAAGTCAGTTTTCTAAAAACAGTTAAATAAATGGAAAAATCAGTGGTCAAAAGAAGAATGCAAAAATTAAAATAGGTGTTATGCACAGAAAAGATTTGTTTCAAAGTTTATGTAAACAAATACTTAGAAGAAGGAAAGGCAATTATAAGTAATTGTGTAACCATAAAAATGATACAGCACTTCACCTCCCAAAGGATCTTTAAGTGCTTTACAGAACCCCGCATTTCTTTAAGAGATGTATGCTAGATTCATTCACTTATAATAGACAGAAATAACTTGCCATGCATTAAATTCCTTTTCTTTCTTTTTTTTTTTCGTGGGGGACGGAGTTACACTCTTGTTACCCAGGCTGGAGTGCAATGGCGCGATCTCGGCTCACCGCAACCTCCGCCTCCTGGGTTCAGGAAATTCTCCTGCCTCAGCCTCCTGAGTAGCTGGGATTACAGGCACGCGCCACCACGCCCAGCTAATTTTTTGTATTTTTAGTAGAGACGGGGTTTCACCATGTTGACCAGGATGGTCTCGATCTCTTGACCTCGTGATCCACCCGCCTCGGCCTCCCAAAGTGCTGGGATTACAGGCTTGAGCCACCGCGCCCAGCCCGTTAAATTCCTTTTCTATAGGAATCAAATTAGTCTTGGGAACTCATTGTCACAATATCATGGGCTGGGTGCAGTGGCTCACACCTGTAATCCCAGCACTCTGGGAAGCCAAAATGGGCAGATGACTTGAGCTCAGGAGTTTGAGACCAGTCTGAGCAACATGGCAAAGCCCCTCTCTACAAAAAAATACAAAAATTAGGTGGACATGGTGATGCATACCTGTCGTCCTAGCAAACTGAGAGGCTGAGAGGTGGAGGATTTCTTGATCCGAGGAGGTAGAGGCTGCAGTGAGCCGAGATCATGTTACTACACTCCAGCCCGGTTGACAGAGGGAGAACTTGTCTCAAAAAAAAAAAAGTTCTATCATGATGGGTAGGGCTGGCTTGCAGAATGCAGTAAATCAGTTAGTAAATAATGCCGGATGCAGGAATGGTACTGTGACGTGCTGGTCCCTGGAGCGAGGTGTTGCTGCCACCACACCTGAAAGTTTCGAGCTCCTCAGAGGATTCACTGGAGCCCTTAATTTGTTCCATTTGTGTTTTCAGTTAAGTCAGCTGAGCAACTGAGTCCCTGCTGAAGTCCCACTCTTCATTTTTCTCATATTTGTTTTTTATCATCTTATCCTTTCTCCTAAAAACATCCTTTGGCTTTTCTAATCAGCTTTATATTTTACTAAGAACTTAACAACAAAGCTCACTTTAACTAGGGGTGACTGGATAATGTAATGGTGAGGGCCTGAATTAATGAACGTGGCTTCTTTGACAGTGTGCTTATGTAGTCATGATGTTGAAAACGCAAATAAAATAAGCTCTTGATTAGTAGATGTTTCAACATGGTTTTTATGAATTACCTTGGAATTTTTTAGAACATTATACAAAATCAACTGGAGGCTCCAACATGACTTCACTCTGCCTCATAATCTTTTTTCTTATATTTTTAAAATTGGTATGTCATAGTTGTACATATTTGGGGGGGTATGATGTGATATTTTGGTACATAGATACAATGTGTAATGATCAAATCAGGATAATTGGGATATCATAACCTCAAATATTAATCTTTTCTTTGTGCTAGGAACATGCCTCATACTCTTGATTGTAACACTAGATCATAATCTTGATGGAACATTACCTGCCATGTAGTGTTTTGTTGGCTGCTGAGGCTCAAAGCCTTCCAAGGCCTAACCTTAGTGTCATGCACGGGATCTTGCTGGGCTTTGTCTGACCAAGTCTGGGTCTTGTTCTTGAATCTCCATGGGTATTATCAGTCTGTGGCATCGAGAGAGCTAATGACAGGCCTTGAGGCAGAGATGTGGACACGTACAAAGAGCAGGCAGCTCAATCGGAAGCACGCGGGGCACATGGGACATGCTGACACGTCTAACAGAATCGTCTATTGAGGCCATTTCCAGTTCTATTATTCTATGAGTCTATGAAGTTTCCTGACATCATAGCAGATTATTTTCGTTTTCCTGGAGAATTGGCTGATAATGCCTAGAGCAATGAATGGCCTCACCTACTCAGGCTGTTTTGTACTTGAACATCACAGTTAAAATTTATTGCTAGAATTCTGATTCTACTACTGCATTCAAGATGGCAGCACTCATTAGCAGAGAATTATCAAGTTCATATGCTCTCTGAGCAAGAAAAGCCCTTAGTTATCCTAAGATACTGGTATAGATCATTGTTTCTCTTGAGTACAGGAAGAGGCACTTTATATACTTGTTTTAAAGTATTATTTCTCCGTTTTTAAGCTTTGGAATGTTAAATAGAAGCTGCTAGGCATGACCAACAATTAAAGTCATCCAGTAATTGTGAAGGCCCAAAAGCCAATATAAGATTTCTCATGTCAGTTAAGGAAATTTTAATTGCTCATTTACATTTTGTCTTAGTCCTTTTTGGCTGCTGTAACAAAATACCATAAACGTTTCAGTTTATAAACAACAAGACATTTATTTCTTACAGTCCTGGAGGCCGGGAATTCCAAGATCATGGTGCTGGCAAATTCGGTGTCTGGTGAGGGCTTACTTCCCAGTTAAAAGATAGCCTTTTCAATGTGTCCTCATCTGGCAGAAGAGGTGAGGGAGCTCTCCAGGGTCTCTTTTATGAAGGCACTAATCCCATTCATGAGAGCTCCATCCTCATGACCTGATCACCTACTGAAGGCCCCACATCCTAATATCCTCATATTGGGGGTTCGAATTTCAACATACAAATTTGGGAAAGACACATTCAGTCTATAACACATTGTATCATGTCGGAAAATATTTTAAGAAGAAATTTGGAGAAAGAAGAAGATTTCAAAAGTCAGGACCACTTCTTCATACATAAAATGGCCTGTTGATATTCGTGAGAAATGCTAATTTCTCACGAATGGCTACAGCAGGTGTCATATGGAGTCTAACATGTTCATATTTCTAAGTGACATAACCCTTTCCTTTTATTGATTAGTTTTTTTACATTGCCTTTCCTCTCTCCTAAATTAAAAAAAATCAAAATGTATGAAGTTGAAGTCTAAAATATTAACAATTCTAAAACAGAAAATGTAGCCAATGGTATTTTTTTTTCACCCTGAAAGACTTACTAGTATTATATTTGAGCAAAGAGAGAGTCTGATTAATGCAAAGCTTTTGGCTTCCTGAGAAGTATTTTCTTAAGTGTCACACAGAGTCTATGGCTCAGTGAAATGAGAATGTGCAGGTCCATTTAAGAGGGAGGGTCTTTGCTGAAAAGGCAGAATACTGAGAGGGCATTTCTGTTCCACCGTGCAGCGGCTTGGATTGCTCTGGGCTCCGTCTGCAGGTGCCAAACTATGCTCAAGGCTCTCCTCAGCTGTGGTCAGTCATTCAAAGAAAAATCTTTCTGGAGGTGAGCGAGCTCTCTAGGAGTCACGGTTTTAGACTTTTCATATTAGGTAATGGGAGGATGGCTCTGAAAAAAACCAATGTGCTTAATAAATTTAAAAATAAAACAAATTTTATTGTAGCACTATCTTCTTAGAAATCTTCCAACTGAGAGAAAGTAAAATAAAATGAATAAAAACTTTAGTTGTTACTCCAAACAGCCTCCTTTCCTCTGCAGCTATGTAATGGAATTACTTCATTACATCTCGCTCATTGTCTCTTTTAAATGAAAGTAAACGTAGGGAAAAAGTGGGCCAAGGTGTGAAATATAAGAAGCTCTTTCACCGCCCCTTTATTAATCTCTGGCACTGAAACACGGATGAATTATTAAGAAAAAATGTCTATTTGATGAGAAAACTGATCAAAATCACTTAAACCAAAATGCCTGACTGTATGTTTGTTTATTCAGCCAATATTTAGTGGTCTTTATTTCTCTTCTATAAGCAAGTACTTCGCTAGGTGATAGGAGGATGCTAGGATGAATCAGACCCAGCCTGTCCTCAAGAAATTTAAATAATGTAGGAGAGAGAAAATGTGAATATATAACATAAATTGAAAGTAGAAAGTGAAGTGTCAAAAGAAAACCATGGGTACAGGGCTATGGCAGTTGGAGGAAGGAAAGATTACTTCCAGCTGAAGAAATTAGTGGATGTTTTGAGGAGGCTGCAGATGGGGGGAGGAGGAGGGAGAACTTTGAAGGCAGGTGATGGGGTGAGGGTGGCGGCCGGAGCCAGCTGGACGGCGCAGGGAATGTATGCGAAGCAGTGATTAGCAGGCATTGCTTCCATCAAGGCTGAGATAAGGCTGCCTGAGCAACAGGAAATGATGTTGGAAGGGCCGGTCTATTCAGACTAGAGATCACATTGGTTAAGGATTTCATATATAATTGGGTGGAGAATGAGTTTTTGAGCAGGAAACAGACAGAATATTGTTATAATTCAGAACAATTAGTTTGGAAAAGTTTAATCAGATGAGTTGAAATCCCCCCCAAAATTGGGATAGAATACTCATTACAAGGCTTTTGTATAATCAAAATAAACCCTTCCCAAAGTATGGATGGTGTATAATTTGTGGTATGTATGGCAAATCTAAGTGCTATTCAGATTTTAATAATAGCATAAGTTTAAGTACATATTTAAAAATATAATTTGTATATCAAACCTCTCATTCCATAGACTATTGCAGTGGATGAATCTAAAGAAATAACGTAGGTCTATTAAATTTAAAATGTTAGATAAATAATATAGTGCATGAGATCTCCCCATGTTGCCCAAATCCTGAAGGCCTTAGGGGAGTGACTGAAGGTCGCAAAATCTGATCTAAGTGAAATCGAATGAGTTCCTACCTTAGGACAATGGAAATGGAAGTGAGGGGATAAGTATTAGAAATAGTCTGGAGGAAGAATCTGCATATTCTGGCAATCTAAGTGTGGTGAACAGGGAATGATGGGGAATCCATCCAACATACTGCTAGACTTTTGGACCTGACTCTATTAGAATGCCAGTAACCACCAAAAGAAATAGAGCAGTAGTAGGTTTATGAGAAAATGAGAGTCCAGTGTATGAGCATGCACCAGGCATTTGAAATGCGGAACTGAAGAACTGAAGGGCTGGAGTAGGAAGAGGTTTAGAATCAGCCTCTGATTCTAAAGGCTCCAAGGTAGCAGCTGAAGTGGTGAGATTGTTACTGAGGACTATAGAGAAGAAGGCCAAGGATAGATCTTTGGGAAAGCATATTTAGGAATGACAGCAGCTAGAGAGGCCCAAGAAGATACCAAAGAACTAAGAAGAGAAGTGAGAAAATCCCTCTTCTCTTAGTCATGGAAGAATATTCGAAGCCTGAGCCCCCAGTATAGCCCTGTGATCAGCATCAGGTAGTTAGTTGCTAAATAAACGTTAATGCAAAAGAAATGCATAATCAACAGATCAAGGTCTATAGAGAAGCTCGATGGGCCAAAGGGAGAAAATACCAATGAATCTGGTCATGAGGAAGTCATTGGTGACCTTTCGGTCTGTAGAGTCTCAGTGGAGTGACAAGGGCAGAAGCCAGATTGCAAGGAGGGAAGGACAGAGTGGGGGGTCCGGAAGTGGACTTTTCTTTCAAGACCTGTGAAAATAGAGAGGATGCTAGCTTGGGAGGGGGCAGGGAGTACAGCTGGGGAAAGGTGGTTGTTTTTTGCTTCTCTTCTTTCAAAGAATAGGGTATGCTCATGCACATTTGTGAACAAAAAGAAAAGATCATAGTAGAAGTGAAGAGACTGAAAATTCAAAGGGGCAGAGTATAAGGGCAAAACGAAGGGAAAAAACAAGAAGTGGGGGTAATCAAAGGCACACATGGGAAGAATAGCACTGGCAATGTGGAAGAACAGTTCTTTCTGTCAGACTAGGTGGGAGTAAATACAATTAGTGATATCAAGAGAAAAAAAGAGGAAGCTCATTTTGACTTTGGTTATTTCATTTAAGTAGTAAGATCATCATCAAGTTGTATCAAGACTGGGGTTTGCTCCTTGAGAAACATGAAAAACGTGGCAGTTTTCAGTGCAAGGGTTGAGATTGCAGAAAGATGAAGAGTATCAGTCTTCTTGCTGCAGTTTGAGGCTGGCAAGCTTGGGTGATGGTGGTAAAGAGGGCTCCAATCCCTATTAGAATGTAAAAAACTTAGTTTCTATTTAGCTTAGTTCAAATACCATCAAGCAGATAGTGGAGGAAGTACAGTAGCTCCTAAAAGCAGTGGCCATAATCTGTTTCTCAAAAAAATCCCTTTGTAGTCATTTTTAAGGCCTGTGACATGTAGGTCCTATTAATTGAATTCAACCCATTGAGACACTGACGCCTGAAGAAATTATTGGCTATAATAATGAGGTGACTGCCTTAGGTATCACACCAAATTTTCTCTCCTTTTTTCTCCTGATATTTAAAACCCTTCCTTGCTGGAATATTAAGAATTTGAAGACAAAAAAGGTACAACTTGTTTCCATGTGGGAGGTAGGAAGAACATTGCTTTTGGAGTCAGCTCTGGGCCTGGTGACTCTGACTTGCCAGTTGTGTGCCGTAATCGCCCCAAGCCTCTATTTTCTCATGTGTAAAAAAGCATTTTAAAAATTTCAAATGAGGAATTTAAAGATTACATTCCCAGTAGGTTTACTGCGAGAACTAAATTAAAGTGTGCAATGCGGTGCCAAGCATATAATAGTTGCTCAATAAATGGAAGCTAAATTACTTTCACTTTGGTCGATTTTCACAGACTATCTTCTAAGCAAATTCTGCAGGTGTTTGCCTTTGGAAAAGTGTGTTTGTTGTCAGTGAATGGTTACAGGGAAAGGGATATACTTGTCCTGTAGCTGAACAAATGAAAACCTTGGTTCTGTGTTCTCAAAAATGAAAACTCTCCGCAGGTTGGGTCAGGTTGCTACCATAGGCTGGAGCCTGTGATTTTCAGAGCAGCAACACTCTTAATGGTACTCTTCTGCATGCCCTTAACCTTGCTCATTTTGCTGGGCTCAGTACCAGTTTTCATCCTCTAGGCAGGCAAACCTAAGTGTCATTGTGGCAGTTCCTTCTATACTAAGAGGAAGCATTGATCACTAAGAGTCAGCATTGGTTTACTATGAGTAAATTAAACCAGATCTATCTTGACCTCTGACAAGGTTGTTGTGATGACCATGTCAGTTTGGTTCATTGCTGTACGCCCAGTGCCTGACACTGATCCTGGAATATAGTAGACCCTCTATATATTAAATAAATGAGCCAACGATGTCCTTGTGAGCATAATGAAAAATTACTAGCCACTGAGAGTTTACTCAGATGGCTTTGTAATGAAAGACAGCACAAAGAGATTGCTAGCACCTGAACTCAATTGGCTTTGTCTTCAGCCCGGTTATATGCAATTATTTTCAAAATGATAAATTGATTGAGGCCATTGATGACTCTACCTTAAGATGAAGAGAGAGCCAACTCTTCATCTGACATCAACATTCATTCTGACATGTTAAATGTCAGAAACGGAATCCAAAGAAATCCTAAGAAAGAACACAGAAGAATGGAAATAACTAGTCATGTACGGTTAGAAAGCTTAAGATTTGAATCTCGGTTTCGGCCAGTACTTGGAGTGTGACCGTCAGCAATTTGCTTAATCTTCCAGCCTGAGTTTCATCAACTAAGTTATGAGGGGACTCTCTACCTCACAGGGCTCTTGCATGGATGAAACATTTGGCGTAATGTGGAAGCCCTCAGAGCAGTGTGCTTCAAGTAGATTAGGAACTCCTTAGCTTATTTCTTATGGCTGTAAATAGTTTGGAATGTGTTGAAACAGTGGGCCAACCCTAAGGAGATGAAAATGTAAAGAAGATAAATGTAAAGAGTATTTAAGTACCATAATTTAATTATACAAATATAAGGCAGAGGCTATGTGACAGAGGAGAGATTTTAGCTGACAGTAAACATGGAATTATTTGGAAGAAAAAGAAAGCCTTGGCCAGGCCCTGGGGCTAATGTCTGTAATCCCAGCACTTTAACAGGCTGAGGTGGAAGGATTGCTTGAGGCCATGAGTTTGAGACCAGCCTGAGTAACATAGCAAGACCCCATCTCTACAAAAAGTAAAAGAATTAGCCAGGTATGGTGGTGTGCACTTGTTTTTCCTGCTACTTGAGAGGCTGAGGTGGGAGGATCAATTGAGCCCAGGATGTGGAGGCTGCAATGAACTGTGATTGCATCTCTGTACGCCAGCATGGGTGACAAAGGAAGACCAAAAAAAAAAAAAAACCCCAAAAAACAAAACAAAAAAACCCACCACCACAACAACAAAAAAACACCTTGTATTTATAGAACAAAGCATCCAGAATGGAAGAAGTTATACAGAGTGTAGTCCACGCTTATCAAACTGGCTTTGAACTAGGGTGCCATTTATTGGATCCACCTTTAAGGAGGACATTAACAACCTGTAGGCCATTGTGAGGAAAATGGCATGAAGGAACAGTGGCTGCTTCAACTGGAGAAGAGAGAGAGAACAGCTGAAGGGACAGTAGAGTATCCTTAAGTGTTCGAAGGATTTGCATGAGGAAGAAGGCAACTGGACTTGCTCTGTGATATGACAGGGGAGGGGGCAAGGATTAGTGAAGGTGCAGGTCTGCAGGTTTTAGCTTGACCTCAGTCAGCGCTTGGTAAGCACCAGCGATCTGAAGGCAGAATGAACTGCCTGCAGAGGTGGTATGCCTCATCTTTCTGAATATGCTTAAGCCGTGCACATTTGTACCTTGGCACCTGTGGTAGAGAGATCAAGAATTGGCTAAGATACTGAATTACGTATTATCCATGGGCCCTTCCAAACCTGTGACACTGGGATTTCCTTTACCTTTCCTAACTCAAAGTTAGCAAAATGCTCATTCTTTCTTAAAAAAAAAAGGTGGAAAGCAGCTTGGTTTGAGGGCAGACAATAAAATTAACCCAGAAAAATAAAGAGCCTGTCAGCCTCGTGTGTTCGTTTGTTGGTTTTGTTTTAAAAGAGCCATTAGCTGAGTTTCACTCTTAGCTTTAATCAGATTCTCTGATTAAGAATTCCTTAAACACTCCACCAAGTAAGCAATCTTTCCTCTCACATCTGGCAATTTTTGTAAAGAGAGCAACATGCTCAAGGCATAGCTCAAAATAGAACCTGTATTTCCCAACTTCTAAATCCCTGAGCTATTCCTATACAATGCTTTTTACCCTGAACTTTTGAGAGGCTGTTTGAATTCACCCTTCCAGCCCTTGAGGGCTTTCCTTTCAGTGATTCACAGCTCTGTTTGACATCCAGTTTTGGAAAGGTTAGAGGACTTGACAAGTAAAACCTCTAAGAGTAAATGGTAAGGGGAGGCCTGAATGCAAAGATGTAATGTGGAGAGTTACTCCCACTTCTGGTTGAGAAATGGTGATTCTTATTTTTAGCTGGGAAGACAATGGGACAAAGTCATGCAGTTTAGATCTTGGTCTTTAATCACAAGTCTGGCCAGCCCTCAGCTCTTAAGCCAGCATAGAAGTTACGGGAAAGTCACGTCATCTGCAGAGTTTCCATTCCCTTTCCATCTGTCCCATATCTCTTGTTCACTGATTCTGTTTTGGGCCATGATATTTGACCTACTAAGAAAGAAACAGTGCCTCTGGGAGGAAATCTTGGCGAAGTTTCTAGATTCCCTTTAATTCCCCGACTTTACTCTGAAGAAACATGTAATTATGATGAGACTCAATTATTGCTAAACGGAAATATACAGCAGCAGAAATTCAAGCAGTGTTTGTATTCAAATCTGCCGCTCGGAACTAATTTCCATTATTAATTATCCCAATCTTGGTTAAAAAAAAAAAAAAAAACGGAGGAGGAGGAACAGTTTGACTAGTGGTAGCTCTGTGAATTGTCACGAGGAGCCAGTTGGTTCCCTGAGGCTGATCGTTGTCCAGTCTGCCCTGCATTCTTCCAGTGTGAACACCTAGAGCTGTTGAAAAGAATTGAGATGCTTGTCAACAGAATGGAAAGCTGGCCTTCATCAAAACAATTTTAGTCTGTGAGACTAATGACCTTTCATTGCTGTTTGTTTTAGTTTGGAACTAAATGAGAAAATTGTCTTAGATAACACTAGCTTGGTCTTCCTTTTCCAACTATTTTGTTGGGAAAACCTAAGTAGCATAATTGTTCACCAGTGTTTTAAAAATATATTTGTAACAGACTAGAGGAAATGGTTAACTAGCCCAGAAGTCCCAGAAACCTAACTTCAAATGGATAATGAAAAATAATAATAATACAAGGATTCAAGTCGAACAAGAAAAATGCCTATTGTGCACAATAATAGTAGTTCCACATGATAAAATGCAACATTTGTAAGTGCTGCTTACCTCTAGTTTTTTTTTTTTTTTTTTTTTTTTTAATAGCTGTAAACTGAGCTAGCTGATGAACAGTCTCTAGGGATAGGATAGGATCACCCTTGTTTCCTGTTCAGCCTTGCTGAAGGAAAAAAAAAAAAAAACCCTAATGAAAGAAAAGAACGTAATGGCTTTGCCATTAATCCAGGTAAAAGGTTTAGGAGAGTTCAAAGCTCAGTTAATTTTTAAATCTTTGATCACTAAATTTTTTTTTTGAAGAACAAATAAATTTCTGGCTTGTAAGGCATAGAAACCTGCAAATCAAAATGTAAGTTAAAACAAGAGATGTTCAATCAGGAATGTAGAAGTCCTACTGGAAAAAGTAAAAGTTAAATCATTTTCATTTATCACTTTCCTCGTTCATTTGAAGTGGCATGCAATTAGAAAAAAATGTGCATGGATATGGCCTTCCTTGGTTAAGTGTCTATGGGTGGGAATGTATGAAAATGTTTAAAGTGTTTAAGTAAAAATATAAAATCGACTTTACATAACACCACTGGATAATTTAGAGACATTTGCTGTATTGACCATTTCCCTTCAGCCCTATATCGGGGTGGAGAACAGAGACGTTTGTTGCATCGTTGGAAAGCAATGAAATTTCTGTAAGTTGTGATCTACTGGCATGTAATAACTCGATCTGCTTCATGCAGACAAAATATATTAAAAGTATGGACGAGTGAAGTTTGTGCCCCAGGGAAAAGGCGAGATAATGCATTGAAATTGTTCAGAGGTAGTTAGATGCCTAATGGTCTAATATGTGAGCTATGTGAGGTCTGAGGTCTGGTTCTCATAAATTCTGGCTAGACTGATCCTGTAATTTCAAGCAAAGGATAAAAGCGTTAGCCAGAATCATCAGTGTTCAAGGTCCATGATGGTGGATATTATTCATGTTAAGATTTTTAAAAGAAAAAACACACTTTAAAAGGGATGCTGTGGAATATAATTTATGGTTCTGTGTATTTGCATGTTTGTGCTTGAAAATAAATGCACACCTACATGCACAGTATAAGCCATTTAATGAAATAAATTAACTCAGAATTTATATAAACCTTTCATATCTTTTCCATGATGGGATAGGATTTTTGATATAATAATGTGCTGCATGAGAAACCATGTAGGATCTAATTATTTCAACTTCAGACTGACATATCTGTGTTTAAATTGGGGTAAAAAAACATGTTTGTAATAAAAATTTACCATTACGAATGGAATAATTTAAAACCAATTTGGACGGATTCAGGAGTGATTAGAGGAAAAAGTTCCCAAGACATTTGGTAGTCTTATAAATGATTTCAAAAATATGCTAAGACTATCCGACCAATTATATTGGCTGAATACTGAATCCTCAGATTTGAAAAGAAAATTCCTTAAGAACCAGGCTTTTGAAATTAGGTAGATGGTGGGTATGAAAACCCTTGATAACTTCCTCCTTTATGTAATTTATTTCATCATGGGGGTAGAAGTTTTGAAGTTTTCCTTTGCAGTTTCTTTTCTTTTTTTAACCAGCTCACTTATGTTTAAGTCTACAGTATATTTATACAGTCTTTCCTGCCAGAATCGTTGACAGTATTTTTAAATGCTTTCCCTTGCTGCCTAGGTTATACCAAGCACCACTCTCCTCAAGTTCTCAAAACTATACCACCCACACACACATCATGAATAGAGATGTGCTTACTTTTTTTTTTCTTTTGGAAAACAAAGTGTTCAATCTAAAATTACTTTGGCTTTATTGACCCTGCAAATCATCTCAACTTCACACCTTATGGAGGTAGCTAGTTTGAGCTTCTGTTTGATCCTGGTGACAGGACTATCATTGTAAGATTTTGTTTATAAAAATGTCTACTTTTACATGTATATAATCTCTCTCTATTAGTACCATACTTTAAAGCACTCTGTCATTCTGTAAGAACCTCAGTAGAAGGTACCTTTTGGGCTAAAAATCTTTTGATTCAGTCTTCTGAATTTACAAGAAGACATTTGTAGATTCAGTTACAATGGATTACATGAGTTTGACTTTTAAAATTACTGAAAATGCTTAACCCCAAACTGCTCTGCCTGATAGTGCAGCACATACATGTAGCCTTTATATTTTAATACACAAATATTTTCTGTTAGGGATCTAGGGAGTGATATTCCTTATTTACAAATGAAGTGACCAGTCTCAAAGATAAAGACAAGCTTTAAAATCATCCTTAAAAACCATTAGATTGCAAACTTTCCATCACTCATATTGATGAAAAACAAACACCTTTTTGCTGAAAAACAAATGCTTCCATTTTCTTTTTTACCTTGAAGAAATATACTAAGAGATTCACCTACCATTTAGAATGTAAAGGACAATTATAAGGAATGAGATGATGCCCTAGGAGACTTTAACAAGTGAGTTAATACTTTTTTTTTAATGAAAGTACAATGGAAGAATTATTTAAATACTAGAATTCTAGAAGTTTCTTTTTGTCTCATTTAAATAATTATAAAATAGAAAAGATTCCAGAATTAAACTGTCATGGGTTTCTCTTCAATCTTATGAAAGGAAATCCAGGTAATGATTCACCTGTCTCTGGTTTTGAATAATTTTATTGGTGTGCTCATCCTTCCAGAACTCCTCCTACTGCTTTCTCATTGACATTTTACTGCCGTTTCCTTGAAGATAAAATGACTGTGTAACAATCCTCAGCTATAATAATTTGCAAGAATTAGTGGTGGAGTCAGGCTATTTAACTTTTCATTATTTGTTCTCTATTAGGAAGACTCGTAGTTTTAGCAGGAAGGGTAAGTATTAGAAATTTGGAATTCGTTTACATTTTCTATCCAAAGTTAGGTAATATGATTACCTTTTGATTATTTCAATTCTAAACATCTCAAGGCAAAATTCAAAATTCGTGCTAGAAAACCTGAGTAGATTCCTCTCATCAGCCCCCTTTTCTCCCCCTCCTCCTCATTCCCCAAATCTTTTCCAGATTGTTTGCAAAATGAAATTATCTAATTTCACGAGTATTTGTTCTGAGAAAGTGCTACACTCTCTGGTAGAGAAAACTCAGAGACCCACTTTCAACGCTTAATATCTTAAGACAAGATCTTTTTGTCCATGAAAGAACACCCTAGATTCGATGGGGTCTCTGAGAGAACCATCTGGGCCAAGTTTTCCCAAATAGATCTATGAACTAGCATATGACAACACCACTTACAGTAAATGACAATGAGAGCTTTTAGAAACACCGTATGCTAATAACTTTGTTATTTCTTTCAACAATTTATATCACCAAATCAAACTCTAGCAAGAATTTATTCAGGATGTTTTAATATCCATTGAGGCACTATTTCAAAATATACATCTGCTTGCTTAATTATAATATTTCTGAATTTGTAACACTTGTCACTATTACATTTCGTCTTTAAAAAACTTTAGCAACTGATGCTGAATTTTTAATTTCAACAGTACAAACTTTTCAACTGCTAAGTATTGAGGAAGAAACACTGAGCTAATTTGACTAATTAATCTAGTTGATTATAGTATATTTATCCAAGCAGGGTTAATCTGGCAGACCAAAAAGTTTAAGGAGCCTCTAGTAAAACTATAAATGAAGGCCATTAGCAATTCAGTGACTAAACAAGTTATTTGATGGAAAATTGACACTTTAATATGTACTTTTAATCATCTAATAAAGAGTGTAGCCTAATAGCTTTAAGAGTTTATACTCTGTACTTGCATTATGTTTCTAATGCTCACAAAGCATCCTAGACTATAGCATAATTAACAATCTTTCTTTCCAACTATTATACTGCACGAGTATGCCTAGACCAAACATTTTGTATTTATTTTCTTCAGGCTCTCTCACTGCATTATGCCATCAACCTTAGTTAGTTAGTACACCCTAGCTAAGATGCATGAGAGAAACAAACTCTCATTTGTTTAAATATTCCACCTACAATAATGTAAATGATGACAGAATTAGTGAACATGGGAACTCCTTTTACTTTGTGACAGTAACCACATTTAATAGGCCTAATTTTAGATGTAGTCACTCATTCTGTCCCATGATAAAGTAAGATGTGGAATGTGCCCAAACAGAACTTCTAAAGGTATATGTTAAATCAAAGAGTGTTCCTTTAAGTTTGCACAAAAATAAAAGAGAGAAAAATCTCATTGATTTTACGGAAGAATTAAGGGAAAATATCACTGTATGAATTGCTTGATGTGAGGGAATTCTAGAGCTTTAGTCTGATACTTAGTAGACAAGTCCCCTGAGTAGGAAGCATGGCTAATTCTGTTCTTTAAAGTGCCTAATGTGGTGTTGACACACTCAAACGTTAAATAATATATGTTAACATGGAGGGAAAGCTCAAAGCTTATATGAGGTAAGGCTGAAAAATAGTTAGTTATACATGCCCTTGATTCACAGAAAATAGAGAGGCAAAAAACTCACATTCATTTATTCATTTCAGGAAAAAGCCTTATAGTCTTGTGTTTAGCACATGTTGAATTTACATTTCCTAGATTTTCAGAGCCTCAAATCCTCCCTCAGAAGAAAATTTATCTAATAGCTCTCAATATCAGGGTTTTTTTTGTTTTTCGTTTTTTGTTTTTTCTGAAAAGCATATCTCCCTGTCTGGCACTCACACTTGAAATTATTATACTAAAAACATTAAGTTTCTGCTTCTTTTTAAAATCTATAATATACTTAAAAACATCAAATTGTGCACTTTAAATGGGTGCAGTGTGTTATGTAAATTACACCTTAAAGCTGTAAAAAAAAAAAAAAAAAAAAACACTAAACTATACCGGTAAGCTGTGCCATCTTTCATCTTTCTTTTTTGAGTAGTTCTTTTTTTCTTTTCTTTGAGATAGACTCTCCCTGTGTCGCCAGGCTGGAGTGCAGTGGTGCGATCTCAGCTCACTGCAACCTCTGCCTCCTGGGTTCAAGCGATTCTCGTCCCTCAGCCTCCCAAATAGCTGGGATTATAGGCATGTGCCACCACAGCCAACTAATTTTTCTGTATTTTTGGTAAAGACAGGGTTTCACCATGTTGGCCAGGATGGTCTCAATCTGACCTTGTGATCCGCCCACCTCAGCCTCCCAAAGTGCTGGGATTAAAGGCGTGAGCCACCACACCCGGCCTTGACTAGTTCTTTTGATAGGTAAAAATTCAAACCAATATAGTAATTTCAAACAAAATATTTCTAGATATGTCAAAAGGAGGTATTTTGAAAATGATTTCAGTGAACAAGAGACTCCATTTACAGCTCAGTCACTCAAAATTGTCATTTATATTAATAGTAACAAATTTATGATTTCCACACTAGCTCTGTTGGCTGATTTGATATTAGACAAAGTTAATTTTTTCCTACAGAGTCACAAAGTGTGGATTCACTTACTCATTGAATCCGTACATTTAAACTTTAAATCCAAATGTTTTCTTTGGGGAATGTGTGAAAAAATAGTTCTGCTTCCAGATGAAGATACAATGCCCCACCTTCAAGTGGCCTAGCCTAACGGGGACTACCAACAAGTAAACTGGCATGTGGCTACACTGTACTTACACCGCAAAAACCACTGTCATGTAGTGGTCAACAAATATCTGGCAACTGCCAAATAATTGCTGATAAATCAACAATTAAACTCTTCCATCATGTGAAATGTGGCACATAGTTCTGTATACATGAGTCAGCCAGCAGTAGAAGTGCAGTATCACCACTAGAGTTGTAATAGTAGTTATATTTATGTGATTAGACCAATGTTAACATTCATTTTCAAGGAGAAGATCTCAGGGAAGAGTTTTGATGGCTTGGGAGAACTAAAGGAATCTTGGGCAGAGACCATATCTGGGCCTCAGGCAGTTACAGTTGGAGCTGACCCTGTGTGACTGGAAGGCCACACAAGTATGCAAGGGAATTGAAACTGAAAGGAAAAGTCCTGAAGGCAAATATTACTACCCTTCCAAGTCCAACGTACACCAAACCTAATCCTCTTGTGTTTTCAAAGAGGAATACTGTCATAAGCATATCAATGACAGAGTTGGATCACCTGCATGCTAAGGGGGCAGCTGGGCAGTGGGGCAGTGCAGGCAGGAATCCCATTGGGCTGAAAATTAACAAGAAAACCATGAGTTTTAGTTTGGTTCTTCCCCCAAATTGTCTAACTGGTCACTTAATCTCCTTGATATTTTCCTGACTTGTTAACTGTCAAAGAACATGATTCTTTGTGTTTAGCGTGTTTTCTTATGGTTAATGAGTCAGCAAATGAAGGAAATGTCAAGCACTGAAGATTAGAAATATGATTTTAATGGTGTTGTTTTGAAGTTTGACAGTGAAAGGGTTAATTAAAGACGTGTTTACAGAAGCTGGATGTCTTTGTATTCACTGGTGGGTCTAAATGTCTATAAAATGCACACCCCCCACCACCTTTCCTTTTTTCTTGCTAGCCTTTTTTCATTTCTTAATGCAAGATTTTCCTCTGTATATTACTTTCGTTTCTTGTTCCATGCAGAAGGGCTAAGATGATTTAGTAATAAATAAGTTTTGGTTATATTAAGAAAGATCATGAATTGACCTTCTTAAAATGCTTCAGAAATTCTTAGATGAATGCAAACTATTATTTCGGGGACCTGACACACATCTTGAACATCTCATTGAAGTGAAGAGACAGAAAAGAGTTATCTTCATATGGAAGAATAGTTGGTGGTTATTGTTTAAAGATATTTCCATAGCTAATGGTTATTTATTGTAAATTTCTACTTTAAAAAATCTTTTCCTTCTTTTTACAAATCCACTAAGTAATGACTTACGCAGTGTGCCTTAAGGTATTCTATCCTGGGCCAAGACAAACCATTTTCCTCAGGACTGTTATCTGTTATAACAAGTAAAGTCATAGTAATTGTCTAGAGAGGACCCTTGTAAGAAATAACAATATTTTTGCTGTGTCTGAAAGGCTTCTCAAGCCAAGTGACAGGAATGTCAGCTAACATTCATTGTCTCTGAACTCATATCTGGAATACAATTAGGAAATAGATAAACAATGAAAACATGCTTATTGGGGGTTCCCCAAAGGATAAAATTTCCTCTCCTCAAAAAAATAATCTGATGTGACTCATTTGGATAATAATACGTATTTGGCATTTAAAAATATTTATTGTATATAAGCAAGGTATATGACATATTTTGGTACACATATATATAAGTGATTAGAGCAGTCAAGCAAATTATTATATCCATCATCTCATATAGTTGCCTTTCTTTCCTTATTTTTGTTTTGTTTTTGTGGTAAGAGAACCTAAAATCTACTTGTGGCAAATTTCCGATATACAATACAACATGATTAACTATAGTCCTCATTAGAGCTCTAGACGTTTTCATCCTACATAACTGCAACTCTGTGGCATTTTTTAAGAGTCTAAAATGTTGTTCCAGTGACATGAATGAGCATTTCTAAAGTAAAATATTATGCCTATCAAAAAGTGTAAAATAGCTGAACCAAAATTTTACATAGATCTGATGTTCAGTGCGAACAGTATTCTCAACATCGAAACTGAGTGTTACGTCTTCTTTGATTCAGTCCCAATGGTCGGTTGGTGACTGAATCAAGTGTTTAAAAAAAAAACTGGTCATAGCCGGGCGCGGTGGCTCAAGCCTGTAATCCCAGCACTTTGGGAGGCCGAGGCGGGTGGATCACGAGGTCAAGAGATCGAGACCATCCTGATCAACATGGTGAAACCCCGTCTCTACTAAAAAAATACAAAAAATTAGCTGGGCATGGTGGTGTGTGCCTGTAATCCCAGCTACTCAGGAGGCTGAGGCAGGAGAATTGCCTGAACCCAGGAGGCGGAGGTTGCGGTGAGCCGAGATCGCGCCATTGCACTCCAGCCTGGGTAACAAGAGCAAAACTCCGTCTCAAAAAAAAAAAAAAAACTGGTCATAACAGATTCATTTAGATTAGATGAATATGAACATAGAAGGAACTAAGGGACTTTCAGCCCCTCAGTTGACATGCCTTTTCTTTGCCATCAAAGCGTTATGATGTTATTAAATGTCTTATAACAGAGTTGGTCTCATTTTCAGTGACCATTTAGCCAGTTCATTTTACCATAGTTTCACTCCAGCCCCTGAAAGACACTTGTCTTCTTAAGAACTCCAATCTGATTCTGACTTCCCTTTGGAAAGTTTACAACCAAGGTTGTTTCACTCCAAGAAGGGCTTGCAGCAATTAGAATTTCTAAGTTTTCTTTTGAATCTACAATATTTTTTTTTTTTTTTTGAGACTCTGTCTCACTCTGTTGCCCCTGCTGGAGTGCAGAGACGCCATCTTTGCTCACTGCAACCTCTTCATACCAGGTTCAAATGATCCTCTTGCCTCAGCCTCCCAAGTGGCTGGGACTACAGGCATGTACCGCCATGCTTGGCTAATTTTTGTATATTTTGTAGAGACAGGGTTTTTCCACGTCTCCCAGGCTCATCTCAAACTCCGGGATTCAAGTGATCCACCCGCCTTGGCCTCCCAAAGTGCTGGGATTACAGGTGTGAGCCACGGCACCTGACCATTTCCCACTTCCTAGTATGTACTCTCCTACCACACACACCCCATCCCACACTCAGTGATCTGGCAGTACTGTAGTCCAAAAAGTTTTGTTTTCTTATCGAAGTCTTGGGGTACACACTTTACCATCATCAAGCATAGTGCCAAGCATACCTTCCACACACCCCTTGGCCTGGCTTCCTGCAAGGTTAACCCTCACAAACGTTTTGTGAAAGCATCCTAATAGTTACAGTCCAGCCAGAAAACAGAAATCATAGTAGTTATTTGAACAGAGAGAATTCAACATAGGCATTTGGTGAAAGGGGCATTAGTAAGCTTAAAAAGCAAAACAGAGCACAACGAAAACAGGATAACGCCAGCGCCTTTGAAAGCCGTTACCTTCTCTAGGGCTGAGAGGACAAAAGGAAAAGGCTGGGGTCAGCAGATCCTAGAAGGCCAGAGGTGGAACCTTGTGGAGCTGGGACTCAGTCCTCTGAGAAAGGAAGCCACCCAGCTAGTGCTGGGACTGGTATCTCAGCAGCTGGGCCTCAGATCTCTGAGGAGAGAACTGCCAGACTAGTCGTGATATCCATAAGAGAGAATAATGAAGTTGATTCTGGGAGCACTGCAGGATACTGGAAGCCAGAACCAACTGTAGCTGCCAGAGTAAAGTACCATTGCTGACGCAATGTGGGTGGAACATGAAGAGCACAGGAAGGAGCAAGTTCTTTTCCCTGCTCCTGCCTTCCAGTCTTCCTCTCGTGCTCACTAACTGCAGTGTCCAACAAGAAGCCTGGGGCAAAGGCAAAATGCAGTTTGTAGTATCCTTGTTTCAGCATCTGAAAGCAGAGTACTAAAGAGAAAGTTTGGAGCTGAAAGGCTTTGGCTAAATAAAGACTAACCTGGATGCTACAGCTAAATACAGAAGGCAAGATTACATTTAACTAAGAAGAGGTGTGAAATCTAGGACTGCAAAAGTGATTAATATTTGCTAATGAGTAGGAAGACTTGATCATCTCCAAAATCAAATTATGTGAAAACCTGGGTCAACAAGAATCATATCAAAATGGATCTAACTAGCAGTTCCCAGTATAATTTGTCTCTCAATGCTCATGAAAACACAAGAAATAATAAAGAAGTACAGTGGCGGTAGAAACTAATACCAATAGAATCTGGGAAACATAGGTTCTATTTATACGGCATGTGGAGCTTCAACTCATAGCATATCTCTCTTTATTGCATAAAAGAATTAGTATGGTGAGAGGTAAGAATATGCTTCACAACTCTATTACATCTGCCTGCTGACCTAGTGAACCAGGAATTGTGCCAACCAGAAATCGGAGCAGAAACCCCTCTCTGGCTCTTGGGAACTGCTCTGAGAGATTATCGTTTTCCCGACACTTCAGCTGTCACCTTTCTACAACAAACAGATATTGAAATACTCAGGAAGCAAATAACAGAAAGTAGGGGGTTGCTAACACTGGTCCAGGGCATTCTAATAAATATAATCCTTATGAGACAGCCAATGTGGGAAGTGGACATAGATGGGAAAAAATATTACCAGTGCAGACTGTGAATTTCAGTTTTCTGAGTGCTACATCTAATCACAATAAAGCAAAGAACACACCTGAGGATGCTCCAAGACCCAGAAGAAATAATCAGAATACTGTATTACAAGAAAACAAGGCCCCTATCAGAAGGCAAACGTGTGAAATAGAAAGTAAATTATGAGATAAAGGACAGAAGAAGATAAAAAGCAAATAGGAAAAGACTAAAGAAGATTGAAAGGAAGCTAAAGGCACAAGAGCAAGATTAAAATACTCATTGAGAACAGTCAAGAACAGAATTGATCCTGTAGAAAATCAGAATGTTACGGAAGACATTTGAATAAATCTCTCATGATGGTGCAGAGAAGGATAAAAAGATGGAAAGAAAAGGAAAAGGAAAGTGATGATATGAACAACAAAGAATGGAGGACCAACAGATGGGTATTCTTACTTAAAGCTCAAACACAAATAAAATAAAAGTGATAGCCAAGAGCATAAGAGGAAAAAAAAATCACAAATTCTCTGAATTGAAGAAAAACAATAGAAAAGTTTAATTAAACTAAGGGTAGGTTTTTAAAAAAGGAACAAAATTGAAAAACCTTCAGCTACACTAAGAAAAAACGCAAATGAAATAATAAGTGAAAGAGGAGACATGCGCAGAAATACAAAAGGTTATAAGAGACTTCTCTGAGCAATTTTGTGCCAATATATTAGATAACCTAAAAGAAAGAGATGAATTCCTAGAAGCACATAACATACCAAGAGTGAACCATGAAGAGGCAGGATAACTAGTAAGGAAATTGAATCAGTCATTAAAAACTTCTGAACAAAGGAAAGACTAGGACCTAAGGGTTTCACTGGTGAATTCTAGTAAACACTTTTTTCTCATACTTTTGCAAAAAATGGAAGAAGAGGGAGCACTTCCAAACTCATCTAATGAAGTCAACATTACCCGGATGCCAAAGCCAGACAAGGACATTGTAAGAAAAAAAATTAGAGGCTAATATGCCTGATGAACATAGATGCAAAAATCCCTCAGTGAAATACAAATAATCTAAATTCAACAGCACATTAAAAGGATCACACCATGATCTAGTGGGACCTGGGATGCAAGGATGATTCAGCACTTGAAAATAAATAAATGTGACATACAACATTAACAGAATGAAGGATAAAAATCATATCATCTCAGTAGATGTAGACAAAGTATTTGAAGGAACATATATTGATAGAATAAAGGCCATATATGACAAGCTTATAGCTGACATAATACTCAATAGTTGAAAGTTAAAAGCTTTTCCTCCAAGATCAGGGCAAGACAAGAAACTCACTCTTTCCTCCAAGATCAGGGCAAGACAAGAAACTCATGCTCACCACTTCTATTCAACATAGTACTGGAAGTCTTAGCCAGAGCAATTAGACAAGAAAAAGAAATAAAAAGATTCAAATCAAAAAGAAAGCAGTAAAAATTTCTTTGTAGGTGGCATAACCTTGTGTGTACAAAACTCATGATCTTATATGTAGAAAACACCACCAAGAAACTTTTAGAACTAATAAATTCAGTAAACTTGCAGAATGCAAAATCAGCATACAAAAATCAGTTGTGTTACTGTACATTAACAAAGAACTGAGAAAGAAATTAAGAAAACAATGCCATAGCATCTAAAACAATAAAATACTTAGAAAAAAATTAACCAGGTGGGCAAAATATGTGTACATGAGAAACTGTAAAACATAGATGAAAGAAGTGGAAGAAAACACAAATAAATTGGAAGATATACTGTGTTCATAAATTGAAATTATTAATATTGTTAAAATGTTCACACTATCTAAAGCAATCCATGGATTCAGTGCAATCAAAATTCCAATGTCACTTTTCTTAGAAATAGAAAAAATATCATAAAATTTATATGAAACCACAAAAGATTCCAAATAGCCAAAGCAATATGGAGCAAGAAGAACAAAGCTGGAGGCACCACACTGTTTTAAAAATATGCTACAAAGCTATAGTAATCAAAACTGTGTAATATCGGTACCAAAATAGACTTAAAGACTAATGAAATAGAATAGTGAGCCTAAAAATAAACCCATGCACTTACAGTCAATTAATCCTCAGCAAGGGTGCAAGAACATACAATGAGGAAAGTGTACTGTCTTCAGTAAATGGTGTCGTGAAAACTGAACTCTGATGCACAAAAGTGAAATTGGACCCATATCTCACACCATGTAAAATGCAACTAAAAATGAATTAAATGCTTAAACATAAGAGCTGAAACTATAAAACTACTAGAAGGAAACATAGGGAAAATGCTTCTTGACATTGGTCTGGACAATGATTTTTTTGTATATGACTCCAAAGCATAAGGACCAAAAGCAGAAATAAACAGATGGAATTGCATCAAACTAAGCTGTTTCTGTACAGCAAAGGAAACAATCAACAGAGTGAATATACAGCCTACAGCAATGGGAGAAAATATCTGCAAACTACACGTCTGATGTGTTAATATCTAAAATGTTTAAGGAACTCAAACAACTCAATGGCAAGAAAACACATAACCCAATAGAAAAATGGGCAAAAACTGGAATAGACATTTTTCCAAAGAAGACATACAAATAGCCAATTGGTATATGAAAAATTCTCAACATCACTAATCATCAGACAAATGCAAATCAAAACCAAAATGAGATATCACCTCACACCTGTTAGGACAGCTATTATCAAAAGGGAAGAGGTAAGAGTTGACAAGGATGTGGAGAACAGGGAGCCCTGACACACTGGTGGTAGGAATGTAAATTGGTATAGCCATTATGGAGAATAGTATGGAGCTTCCTCAAAAAAATTAAAAATAGAGCTATCACGTGATTCAGCAATCTCATTTCTGGGTATATATCCAAAGGAAAAATCAACATGTCAAAGAAATATCTGCACCCCCATGTTCATTGCAGCATTATTCACAATGGCCAAGATGTGGAATCAAACTAAGTATCTATTGACAGATGAATAAAGAAAATGATTATATATACAAACATAAAATGTGTATATTAATCAGCCCTAAATAAGAAAATCTTGTCATTTGTGACAACATGGAAAAAGCTGGAAGACATTATGCTGGGTGAAATAAGCCAAGTATAGAAAAACAAATACTGCATGACCTCATATTTGGATACTAACATAGTTAAACTCCTAGAAGCAGAGAGTAGATTAGAGGTTGCCATGGGCTGGTGTATAGGAGAAATGGGGTACAATGTTTTAGTTATGCTGAATGAGTAAGTTTGGAGATCTAATGTACAGCATGGTGACTATAGTTAGTAATCCTGTATTGTATACTTGAAATTCACCGAGAGAGTATGTACTAGGCAGGATTCTCCAGAGAAACAGAACCAATAGGATAGATATACATATATATATAATTAAAATAACTAGTAAGTGGTATAATTGCCTAACTCATATATACCTATGACGAGATTTATTGGGTGAATTGGCTCATGCATTTATAGAGGCTGAGAAGCCCCATGATATCCCATCTGCAAGTTGGAGAAACAGGAATGTGGTGGTATAATTCAGTTCAATTCCAAAGGTCCAAGAACCAGGGGAACCAATGGTGTAACTCCTAGTTCAACACGTAAGGCCTGAGAACTGGAACTTGGAGGTTATGGGGGATTTGTGTAAGCATTGGAGCTTGAAGGTCCAAGAATCAGGTGTTCTGATTTACAAGGTCAGGAGAAAATGATGTCCCAGCTCAACAATAGAGAATTTACCCATTTTCTGCCTTTTCGTCCTGTAGGGGCCCTCAACGGATGGGATGATGACAACTCACATTGGTGAGGGTAGATTTCCTTTATTCAGTTGACTTACTCAAATGCTAATGTCTACCCTCACAACCATACCCAGAAATAATGCTTTACCAGCAATCTGGGCATTCCTTAATCCAGTCAAGTTGACACATAGAATTAACCATCACAGAGATCTTAAATGTTCTCTCCACACATGCACATGCACGTCCACACGCACCCTCACACATATCAAAACCTCACACTGTTCACTTTAAATAATACCTAGTATCATATCGGATAAGGAACCCCTAGTCTCACTATAAATAAGGAGCAAAAGTTTCTCAGCTTTTCTCAAAGTTTATCTGGAAATTCTAGTCAATGAAGGAGAGGAAAAAAACAAAAAGAAATAAAATGGAAGCAAAAGTACCAGAAAGGAGAAAAAAATAAAATAACTAGTAAATGGTATAATTGCTTACCTGAACAAAAGAGCAAAACGAAATAAAAAGAATCAAATAAAAAACTACTCAAAACAATGAGTTCATTAGGTTACAAAAAATCAATATGCAAATATCAATAGCTTTTATCAGCAATAAAATAATGTAATAAAAAGATAAAAGCGCAACAAAATGTATAATATCGAACAACAGTTTTAAAAGGCAATGTTCATTTCCTATTTGAAGGAAATGGCAAATGAAATTGTGGAACATAAAAGAAAACTTGAAAAAAATGGAGGGATGTATTGTAAACATAACAGTTTCTCTCAATCTACACATCAGAATCTTAAAAGAAGTGTTCAGGAGAAGCCTGACAAAAATTATTCTAAGTTTTATTTTGAAGAATAAATGTGTAATATAGCCTAATATTTTTAAAAGAGCAGTAAAGGTGAGATATTTGTCCTACTTTAATTAATACATATTATAAAGCTATGGTAATTAAGATAGCTTTGCTGGGTGCAGTGGCTCACACATAATTCCAGCACTTTGGCAGGCCTGAAGTCAGGAGTTGGAGACCCGCCTGACCAACATGGAGAAACCTCGTCTCTGCTAAAAATACAAAATTAGCCGGGCATGGTGGCACATGCCTGTATTCCCAGTACTCAGGAGGCTGAGGCAGGAGAATCGCTTGAACCCAGGAGGCAGAGGTTGCAGTGAGCCGAGATCGTGCCATTGCAACCCAGCCTGAGGAGGCAACAAGAGCGAATCTCCGTCTCAAAAAAAAAAAGATAGCTTTAAACTGACACTGAAATGAAGGTGCCTGTCGGTGGAACAGAGGAGACAGTATAGAAACATACCAAAGTTTACACAAGAATTTATTTGAAAATAAAGATGGCGTTTCAAATGGGAGAAAACAGAAGGGATTATGTCATTTGACTCCTAATGAATTAAAAATTTTACTATAAGAAATAAAAGGACAAAACTGGTAGAATATATTAGTTATGGAATTTTAAGTTAAAGAAATTGATATGGTTTGGCTGTGTCCCCACCCACATCTCATCTGGAATTCCCACATGTTGTGGGAGGGACCCGGTGGGAGGTAATGGAATCATGGGGGCAGCTCTTTCCCATGCTCATCTCTGGTAGGAAGTCTCACATGATCTGATGTTTATTATAATGGTGAGTTTTCCTGCACAAGCTTACTTTGCCTGCTGCCATCCACGTAAGATGTGACTTGTTCCTCCTTGCCTTATGCCATGATTTTGAGGCCTCCTCAGCATGTAGAACTGTAACTCTTTTCTAAATTGCCTAGTCTAGGGTATGTCTTTATCAGCAACATGAAAATGAACTAATACAGAAGTCTTTCAGAGTGTGATCATTATGGTTGAAAAACACAGTTAGATATATATAATATTAAAAAGTTAAATTTTTTATAGGACAAGAAATATCATAAACAATGTTAAAATACAAATGACAAACTGAGGGGAATTATTCACAATAAACATGTAGCTAAGTAGGGGTTAATATTTTTGTTATGTAAAACACTTACAAATAAGTTAGAAAAAGGTACCCCAAAACTGAATTGGGCCCATCTTTTTGCAAAATGTAATGAGGCACATCCTTTTCATAAATATTCTGAAATAGAGTATAAAATGAAAAAATAGAGAATTTTCAAAGTTAAGGAAAAATCTCCCAAATTTCTAATGATATCTATATTGTATGGGGGTTTTTATACATAATCCTTACAGTAATATACATTTATAAATGTAAAATGTAACAGACTATATATAATAAAGAGAATATATGCAAAATGTAATTTTAATTACATATAGGTTATTATGTTGCTGAGTGTATGCAATCAAATTAAACATGCACCTGATATGACTCCACTAAGTAATTCATTAGTAAAAAATGAAAGTGATCAGTAACTGTGAAAAAAAAAAGTTTATCCATACTAGTACTTAAGGAAATAAAAACTAAAATGTCAGTTTTCACCTATCATATTGGCAAACACCAACGCACCAGATATCCCTTATCTGAAATGCTTGGGACCAAAAGTGCTTAGGATTTCAAAATTTTCAGATTTGGAATATTTGCATATACATAATCTATGTATTATTGGGGATGGGACCCAAATCTAAACATGAAATTTATTTGTGTTTTATAGACACCTTATGCAAATATCCTGAAGGTGATTTTATACAATGTTTTAAATAATTGTATGCATAAAACAAAGTTTTGACTGAAACTTGTCACATAAAATCAGTTGTTGAATTTTTTCATTTGTAGTGTCATGTCAGTACTCAAAAAGTTTCAAATTGTGGAGCATTTCAGGTTTCAGATTTTCAGAAGAAATCTCAATTTGTGTAGCCTTTCCAGAGAATTAAGTCTTTTAAAAATGCATATTTTGGCCCTTTTTTTTACCTCCAGTAATTTTCTTAAAAGTGAGTGATCTAATAAGCAAAGATATACATAGATGTTATAATGTTAATTTGAGCCATAACATTGAAAGCAGTCAGTCTAGCAATTGGAAACAAATTTGACAAATCATGATGTATCTGCATTGTGGAATATTACACAGCCAACAAAATGTAATAGAGACGTATATTTATTGATATGGAAAAATGTTGATAAACTTTTTAAGAAGCAAGTTAGAAATGAGTATATGCAGTATAAGCCCCTTTTTTGTTAAAAAAATAATAAATTCAAATAAGTAAGGAAAAAAGTAGTTTTGGGAGGCAAAGGTATAAAATACTAGCTGTGCCCTTTCTGGGTGGTACATTATTTGAGACTTAATTTGTTTTCTTTGCTCTTCTGTCTTTCCTAACTTTACTACAATAAACCTGCATTATTTGAGTAATTAGTACATTTTCTTAGCATTTTAAAATAAAATAATCCATGTAAGAAGCAAGAATACAATAACAGGCACACTTCAGTGCCTGTAGCACCAATGCCAGTGTGGTGCAGTGATAAGAGCACAGATCCTGGAGCCAGACTGGCCTGGATTCAATTCATCTGGATTCTGCTACTACTGACAGTGTTACCTCAGGCAGGTCATTTAACATCTCGGATTCTGCATCTGTAAATTGCTCTGAGGATTAGCAAAAATGTAAATCACCTAACACACACTCTCTGGCACATACTGTGCACTTAACAAAAGGTTAATCCTTATTGTTATTGTTGCTGTTGTTGTAAATGCCAAGGAAATTAATTGGGCTGAAGACCAGAAACACATTTGTATTGTTGAGAAGAAACATGGATTGTTAAGAAATTTTTCTTTATGATGTTTTATCTTAGCAAATACAGAAGATGTACATTGAATCTATGGTTTCAGCAGAAGATAACTGCTTATCAAAACTTGTCATATGTTAAAGTTATGTACTTGTAGATCATGTGCCTTTCTAGAGGGCTAGCAAGGAAATTTTTCAATTTGGGTAATTTTAGATCCTAAGCAAGAGATTTTGTATATAGTAGTTGCTCAGCAAACAGTCAATGGACTGGAATTCAGGTTGTTTGCCTGCGCTTTCCTCTAGTTAGACTTTCGATGCTGAATGTCCTTCACTGTGTGGTGGCCTGTGATCACTACAGCTTTTATTGTTCAAATCACTCAAGAAGATAAAGATCAACCAGGCTTTCCTAAGTTTTATCTTTAGGAATTAGAGATAGGGAGTTCTGTAAATAAAAGGCTCCTGCTTTCTGTATCAGCTATTGTAGTAACTAACACATTGGACCTTGTGTGGCTAAGTTAATATTTACTGATATTTATTAATATTATTAGTTAACTGTGTGTTAGGCACTTTGCTATTAAATACTTTACTACAAGCATTATCTTCTTTAATATGACAACTGTATGATGTAGGAAGCATTATTCTTTCTAGTAGATGATGATCCCTGGACTTACCCAAGATCACATGAATAGTAAATTCAATTGGGAGCTTGAACTTGATTCTCTTTGATGTTAAAAACTATGCTATTCAACACTTTGCTACCTTACTTCCCCATTCCTTCCCATCAGCAAGACTTTTTTTTAAGTTTGTGTTTCAGTGTGTTTCATTTGTTGCTATGTATTTCATGGATTTGATTTAAATTCCTTTCTTTAATATTGATGCCATGAGAAGGCTGGTTTTGAGTAACTATATAAAACATTCTTAAAAAGTGTGTTTTTCCTCAACTGAATTTTCATTCTAAAATTATATTATTGAATTGTTATGTATATACTTCTCACACCTGCCTTATTTGAGTTTTTAAGTTGTGGAAGGCAGGGATTGTGTTTTACTTCTCTTTCCGGTCCATGCCCATAGTTGGTGGACAGTAGATATTGAATTGAATTGCATGTCTCCACTGATCGCATTAGAAAGCAAACAAAAATGATCATTTTCTGTTAATCTGTTAATTTTTTACAGCAAATTTATAAGCAATTCAGTGTCAACCCTTAGATCTGCTATCTGTCCAGGTTCCTGGGCACAGAGATAGCACCCTCAGTCTCTGTCGGTTGTGGTGTGTCATCGTATTTAAGAACTGATGTTTCCAATGATAGATATGTATGTGTATACATATTATAATTATATAATATACATATGGATATAGTTCTGCCCAGAAGAAGCCACTCTTACTCACTTACATTCACATTTGCTTTCTATTTTAAAAAATCTGTTTATAATTACTTGTCTTTTCCTTTTAATTTTCCTTTATATTGTCTTAGTAGAAACTTTTTAAAAAGTTGTGTATTTTGTAATTGACAAATGAAAATTGTATATATCTACAGCATACATCATGATGTTTGAAATACATATACATTGTGGAATGGCTAAACACACTAATTAACATATGCATTCCCTCACGTACTTCATTTTTATTGTGGTGATAATTCTTAAAATTTACTCTCAGCAGTTTTCAAGTATACAATACATCGTTATTGACTGTAGTCACCATGTTGTGTAGCAGATCTCTTGAACTTATTCCTCCTGCCTGCGCATTTGCTTTCTTAATGTCATCTCACCTTGGACTCAGCCTGGGGATGGCTGTGCACATGAACATCGTCTATTGTGTGCCAGCCAAAGCAACAAACAGTTGGAAGTAAAAACAAAAACAAAAACCTGATTAGGTTCCCAGCTCCACCACTCACTAGCCATGTGACCTAAGTACATAACTTACCTTCTCAGACTGTTGTCAAGAAGGGGAAAATGTAGATGCAGGTGTATGTGTGGAACACTTTCAGCACACGGTAGACGTTCAGTATATTCACAGAACTGTTATTTTTTGTAAACCTACCACCTTGCCTTAAGTTTCACGATTCCACTGTGAATAAATTTAAACAAAACTGAAACACAGATAGGTGATTTAAAAACCAAGAAGGGGAAAAGGCAGTCACAGGCCTTTGGGAAGTATCTGCACCTGAGTGATGTTGGAAAAAACTTCAGTATTCTGGAATTCAGAAAGCATTCTTCAAGCAGTTCAGCCTGCACTGATTTGAGGAGCGTTTTTGCTTGCATAAATAAAACACTAAAAATGTTATTGAGCTATTCCATGGAGGAGATGCATACCTGGTAACGTAAGACTACGTTTTCATGCAGTTTTTATTCAAGGCAAAACATAAACCAGTGAAAGGAAAACAGAAAGTGATAAGTAACATGGCTATATTTCCCAAGAACATATGGTAGATGTTTAAAATGAGGTATGTCAGCTATTAATTCCCCAGGTGCTTGCTTTAGCCTTGATAATAAGGTTTTCTATGGAGAGTTTCCCATCTCTTGATATTTTGATCTTTGGGAAAATATGAGACCGACTCTTCTCTCTTGGGCACGTGTTAGCAGGAATATTTAAAAAGCATTTTTGCACTGATTGAAATGCAAAGGGTTTCAGGAACAATTCTGATGGGTGTGTCTATCCTACACTCAATTATTTTCTCACCCCAAAACCCCAGAGAAGGCAGAGACTAGAAAAAAAGTGTTTTGTTCTCGACTGAACATGGCATGCAGATTTAACAGTAGGACCTGGTGCCTCACACTGGCTGGTTCCTCATGCCATGTCCATCTGATCCTGGATTTAAATTACAGAGGATGTTAACCCATGTAAATCAAAGCCACAAGCTTAAACATCCAGAAAGTATAAGGTAGGGTGAGGGGCGGAGTGAGGGGCAGTCCTGTAAGATAAGATCCTATTTCAATGTGATTAAATGCCTTCTTTTAGGAAAATTGCTTTTTTTGCTTCTGCTTTTCATATGTAAATGTTAATATGGTATGTCATAAGCTGTCAATTTCAGAATTTGGGAGAATATGGAAAATCATTGAAATATTGATAAACATCAAGTGATTTGAATTTTGTAATATGAACAATTTGATTTTTATAGTGTGAACAAAAATACTACAAATGAATTTGGTGAATTTATTGGTCTTACTGAGGTCAATTTATATGGCTTGATGGAAAGAAAAAATAAAGGAAATATGTAGGAGCTTGAAATATGAACACTCAGAATTCTGAAATTCATTTTTTAATTTCACTGTGATGTTTGGTGTTTTAAAACACAAAATTGTAGATTCAATATCAGCCCTGACATAAAATTTTCTGAAATAACTAAGAGCTTGTATTTCACAATACAAGATAGACAAGAATTTATCTGTACCTGAAACTTTGGTGACACTCTTCAAATTTCTAGGAAACAGAACTGTGACTGATTTCTATTGAGAGTTTTCCAGGTCAAAAATAGGAACTGCTCACAGGGCATGATAGCTAGAAAAATGAGGGGGAAATTGATGTGAAATATTGCTGAATTAAGTGTTTAGAAATATGTAAGTACAAGTTCTGGCAGGCATCCATAGACAACAAGGCATATATCATCTTTAAATATCATAAGGTTAATTTTGGAAATCAGTGGATTTGTATATGTCACAAACATTCCAAGTGGAATATTCGTGTTTTTTAAATGAGAGGAAAATAATGTCATTAGTTTTTGGGGTTTTTTTTAGTTAAAAGTACAGTTAACAGTTTTTTAGTGTTAATGTTTTAACTTCTTATATGAACATGATTACTCTAGTCATCCTCTTTGTGTTTTCAACGCTTATGATGTGCAAAGCACCAAACCTGATTCTTCTAATTACGGATTGTTTTTCACATGGCACTTGGATAATTTAAAATAGATAAATGCTATGAGTTTATTCACTCATGTTTTCTTTTTTAAACTATGTTTTCTAATACCTACTAAGTTCCAGGCTCTTTATTCTACAGTTTTATGCCTACTCTTCTTTTCCCCATTTGAAGAAACTAAGATCTAAGTTTTAAAGAGGCAGCAGTAGCCAAATAAGAGTCAGTGTGCTTAACCAAAGAACAGCTTTTAACTGTTCGCTAGTGAAACATTTTGAAACAAAGGTCTTGCTGCTGGGGCAAGCGGTGTGCGGGTACCACATCAGAGGTAGAAGAGTTCATTGGTGACTGGCTACTCTGCAAAGCTGTGTCGGAATCCTCAAGCTAAGTGGAAGCTTGATTATGTTTTCTGTCTGTAAATGCTCTACAGCTTATCAAGTGTGATTCTATCATTTTCTTAATCCTCCCAAATACCTGTAAAGCAGGTATTGTTGTCCTATTTTATAGATTAGCAAACTGAGGCTTAGAGAGATTAAGTGACTTTAGTTTCCGATGGCCAAGTGGAAACTGAAGCTTAGTCTTTCTTCCACAGCTGTACATCGACAAGTAAAAGGTATATGTGAAAACACAGACTAATTCTAGTGCATATGTAAGAGATTTAAAAGATAGTTGTTCAGTCAGCCCACACAAAGAAATTGTTTCTTAGTCCTAAGCAATAGAGGCAGTTTCAACAGATTTGTAGACTTTTGATATGGGAAATTGGTTTCAAAATCAGGAGTCAAAGAATTGCTTCGCTGCTTTTCATGCACAGAAAAAGGTATCTCTAAGGATTGTCACAACTGAGTCTTCTAAATTATGCTTTAGAAGAAAAGAATTTGTCATACACTTCAATCTTAAGCTGTAGTAAAATTAAGGTCATTTGGAAACCAGAAGAAATGTTGGTCCCTGGTTTTCCTTTGAATCATATCAGAATACACTATTGAAAAAAGGAAGAAACAGGAAAAAAAAAAAAAAAACCGCCAAACTTTTAAAAGGCATGAGACTCATAGATGAATTTTTAAAAATAGTTTCTATTGGCCGGGCGCCATGGCTCACACCTGTAACCCCAGCACTTTGGGAGGCTGAGGCGGGCTGATGACTTGAGGTCAGGAGTTCGAGACTAGCCCAGCCAACATGGTGAAACCTTGTCTCTACTAAAAACACAAAAAATAGCTGGGCATGGTGGTGGGCACCTGTAATCCAAGCTACTCTGGGAGCTGAGGCAGGAGAATCGCTTGAACCCGGGAGGCAGAGTTTGCAGTGAGCCAAGATCGCACCACCGCACTCCAGCCTCAGCAACAGAGTGGGACTACATCTCAAAAAAAAAAAAAAAAAAAAGTTGCTATCACAAAAGCACAGCTCGTTAGGGGTGACCACTATTTGGTTACTTATTCCAAATGTGGAGGAAAGAGAATATGCTTCTTTATTTAAAAACTTAGCAAGTAGATAATATCCTTCTAAGTGGTGTTGGTTTTTTTTTTGAAGAAGTTGAACTGAGTCAGTGTGGCTAACGAAGACAGCCATGCACAAGCAAAAGATCTAGCACGTTTGCTCCTGTGGCATGTATTCAGGATCTTGTGGATAGTACAAGTACTGTTTGATGATCCTTTCCCATTTTTGCAGCTGGGCCTCACCAACCGTGACTGGATAATTCAATCCTATCCATTGAGTAGTGCCAGTATTGTTATAGCATCTGAGTTATTATTTAATTTCAAGCTGCTTAGAAGTGACAAGGTTGTTTCTGTGGGCTTTTTTAAGAAACTTAATTCCACCTTGAGGCTGATTCACTCACTCATTCATTCCACAAATATTTATCAGGTACTTTCTGTATGAACCACCTCCAGTGCTAGGAATTGGAGATACAGTGATGGTTAAAAAGAATAACGCAGCTGCTGCTCTTGTGGTGCTTACAGCCTGGTAAAAGGACACCTGGGGTAAGTGCCCCCACAAAATAGTCTAGAGACCTTTGAGAGATTGCAGTAAGACAGAATTGACTTGATTGGAAAGGTCAGCATTGACTAACTTGAGATCTGAAGCAGGAGGATATGGGCTCTGGGAGCTGTGAGATGGGGTACAAGGGAAAAAGCCAGGAACAGCATGTGCAAAGGTCCTGTGGCAAGAGGAAGCATGGTCAAGGTATGAAAACGAAAGGGACAATGTAGATGAAGGAGAGAAAACAATATTGATAAAGGTGCAGAATGACTCTGGAGGCATCCACCCAGATCATCTGGTACCTTGAAGGCCGTGATAAACATTTTTGTCTTCAGCCTGAAAATAATGGAAGCATGCCAAGCAGTAGAGTGACAAGATGACATGGGTCCTCTGCAGTGATCACTCTGGCTCCATTTTGGAGAACACAGGAGGACTAATATTAATGCTCACCAACTCATCAGGGTGTTTGTTTTTTAAAACTCTGTCTTTTTAGTGACACTTTACCTTCAGGCCTATTCTCTTCCTACTACATCTTATCATAACCTACTTTTGTTCTACTGAAACAGAAGTTTTTCTTTTTTAAAACTTTTTGTTGACAGCATAACAACACCATAACAAAATATTGCCACCTGAAAAATGCCATATTCTCATTTTCTCAGGTTCTTTTTTTGGTTTTACATTCATAGTTTCTGTTTCTATATTGTCCTCATATTGATATTGGAATGTCTTTATCAGATCCCATTGAGATGTATTAAAATTTAGTTACCTGTTGCTCCACATTTGGACATTTAGGTTAAAAGTTTTAACCGAGGATGACAGGGATCAGTGAAATGCTGTCCAAATATATTCTTTTTCATTTTGTAGCAATAGAAGCTAAGTTGGGAGAGCATATTCTGTCACTTTCAACCCCAATTATGTGAAAATCCCCCTTTATGAAGAATGTAAAGTCTCTGAAGTATTTGTATTAAGAGTAATGCATGTTGCTTAGGCTGTTAAAGAAATATTGATTTCTGACCCTTAACTGAAATACTTAGCTTTCATTTTTCTTCTTTTTACATAAATTGTGTATATTGTGTTCCCCTCAGGGAGAACTTAAAAGCATTTTGTGTTATGAAGGCTCCATTCTAGGATCTTATTGCTTTTGAGATGAATAAATGGAACACTTGCTATCACTGGAACAGCCCTATTTTTTTTCTCTGTAACAAGGCATACAAGTAATACAGGGCTGAATTTGGCCCCAGAACTTCCGAAGTTCCAAGCCAGTTTCTTACGGCCAAATTTAGCTTCCAGCTTTCAGCTGATGAGGAGCTTTGGCATATAGGCAATCTAATTTTTGTTCAGCAAAAACCTCCTTGGGTGTTTTAAATATAATTTTAAAATTTGTGTTACCAGGTGATGCTTAAGCATTTCTTAGAGATTGGCTGTAAATAATTGCTCAGAAAACAGTGTGCCTTAAAGGTGCTTTATACCAGCCTTCGAGGTACTAGAATGAAATGGGTTGGCAACAAAACATTGGAGATGAAATATGGCCAAACAAGTTTTTATGTTCTGATTATTCATTTTTCCTGTTACTAGCCAGAGGCAAGTAAATCAACTTTACATTCCCCCCACCCCACCACCCATTTTATTTTTATCAACCCCTTAGGAAATTTCAGAGGTTTTTTTTGTCTGTTTTTTGAACACATACAGTGAGAAAATTAAAACTTCTGAATGTTTCTTATTTATCTGTTGATGAGATGTTGCTTTAAACACATTTTATATTACTAATTTTTAATTACACATACTGTAGTTGCATTAACGCATATTCTATTCTCTGCTCTAACGTGACACAGTGCCCTCCCACAGCCACCTTAACCTGAAGCTTTAATTGCTTTCTCCTTAGCCTCAACTCATGTTTGATTTATCTGATTTCTTTGTATAAAGATTCTCTAGTTTACGATGTGTACACAGTCATTAAGTTGGTGTTGATGTTTATGCAGTGAACTTGCCAACTGGTTACAGCGGACATCCCTTTATGAATTTATGATGGGGCAATAAAGACACGTGTCAGAAACCCCTTGTCTTGGAGGGGAATCACTTTCCTTGTGCTGTGCTGGGGACAGTAATGTGGACACTTCCACTAATTTGTATAGCAAAGGATAGTGTTGAAATCCAGATTTTCAAATCATGGGCACTCTCTGATTTCCTGCAGGGAGATTTTTTAAATACGGGCACGCTTTAATTTCTTGCTGAGTATGTGTGAGTGTGCATAACACACACACACACACACACACACACATAAATGTTTGCAGTTTTAAACAAAACTATATTATACTTGAAGAATTTAACCAGGGATTCAATCTTTGTAAACGTGACTGGCTGCATAGCGAGGTTATTTACGGAGTCAGTGTCAATAATCCAGAATTCTTCAGCTGTAACAAGTAAATGAAGTATTAAATATTTGAAGACAAGGGCCCTGTATAGTTTTCTTATATCTGTACTTTTTTGCAAAGATAAAAAAGGTCAAAAAGACATTGTTCTCAAGTCTTAAGTTATGAAGAGCTGAAATTTATTTTTTTTCATTATGGGAAGATCTTCAAAGATTATAATTGTGAGTTTAATTTGCTAACAAGGAGCACACATGAGTCTTCTTGATTGAAAAAGTGAACATACTAATTTTAAAATAGTTTTGTATGTATTGTATTAGTGCTTCCTCCTGTGTACCTATACTGGTTTGATCTTTGCCCTTGTACTTCTCATTAATATTTGAAATTAGAAGTCAGAAAAGTTGATTCTCAATTTTCATATACACCACAGAGGATTTATCTGTAAATATTATTTATCTCAATTTGCCCCATGTATGCCTAAGCTTGTTTTCATATAAACAATACCTTCAAGTAACTAAAGAATTAAGATAAAATGTAAGAGCTCCAAAACATAGGAAGAGCGAGCCAAATAAGGAAAACACACTTTCGTGTTTGAAGAAAAGGATGGACGAATAGGGAGGTGGAGAGAAGGAAGGAAGGAAGGTGTTCCAGATGGTTTTGAAATTTGTGCAGTAGAGGAGAAGATTCTCAAATGTCATGTGGTTTTCTGAAGAGACAAAAACAGGACTTTACTGTCGATGACAGAGTAGATAAACTGGAAGTGAGATAGTGAAATTCATTTTTATCTACATTTCCTCTCAATTCTCACCCTTTATGGGAGCTCTTTTTCTTCATCCTGAGAAAATTCAGATAATTAAATGCAGTTAAGGGTGCAGACTAGGAGAAGAAATACAAGGAAGTCTCATTAGCAAGGTTGTGGCTGATGAAGGCTTAAAATATTTGCTGCCACCTAACAAGGAAACATGACTGAAATGTCATAAAATATTCTTTAAATGCCTTTAACAAAAAATCAAAATAAACTAGCACTAAATGATGGCTGGTTTACATTTCAATATGAGAAAGCGAAGTGAGGAGGACTGGTTTTGACCCGCAGCAATCGTCTCTTCAGTAGACACGTTTCTACTGAGATTTTCCGCTATAAAGTTCTGAGCTAGGCACATGCAAAATAAAGACTCGCGTGAAATATGGTTCATTTTATTGAGAACCTTACTGTCTTACCCCCGGTTTCTATAATGCAAGAACTATAATGCCTATCTCTCCTACATGAATAATATAAATGAAGTGTGACCCAGATACCAGCTGATTCCTTTGACTGCACAAGTGAATCGCTTTTAAACCAACATAGACTTGATGCAAAATTCAGCCCCTTCATCAGCTTCGTTTTAAGAAATACAGTCATATCAAGGATTTTGTGAATTCTATAGTTTTACTGAAGACTTTTAGTGTCAAGGGGAAGTGTCACATCACATACCACATGTATCACTTGAAAAACTCCCTTTATGCGGTCTCCTCCCTGGCCTCACCTCTTGACTTTAATCGCCTCTCCACCTCTTCTCCTAGGCAGCTCTCAACACTGCTTCTCAGCAATTCAGGTTGAGTAGCTTCCTGCTCTGACAAGAAACTTGGCTGCCATTAGAAACACAGGCCTGGGGGATTTATTTCAACCCCTATTTTTCAACCCCCAGGCTTAGCAAAGATCCTTTTCAATAGAGCTGATTCTTCCTACAACGAAGTTTCTAACCAGCATGTAAAAAAAATTTTCTCCCTATGATTTTTTTAGAAATACAGAGAAAGGAAGAATCACTTCAAAGTAGTGATCAAGGAAGCTTGATCTTGACGAACTGTATATCAATCAGAATAGGATTTGTTACGCTGCTGGGACAAATAGCACCAAAAACCTCAGTGGCTTAATGCAAAATGAGTTTGTTCCTTGGGCCCATAAGATCAGTGGTGACTTCAGGCTTCTCTCTGAGGCTGCTGTCCTCCTTATACAAGCTCAGCATGTAAAGTTTCATCCACTTTGTAACACCTCACTGTTAATAAGTACCTCCATGATTGCAGCAGCAAGAGAGAGGGCTGGGGGAGTTAATAGCAGCAAGTGAATTCTTCAGCTCCCAAGATAGTGTGCACACCCTCAGTCACAGTCATTTTTCTAGTGATCAGTTGCATGGTCCTGCCCAATTATGGGGAGGAGAGGTGTAGAGGGACTGGGAAACATAGCTTTCCTTGTGTATAGAAACAGGGGAGGAGAGAAAGAATGGTGAGCATTTGAATATCCGCAAGATGGAAGGTGTTTTGGTAGCAATGATAGACCAATAAAATGGACAGAGAAGGCAATGTGGTTTGGTTAGGATTTTATATTTGTGTTGCAGAGTAGTGGAATATAAATTTGGAAAGATGGTTTGGGGCCATATTGTGAAAGGCCTTAGAATGCAGGCGAAGAACCTGTGTTATTGGTGATATGGAACCATTCAGGTTTTGGGAAGGGCGTGAATGATCCATTCGGTGTCTTGTGTACTTGCTAGTTGGTGACCGGGGCCAAACTGTAGTCAATTTAGAGACTTGAAGATCAGTTAAAGATTTTCTTCTAGATCAGCTTAGTATAAGGACATATCTACATTCTGGCGTTCTTGGGGAAAATGCAAAGGACACTGTCCTAATTCATCTTCCCTCTGCACATGCCCCAGCTGAAGATTCTTTTTGCATCCTATCTCACTTTATTCAGTCAAAATACCTTTTGAAAACATCACTTTAAGGCCCTTCAACAGAAAAATAAGATGCTGAATAACCACACATCACAAAATATTTATATTTACAAACACTAGTTGTATCATGAGCATTTAAAATGTGTTAGGATATCCACTCTGTGAGGATGACAGGATTGATGTAGAAAACTCCCATTATGTGACAGAGCCATGGAAACAATGAATGGTTCTGATTTATGACTGTATTTACCTAGTATGAATAAATAAATAGCTACTATTTATTATGTGCTTAATTACTATGTGCCAGACACCGTGTTAGTTCTTACATCTTTTAACATGACCCACAGGCCCAGGAGGGTCTGGCACCAGCTACCTGTCTAGCCCCCATCCTTCCACTGAGCCCCTCTCACTCTGCAGTAGGGCTCTGGGCTCCTTGCCATCCTGCCTCCTAGCTGGCTCTGACTATGCTTGTCTATGCTCAAATGTCACCTTCTCAAAATGCTCTCCCTGGCTACTCGACATAAAACAATAGCCTCCCCGGTTATTTTCTATCTCTGTATAGTGCCTTATTTGTCTTCATAAAGTTTGTCACCCCCAGACAGATTCTATATTTTTTATTTAGTGCCTTCACTCCTTGTCAGAATGTAAGTTCCATGAGATCAGGAATTTTCCTCTCCTATACCAATGCCTGGCAGTCAGTATCTATTTGTTCAATTAATACACGACTTATTTAAACCTCATAAGAACTCTATGAGGTAGGTACCATTATTTTTCCTGTTTCATAAATGAAGAACTCAAGTCCTAGGGTGATTTCAGTAGCTCCTTCAAGATTTCACAGTAAGTAATCTGCAGAGCCAAGATTAAAAGCCAGGGCTGTCTGATTCCAGAGCCCCTACTTTTAGCCATAATACTCTTCTGATGATACTGTACTAAGATCATGGCAATTAAAAGTTGGCGTAAAATTATTTTTTAAGATTGTGTATCCTTGGGCCATTTCTCTGACATTAACATATATTTATTGAAAACATGATAAATATTTGTATATGTATGAGAAAGTGAACTTACTTCCCTCTTCTCCCCCTAAAAAGGGTGTCTTGTGGAGCTAATAGATGGTGATCTTTAAGAGTGAATTTGCTCACATGGGCCAAATGTTTCCTCCTGCAGAGTGGGCTGCTTCCCAAAGAATTAGCCCTCCTCAAAATGAATTATTAACCCCAGCGTCCTGGCCAAATTCCCACTTGGATAGCCTAGGAACTGTTCAAAACTTGGAATCTATTGAAATTAGCCTGGCTTGATTGCAGTTTCTGCATTAATTGTGATATAATAGAGTTTCTCCAGAGATTTGAGCATATATTATTCTAATGGGTATAAGCTCACTTTGTCTCTTAATCTTTTTTAGTTTCTTCTTCCCCTCATGAGATATGGCCTGAATTTCTTTATAAGTTTTTGTTTTTGTTTTAATTTCCCAGAATGAATGACAGTGAGCTCCTTTTTTCTTGGACTTGTCAAAGCTTTTTCTCACTTGAGTGATTAGTTAGTCTCCCGGTCATTATCGCAGTGTGTTGCAGACATTAGCCACAGAAGTTTCTAGATCCCCAACTCTCTTGCGCAACTATAGCCTGGGTTAGGGAAAAGTTTACTCCATGAAATTTTCCTAATGGCTCCTTGCAAGTTTTTTCAACAAGCTTATGTTCTGATGGGAAGGATATAAATATTTTAAAGTTGCAATTAACTGACCTAATGGTGGAACTATTCAGGACTTCCATATTAATCCTACATTTATCAGCTTTTAATTTCTTTAAGCAGTTTTGTTAAATGCTATAGGCCACTTGTGTTGGTCATGAGGAGACATAATATCGCTTACATTCTGGAGGAACAGAGAGGTATGAATTTAGTTAAATTACTAAATCTTATACAAAACTAAAACAAATACCTTAGAAATTCACTGTCTTGCATTCTTCCATGGCAACTGTAGACCTCATATAATTAATCACATCTTGCCAATATCACATGATTATTTTATCCATAAGTTGGCCTTGCTTGCCTTGCGTTGGTATAATCAAATCTTCAGTACAATAGATTATATTAGATTGGGTAACATCAGCAATGTTTTCATATCCAAAGTTTCTCTCTAATCTATGTGAAGAATAAGAATGAAGATTGTGTTAAAAGACAACCATTCCTGGGAAGTAGTTAACCTCATGGATTTTCAACATAGGGAAAGAAATTGAGAATCCAAAGCTTAAGTTTTGCATTTAATTCTGCGTGGATCACAAACAAGTGATAAGTCACAAGTGCTTCCTGCGTTTGGTTCTGTACCTTTATCAAGTGAGATGAGACAATGGATATGAGCCATGTGCACTTAGAACTTCAGCAGCTAATATTAGAAAAATGCTTTGAAAATGACAGATGGAAAGAGCTATAAATGCAATTGCTAATGGATTTATGTGTTCTGTGTCTCTCCTTCCAACCTATTTCTGCCGGTATTTTCCAAAAAATTTCCCAGAGCTCCACCTGAAGTGTGACCTGATGACACCATAGCACATGTGTTTCCTGAGTTGGTTGAGTGTTTCCAAAATGTATCTACACTTTAAATTCAAATGTTTATCCGCTAGGGTATTAAATTATGGAAAGTGTTACTGCCTTGGAATGACAGTCATATACTTCTGCCTAGACTATTATGACAAGTTCTATGGGGTTTTCTACAGGTTTTTTCCCCTTCTTTCTGAGTCAATACGGGCTAATAGAATTTGTCGTGACAAAAATTCAGATTTTCATTAGTGTAAATAAATTGATAGAATATATGCTTTCACATCAGTAACATGCAGAAATTTTCCCTCCCCTTGTCATTAGTATCCTCCCAACTAGGTGGCTCTAACTACTAATTTGAAAGGTAAAGACTGATTATTTCCCTTGCTTCCTTGTGCAGTTTAAATGAGACATTCTGCCAGGCATGGTGGTTCGCACCTGCAATCTCAGCGCTTTGAGAGGCAGAGGCGGGCGAATTGACTGAGGTCAGGAGTTCAAGACCAGTCTGGCCAACATGGTGAAACCCTGTCTCTATTAAAAATACAAAAAAAATTAGCCAGGTGTGGTGCTGTGTGCCTGTAATCCCAGCTACTCTGGAGGCTGAGGCAGGGAAATTGCTTGAGCTGGGGAGGTGGTGGTTGCAGTGAGCCAAGATAGCGCCACTGCACTCCAGCCTGGGCAACAGAGTGAGACTCGGTCTCCAAAAAAAAAAAAAAAAAAAGAGACATTCCATGTTTCAGACTCAGGTCAAGCACTGAAAAAATATTCATTCCCTTACAAAATACTTACTGAGCTATACTGCTCTCCTAGACTTTTTCCTAAGAAGCTGGACATACGACAATGAACAGAACACAGAAGAGAAAATCCAAGTGCTTATTAATAAATCCACCAGAATGTTTCATTTAGCATTTTCTTTTTGTAAACATCTAGATTGGTTCATAAAGAAATCAGAAAAGCATTAGTCCATTGGGGAGTATTAATTGTTTTGCAAGAAAGTTATTCATCTTACAGAAGGACTCAACTCACTTTAGTAAACAGCAAACTCCCTTCATGACTCAACTTGCAATATTTCAATTTGCATTTACTTCTGTAAAGCACAGTTCAAGTTGAATTCCCTTGCTGACAGATTTTATGTTTACAATAACTTAGGGGTAATAATCCTAAATGTCCAAAAGAAAGGAGTGTCTCCAGAGAGTGTGGTTCTAGGTTCTTCTATGACATCTTTAACATTCCATTCACTTAAAATGAAAAGTGACAATGTGTTCAAGAACTTACGGAAGAGCCTTTGTAGAATTATACAAATACCACAAAGATGAAATGCAGATAGGTTTATTCCTTCCTTGTAGTAGTACCATTTCAAAATTAGCTAATTAGGTTGGAAAGATGAAGACCTTTTAAATAGTGGTTTATGCATTTCTTCCTTCATTTCGTTTGTGCTGTACACCGTATGAAAATTTTACATGTTCAAATACCTGAACTGTCAAAGCCTTTCCTTTAGTTTCTGCCAGGTCAGACTTGATGCTAAGTGGAAGAGAATTTGTCAATATAGCTTCCTCAGTATCCAGGTCAAATCCAAGTTTCACTCATATATCAGGAGTCAGAGTGCTGAGTTGGGTGGTGATTTTTATCCATACTTTTGATCTCTTTGAGATAATTTTGGTTCCTCCTATTAATCTCTTGCTGAAAGCTATCCTCTCTTACCTCCTGTCAGTAAATGTGTTTATTTAGATAAAGCATCAATACTTTCATGGCACATACATACAAATAGTACCTTGGATTTGCTTAATGATTTTCTGCTTAGAGTCCAAAGGCCATTTCTGGCTTATTCCTTGCCATGTGGTAATCCTTAAGTGTTTTGCTAACTCAGAGAATGAAACCCACTCAGCTTCTGTTGCATGAGGGTATATTTCCAATTACTCAAATGAAGGTATTTAAATTGTTTAAGTATTTTAATGATGTATATGATTCAGTCAGTAACACAGGAATAGCCAAGATACCTTTGAACTATATACTTCAGGCTATGGGCAGACCTTTGCATCTGTGGATTTCACATCCGGGGACTCAACCAACTGCAAAATACCCAGGAAAAAAAAGGCAACAAAAGATAAAAATACAACAGTAAAAAACAATGCAAATAAAAATTGTTATATAACTATTTACATAGCATTTACATAGCATTTACATTCTATTAGGAACTATGAGTAATCTAGAGATGACTTAAAGCATACAGGAGGATGTGCATAGGTTATATGGAAATACTACAACGTTTTATATTAGGGACGTGAACATCCTCAGATTTTGTTGTCTGAAGGAGTCCTGAGGCAATCCCCACAGATACCTTATTTCAGGATGAAGAAGATGGTTAACTCACCTTGTACTGATATGCGAATGCCCTTCACATTATGCTACATATGGGTCAAGCTTAAGCTCTTCTGCCAAAGCCACAACATACCAGGTATCAGAAGTGCTAAAGGGTTTTGACCATCATGCAGAAAACCGTAATTGTTTCACAGCAACAAACAATTCAAACATTTTAACTATCAGAATGGGTGCTCATCTAATCAAAGCAGTTACTGGCCATACTGGTTGATATCAGTTGAATTTAGCTACATTAAAAATTTGTCCCTTTAAGGTCCAATTTTTTTGGAGACAACCATTTTTAGGGCTTCCTAAATATTTGTAAGAAATATTTTTATGCAAATACAGAATTACTTATTTCTTAGTATATAAAGATATGCTACTAATTTCTAATATACAAATTAGGAGGAATAAGAAATAGCTATTGCTTTCTATCAAATCTTTTTTTTTTTTTTTTTTTGAGATGGAGTTTCACTCATGTTACCCAGGTTGGAGTGCAATGGCATGATCTCGGCTCACCACAACCTCCGCCTCCTAGGTTCAGGCAATTCTCCTGCCTCAGCCTCCTGAGTAGCTGGGATTACAGGCACGCACCACCAAGCCCAGCTAATTTTTTGTATTTTTAATAGAGACGGGGTTTCACCATGTTGACCAGGATGGTCTCGATCTCTTGACCTCATGATCCACCTGCCTCGGCCTCCCAAAGTGCTGGGATTACAGGCTTGAGCCACCGCGCCCAGCCTATCAAATCTTACTTGCTTAAATGGATTGAAAAAATATGACTACTATATAACTTCACATATTTATATTTTAAATAGGTCTGTATTATTTCTCTTTCTTATGTCCAGTTGATGAATAGAAGCAAATATAGTAGAGAGATAATTAGGCTATTTTCTGCTGAGGTCAACTTGTCTACCCAAGCTAAGAAAAGCATTATCTGAATATTTTCTGATTTTTTTTCTCCAAATTAGGAAAAAAATAGCCACATATTAATATTTAAGTAAACTATAAACATATATCAGCATGTAGCCTTCCTTTTGTCAAGAATACTTTCAATTTTATGTCTGTACTTTCTTTTAGTCCATAAATTGCCAATTTATTTGGATTTACTCAGCATTGCATTTCATTATGGTGGCAAAAGGTTAAATACTATAAAATGGTTTGATATTTTAGCATTTAATCACTTGTTTTGAACGAGTGAATGTTTAGTCAATAGATATTTAGATCATGAAAATATGTATTTTTTTTTTTGGTTACGGCATAGATTAGATAGTTTATGATCTTATATTTTAATTACCAGAAAAAAATATGTTCATCGGTATGATGAAAAGACATATTGAAGGTGCTCTATTTACTAATCAGTTGATTTTGTCTACATACAAATTAGAAACTCACAAAGTGATTTTCTTTTATGTGCTCAGAAATACTTTATATTTAATGTATTCATGCATTATAGAGCTTAGGTAAAATACTAATGGGGCACAAAGACAGATAATGTAGTGGGAGTACCTTGCTCTGTTTCCATCTTGATTTAGTTTAACTTTCACTGCAGAGGCTGCTCTAAAAAAAGGGAAGGAAAAACAAATTGATAAGATAAAACTGTAGGGAGTTCCAAAACAAATACTGCTAACTGACCTTTTTTGATGGCCTGGATAAGCGTTTTCTTACTATGGTTGCTTATTATAGTTGATGGCTTTATTTACTAGTAATGCATAACTAAACTAAGGTAAACACTTGGATGATATCTTGTCTTACTTTGTCGTATTTTGTGGCTGACTGGTAATGATGCTTCTCATGTATTTTTAAAAATCAGATAAATTCCTAAATATTTTAAGAATATGAGACTATAATTAAACAGGAAAAATGTCAGATGTTTTGAGTCTGCCTTTTTTAGAGTGTTCGTCTAAGTGTCTAGTTGTATGAAATACTCATTTATATGCAGAAAGAAGCTCTCTGTATATGTTAGAAAAATAAAGTAGTTCTGCACCCTTCAGCCAAGTTCCTAATGCTGGTTGTTTTATTCCTTAGAGTTTCTTTCTTGCTGAACTGTAGAATGAAAGAACTAACTCTTATTAAGGGGTTGTGTTTCATAGCCCCCCTGATTGAAACTTTCCATAACATAGTGTAAGAAGTGGTCAGTCACTATTAAGGTTCTTCTTTTAACCACTTTTGTCTATCATAAGAAGTCATTAGTTCATGGCTACTTCCTTCTTGTTTTTATAACTTTTTAAGCTTATCATTAACCCCATTCTGTTATCCCATACTCTGAGATGAGCAAAGAAGATACTATCCACAACATTTCCATTGCTTACTCTAGAGATAATAACCTTTTTGAAAAAAGAAAAGAGAACCCTCAGCTTCTTTAAACAGCCCATTCCTCTTTAAATCCATGTTAGCTATCTCTTGTCCAACTAGACCTTCGGTGCGTTCTTATGATAAATCAGACAAAATTATTCATAGCATAATCTATGCAAGTAAAATTGACTGGAACATACTGAAATTATTTATTATAGCTTTTAAAGTTGCTTAATAATTCCTTAATATTTGCCCCAGATTTTTTTCACCTAGCCTTTTTTTTTTTTTTTCATGTTATTAAAGAAACGTTGTAGTGGACGAATCACTAATCCTCATTTCCTTCTAACTTCAGTCTCATAAGGCACTGTGTCTGGACCGGTTAAGTAGGATTGTTGTCATAAGATTAGATACAAGTATCTCAGTTGTCTAGACATTATATAACCCTCTACTACATACTTCAGACCCTTGTTTTAAAGCAATCCCTTAGCCTATTTAAAATGAATACATTAAATGTTAATGAAAAGTTCAATGCATTTATTTCTTTTCCACAGTGTCTCATTGTCACCATCTGGATTTGCCATTTCTTCCCAGTTCTCTTCATGTTTAAAGTTTTACTCTTGCTTTAAGTAAGAGCTGATTTTCACTATTTCAAGTTTGATATGGATTAAAAGTTGCTATTTTCTGCCTCTCTGTGCTTCTAAATCTTCCTTCTCATTTGCTGTCTGGCTTTTGCCTCCACTAACTTCCTTTTCTGTAATTTTAAGATAGTATTTTGGGGATGCAAAGAATCACTTGTAGTCTTTTCCAACTTGATTAGTTCAACACATATTTATATTGGGTACTTTTAAATGCCAGGCAGTAAACTAGCTTCTGGAAGTAAAATACGGACACCCAATATCTACTCTCAAGGCACATATGGTCTAATAGGGAAGACAGACAAACAGGCAAGCATTTGTAGTGCAGTGTGGCAAACAGGGAAAGATAGGGTGGCACAGAAAGACATAGTATATGGGTGTTATTAAGTAACTTGCAGGAAAACAATCTGGATATTGGCATCTATAACTCCTAGGTAGAAATAAGATGTTCTATAAGAGGTTCTCTGAGACCATGTGTGTGAAATTTCTTTTCACTGGAGAAATCAGGGACATCTTAAAAGAGAGGGAAGCCAGTGAGGCTAGGCCAAGCCATTTTGCCTCAGTCAGCCACAGTTTTGTTAGGCATAAAATGAGAAGTCTGAATTAGATGACCTCTAATATTCTCTCCACATCTAAAACTCTGAATCTGAGTTTTTCTTCTGCAGTTCACTGAAAAATCTAAATAGCCTGAACCTGTTTTGAAATCTACTTCAACAAATGACCCATAAAATAAATAAGTACAAAATTCAATTTTTTGGAAAAGTGGTCTGGCTGTAGAATTGAGTGACCCCATAAAATATTAATTTGGTCATAGTGTGGAAATGTGAAATGACTGTTAAATGAGTCAAGGCCTTATTTGTGGCTTTTGGCTCATTTAGTAAGATTACCCATTAGCCATGTAGGCAGCATAACATGCATGGCCAAGCAGCTCATGGGAGCATCCTAACAAATGTTAAATAAAAATTATCTTTCTCTAGCCTTGGGAATGTATTTCTGTTATATTCGAAATAAGATTGTGCTCAACTTTAAAGCCTCAGTCGATAGAAAAATAATTATATTTGTTATGCTTGAAATTCTGAATTTTATCTGAAATATTTTTGATGCCTTTTTGGAAGTTTAGAGGTAAAATGAGTGTTGGTGGTGTCGGACCATCATTTAATTCCATCACTCCCATCCATAATAAACTCACTTGATACTGTTAGAATATGTATATTTAACATGTCTCCTTGCAGAGGCTTTTGTTTCTCCTTATCCTAAGATACTCACTTTTTTCCTGCTAGTCATTAACTTTGGTATCTTAAAAAATTTCTTCTCCACTTTTTTATTTTATCTACATCTTAATAATACATTTAATAACTGTTCTTAAAATCTTTGTATGATAATCCATCAGGCTCATTGAGTATTTCTTTAGCATATCTACAGAAGAGAGTATGCTTTTCTCTTTGCTCTTTTTAATGAGGCCTTCCCACTGTGGCTCTCAGTATCCCCCAAACATTTTAATTTCTTAGGATCTAGCAATTATTCACATCTCAAACCTTTTCTGAATTTTATGGGATGCTATTATTTTATAATTCAATGTCTTTGCTTCCATGTAAACTCAAATGGAAGTGAATCTTCCTGAAATGCTCGCTTTTCCCCCCTCCCAAATATACATCTGCCATTAAAGAAAAAAAAATACCATTTGAATGTGAAGCCTGTATTTCCATAACACCAAACATCTGGATGAAAAGTAAAAAATTCCGTATTTTCAAATATCCAAATATTGTGTTTGTATAACAGTTAAATGATTGTCCCAATCTCTCTGTGTTTATCTGAGTACTTATGCATCTTATCTGTAGCACAGTCAGTCCTTTATGTTAGGAAACAGTACGAATGCATTCAGAGCAAATGCGTTCAGTGACAAGTATGTATTGAACACCTGTTCTGTAGGAAACACTGGGCTAAGGGCTGTAGAAAGTTCAAGGTTAAATAATTCTTGAACTCTGCCCTCAAATGATTTGCAGTCCAGTGAGGGATGTATACATAAAAGACAATATGAAGTGAATAAAAACACAAGAGAGGAGGAAATAAAATGCTGTGGAAGTTTGTAGGGAGCGACTGCTTCTGGCTTGGGAGGGTTTTCCACTGTTTGAATGAACTGTGATGAATTAGTAGGACTTGGATGTGCCAAAATCATGGAAATGGAGGGGAATGTTTTGATCACACACTATTTGAAATATACTGTCCTTCAGCAGCCAGGTAAGGAAATTTTACTGAAATCAAATAACCCTAAATTAGCCAGATGATTGTGATCATTTTTGTATAATTTTGCATTATCGTAGCCTTTGGTTGCTGTAAGATTTTTAAGTCTAAATGTGTTTTTCAGGTATTTTGATTAGCAAATTTATATTCATCTCACTTTAGAGTTTCAACTTTACACAAGAAAACATGCTAAAATTTACTCTCTATGGTCATTTTAAGAAACATCATTAAAATTCCACCTTATCCTTTGCTTTTAGAATTTAAATACAAAATTTTCACACTTCCATGTACATTGCATGCTTAAGCCTCTGTCTTCCAAATTTTATAATTTTAAAACTCTATTGGGATCACTACTCACATAAACTTTTTAAAAATCTTGAGGTTTTTGCTGTTTGACCAGAGGCTGTATGTACATATAAATTAAAGCAAAATGTATTCAACTCTTTTTTATTCTTTTCCTTTTTGTTCTTTCTGATCCTCCTCTTCCTCCTCACACTTCTCCTTTTTTTTTTTTTTTTTTTTTTTGTTTTTTTAAACAATCATTTTTAGCTAGAGGGGAAAAGGGAATAAACTGAAAAAGATCCACATAATCCAAATTGGGCTATGTGTATTATACAGGACTAATTTATTGGCTGAAGTGACTGAAAGGTAAAAGGTGGTTACTTTTAGGTAAAGCTTAATTGAGGTGTAGAAATGATGTCAGGACTCTATTTTCTGTATCTGTTGGCTCTCCTTTTGTCTACGTGAGCTTCATTCACAATCAGGTTCTCCTCATTCAGTGACAATAATAGCCATGAGTAACTCCAGGCACACATTTTACTGACTTAGTAACCCCAGTGAAAAAAGAATACTTTCAACAGTTTCATAACTGACTCCCATTAACCTAACTTGGGTTCCATCTTTAATGCAACCAGCATGATTACCTGTGTTGATGACTAACTAAACTTGAGTCACTTAGCCATCCCTGAGTACACCCTAAATTAAAATCAGGGCGCTCTTGCCAAAAGAAAGGGGAAGTCATATTTCAATTTAAAACATTAATGTTAGAGTGGAAAAGTCCTCCACTCAATGTTAGGAAAGCAGGTGGTTATCCCAACTTACCAAAGCAAATTTATATGACCTGCTGTAGATTATTTAAGCCTCACCAGCCTCAGCTTCCTTATTTACATAAATTCTCAGACCCAGTTCTGTCCAAAAACCTTTTGACTCTTAATGTTTTGTGGTTCTGATTTCAAGAGCCAGAGACAAGGATGAGACATCCAGAAAATGTAGAAATTTGAATATAGAAACACAAATCGAGAAATGCATACTGTTTCATGCAGAAGTGCATCAAGTAGAAACAGGAGTTAGCTTGGCAGTAGGATAGCAAAGGACTTTTGCTACATCCTGATGTAGTGGCTATAGCTCAGGCAACTCGAGAGGGGTGTGTGTGTGGTGTGTATATGTTTGTCAGAGAAACAGAGTCAGAGAGTTTCAAAATTAAGCATCACAAACCTTGTTATTACAACCTTTATAGGTGTTTTACATCCCACGTGTATCTTTGTTAACCTTCTGTCATTTTACCATAACAGAGTCTGCATCCCAAGCACAATCTTGTTTAAAGTAACAAAGCTTAAATGAGAACTTACATCTTTTTTTTTCATTCTTTCTACAAATATTTAGAGACACTGAGAAAGAATGGGGGAGAAATGTAAAAGTTAAAAATCCCAAGGCTTTACCTTCGGAAAGGTATACTTAACAGAGATGTAAATAAAGTATGACAATGAAAAGCTAAAAATTATAAATACCAAATAAATTGCCATGGGAATTTAGTGGAAAGGTGATTTTATTTCACTACAAGGATGAGATTGGTTTAAAATATCTTAATTGTTGCTTGTTTTACCTTCAAAATTTATGAGAATATACATTCTATTCATTGAATAAGAATTCTTGTTTGCATAAGAAAAAGGTATTTAAATAAAAGGAAAAAGGTATTAAATTAAGGACAAATGAATAAATTTGACATTCCAGGAAGATGCATTTACTTATTCAGGGGTTAAGTCCTTAGCATGTCTGCCTGTACCCTATTTCAGTAAGCATAGTCCTAGATCAATAAAGGATATCTGCCCAATGCGTTTTTATCATCCACATTAGGGACATTACTTAGAGGGTTTCATGTATGAGTGGCATCATCAAAATGAAGGTCATCTGGATTAACTCTATAAAATATACATCTTGGAGGGCAGCAAAGAAAAGGACGTGGTCATGATAGTGATCAGTTTCCACACATTTACTCAAACCAAGATTCAACCCAACAAGTTAGTTGACCATTATCTAAATAGTTGTATTGCATTATCACAGAAGTAATTTGACAAATTGTGCATTATTCAGTCAGAGCTCATCTGGTCAGCTTTGTAGACTAGCAAGTGAGTCAGACTTGCAGGGTAGGAAGGTGACTTAAGACGCAGAACTAATCTTGGAGATGTCTTGCTTTAAAAAATGTCCATTAAGGCCGGGCGCGGTGGCTCACGCCTATAATCCCAGCACTTTGGGAGGCCGAGGCGGGTGGATCACGAGGTCAAGAGATCGAGACCATCCTGGTCAACATGGTGAAACCCCGTCTCTACTAAAACTACAAAACATTAGCTGGGCATGGTGGCACGTGCCTGTAATCCCAGCTACTCAGGAGGCTGAGGCAGGAGAATTGCCTGAACCCAGGAGGCGGAGGTTGCGGTGAGCCGAGATCGTGCCATTGCACTCCAGCCTGGGTAACAAGAGCAAAACTCCGTCTCAAAAAAAAAAAAAAAAAAATGTCCATTAAAGAGTTATCACTATGCAAGAGAATATCTCATTATATAAAAAATTTAAATGACTATAGTTTTTTTGAAATATGAAATATATAAATTATAATTATAATTTTAAAATTGATACTGTATTTTTAAAATTATTCAAAACAGTACATACATAGACAATATAGGAGTATATTAAAAAAATTCCTACTCGATGCCTTACACAACATGACCTATTATTCAGTGTATATTTTTCCAGATTTTTTTTGCACTACAAGCATAGATATATGTATATTTTATTTATTTATTCATTCATCAAAAATATGATACACATTGTTCTACAACTTGCTTTTTTTACTCAATAATATATGGGGACAACCTTTTCATTAGAACCTCAGATTTTATTTAATTGTCATCCAGTTGATAGACATTTACGTTAATTCCAAATTTTGGCCTTCCAAATACTACCTTTTTCATGCATTGCACATATCTAATTTGTGGGGTGATTCAAGGTATCACTTAAAATTTCAAACCATCAATATAAATTCTTTCAATAGAGAATAAAGTTCATGATAAATCAGTTTCAATTTGGATATCATCACAGAGGGGTTAATCACAAAAGAAGTTAACCGTTAGGTGGTTCACCCATAAAAAGTCCCACTGATGTATTCCAAGGATATTGTAGATCTGTTTCCATGTACTTGGCAAACCAAGTTAACCCCAAAAGGAAAACAAAAAAGAAGAAGGCCTAAGGTCAGTATCTTGAAGAAAGATAGCTTACTTTCAAATGAGTCCCTAGAAGAAAGGTAATTAAAATACATTTTCTATCTATATGAAGTCGTAAGCCATACATGTCTTCTTAGCTTTTTGAACAGCTGTCAGTTGATATTCAAAGCAAGAGGATCTTTGTGATTGACTTCTATTCAACAGTGGCTTTAGAATTCTTTCGAGATGTGAAGAAGTTTAACCTGTGCATCCTCCTTAGGATGAGGGGAATCCTAATCATTGCTCTCAGGTTACCATAATGTGTGCTCTTATGAGTGAGCTGAGCCACCTCTGGGCCACTGGACTAGAGTGGGCTGACCCCCAACAGTGATCAGACTAAACTATAGCTTTAGTCCAGGAATATGGAAACTGACAACAAATTGCTTATGGTCTACTTCCATTTTTCAAGTGCAAACATATCAAAGTTTACTTTACATTTGAGCCAGTCAGACATTTAGTAATAAACATCAAAGAAGAAGTGAAGGCTTCCCATGTTTATTATTTCAATATGATGTCTGTTCTAATAAAGCAGAAGAATGCATATGACAGACTATGTAGTAGAAATTCTCTAGTTCCACAGTTTGGCCTTAAATGTATACATATATTTGTAAATTAATCCAAAACACATTGCCGTAGTTCCAGTTCCTCTGAAAGCTGATTGTTTTCCATTCCCTTTTTAGTTTGAGAAATATAGTGGCTGATTGCCAAAGCACTTTCAAACAAACAGTCCACCTCATGTATTAAAGGGCCGTGGAATCACGAATGTTCAAAAAGCAGAGACCATTATTTAAATAAGTTAAAGTTATTATGGTCTTCCCTATTAATTAAAAAAAAAAAAAAGCCATCTGTGCAAGGTGCATTTTGGTAAGTACCAGTTTTTTTGATGATTGTGGATGGAATTTGCAACTCCTTTCATAGTCAAAGTACATACAGCTCAGGGGTTCCCAAGATAAAATGCACTGTTTATGTAATTCTGTGGTCATTTGACTAAATTTCTAATAAAGCACTAGAAAGAATTATTGTTATTCCATCAGAATTTACAAAATTTACAATCAAACTTAAAGGAATTGACTCTCCAGGAATCTCCCATTTCAACTCTTCTGCTTATATCCTAAACCTTTATTTCATCAAAACCTTGTCTCTCTCTGGCTTCAACACACACATGCACACACAAACACACACACAGAGAGACAGACTCTACAACCCACATTTTATCAGAACTGCCTTGGACAAATGCATCACAACAGTGAACAGTGAGCAAGACTAAACACACAAAAAAGATCAACAACACTGCATAAAGAAACAGCACACTGGAAGACATTACCACTGCGGATCTAGATACTCTTTCACTTTAATTTGTGCTATTTGCAAAATATATTTCTTTTGGGCGAATAACCTGTAAACTTAGGCTGTAAAAATCTTAGGGGGGCAAAAAGTCAAAAGGTGCAAATCCCATTAATTTGGCAGGAAAATGCCATAACAGAAAGGACTTTTACTTTTTTTTTTTTTTTTTTTTTTTGCCACTGCCCTTCCCACCCCAACCAGTATTTTCAGCCCATTAAAATCTGTACCCAGGCCTTTTCCAGTTTGAAGCCACACTGGCGTCAGTGATGAGCAATCCTTCTTGTTTGTGCAGTCATTCATTATCTCCATTACCAAAAGGAGAATGGAGGACAATTACATTGTTTGGACGAATCAGAGTGTTAGGAGGAGTATTTGTCATGGTGGCAGAGTGCAGCACCTGACAGGCAACGACTGATGGCCAGGAATGAGTGTGAGTGGCCAAAGCAGCCTCATAGGATGCAAATTACTGACTGTGGATTCCAATTTATCCTGTTCATTTTTCTTGCCCGTGCTGAAGACCATTAGTGGTTTTTGAAGCAGTGAAGGGGTCATTACTAATGTGGGTAGGCTCGAAGCAGGAGGGGGAAAGGAGGGGAAAAGCCTTCTGTAATTACACAGCTTTCAGGAACAGGCTGGAGGCCCTAGCCAAAAAAGTGTCAACACCTCGCAATCAGAAAAATTTATTTTCATTTTATGCTTAACCCATATTAACTCAACATTATCATCTTTCTTTGTTAACATTTGCAGAATATTAAAAGCCTGGCTCCTATATTAATACAAATCTAGTTAACCCCTTTTGCTATACAGAGGATTTTGTTTAACCTAATGGCATTTGGGTTTGCTAATAAGTAATTGTGCACATTTTGGATAATGTACGCTATTATAGAAGATGAAATACCTGAAGAATAAAATCTTAGATGATTGAAAAACATTCAGTCTCTCAAACACTGGAATGTTTAGAATGCTCTGAATGGAATATTTTGTTGTTCCTAACGTCACCCTTTAATAATGTTGATGGGAAGTATTTATTACAAGAGGGTTTCTAGTTTACGAATGACTTTGACATGCTAGATAAAAGTTTACTTTTTTGTTTAAGAAAATCAGTGAATTTAGAGGAGGGACCTACTTAACAGACACATCTCATAATTATGTATACACAGTCGAGTGTCTTTTAAAGTAAAGGTATGGGTCTAAATTAACAATCCTTGATTTTAGAATGACAGCGGAAAGTGGGCTGATCATGGGAGAACTGTTCATTATAATTGTTGGTGAATTTCAGTGGGAACCAAATAATTAGAAAACACCAAAAGCTATGGCTTAATTCTCTTATTGTTGTAGTGTAAGGTAAAATGTAAAATTTCTGTATGAAGCATTGCACATAACTGGCTCCTTTTGCTGTGTGATCAATGTGTGTGACCCTGTTAACTCAGAGCAGTAACCAGTAACAATGAAAGAATCTTCTATGGTCCCATAAAGGAGTCAACGTAAATACGCTATAAGTAAACTGTGTTGTAATTGTCTTGGTTGCCATGGCTTGTAAGAATAGTTGTGATTATACACTACCTCACTTTCTAAACTTTTACTGTCCATAATCTCAAATTAACTAGGGAAGCATGATTATATTGAGCCATCTCACAAAGATAATGTAGAATAAGGGCTTTACGTAGGCTGTCTAGAAAGAAGAGTAATAGGGGCCTGAACCCAGTTCCCTTAGTGCGACAGAAGCGAGGTAGAGGACCAAAATTCTGACACCGTCACAAAAGTGCTTTACATCCTGACTGATTAAAGAAATTGAATAACGTACACACCTTGATTTTACTGCTGGCCCAACAGAGTATGACAGGAACATGGGGCTGCTAATACAGGTTTCTGGGTTCTTGTCCCTGCCCACATTTCTCAACACAGGATAAGAAAGATGCGAGTAGGAAAATCAAGCCGTAGACTAAAGAAATCACCAATGGTGGTTTTGTTCTTAGAAGTAAGTGACTCTTTCTTAACTTCTGATCCATCTTTTAAAACATTTGTTTTTCCATTAGCATCCGTACCCTTCCGAAGAGCAGAAGAAACAGTTAGCGCAAGACACAGGACTTACAATTCTCCAAGTAAACAACTGGTGAGTGACCCAAAAATCAATGTCTTTCTCCCATGGCTAAAATGAGATTTCTAAATAATGGTTTTCTCTCTCTCTTTTTTTTTTTGTTTTTTTTTTTTGTTTGTTTGTTTGTTTCTAAAACAAATGAGATCGAGGAGGATAACTTCTGTGTTTCTACCTAGAGGTGTGAAAGGAGTGATTAGGGAGAGGGAAAGGTAACCTAGGGAAATGGTTTGTTGTAAGATGTACTCCTTTTCCTTTTCTGACTCCCTCTTTTCTTTTCTCTTCTCTATCACTCTTCCTCTCCATCTCACTTTTCCCATCTCTGATACTTGAAAATTCTCAAATTGAACCACAAATTCGGCTCGGGTCATTCCTGTTGAAAATAGCCACACCGTGGGTTTTTGCGCAGTCCTCATACGGAGTTATCAGTTCTGGAAAGGATTCTTTTGTCTTGGCTTTGAGTGGTGATGTAGATACAGGCATTTTAGTATCTCCTAATAGAAATTTATTTACCCTAATTTTTTTTAAATAGGAGAAAAGGTTTTTCCGTTTTTGCGATGTGGCAGGTTACTCCTGTGGTGGTGTATGGACCGTCCACCCTTTGTATACAGCTTAGAGGGTAACTGAGGAAAAGGAGGGGCAGAGGATTAAATAAAATGATCACAGTGGCCAAGAAATGATATAGGAATTACTTATCAAAATACTGGCCCAGGTTTTATCAGCAGCTTAATTTTGTTCAGTACATTCTTGGGGTGATGTTCAGATTAATTGAACTGACAGTTCTCTTTCAAAATTCAGGGAAAGTATTTGCACGGATTTCAGGCCTTATACAAACTTAATTACATGGAACTCCATTTTATCATTCTAATTCCATGTAGCAGAGGTTGTATTTACAAATGAGAAGTCTCTGCCTTTATTCACAGCTTTCCTTAATATATTTATCAAAGCAGGTTCATTTACAAAGTGCTCTATCTGTGGGATACAGGCAGGCAGACATTAACAAAGCTTTTAGGTTTATCAGGCTCGCTGCCTGATGAGCTACCCGAGGGTCAATTGATTTTGTGGTTCTGTGATTCATTTTTTTCCCATTTTTCTAGGATCACAATGAGAGACATGCTTGGAGAATTAGCCAGTTTGTCTGCCTTATCTGTCAGGCAATTTTTTTTTTCCCAGGGAAGTCAAGCTACTTAAATTGGCCACAGGAACTGCCGTTATCTGACTTTAATGCACCCTATAGTGTGGATAGCATTTCAATTACACCAGTAACCAAAGCTTAGCTGCAGCCCTTTTCATGCCTAGTGCTGTACAGAAAGTGATGTGCCTACCTACAGAAGCAGAAAATTGAGTTGCCTTGCTTCTGTCAGGGTGATTAATGCAGAAATAAACTGCTAACCTGAAAAGAAAGGCAGAAAGAAAGGATAGACAATGCAGACTTGAATTCACTTTAATTTTCTTCTAAAGATTGGAACTATGTACATTTAAAGACACCCTTTAGACCAAAACCTTGGAATAAAGGCTGTACACATCCCCCTCTGGAGGGGAATGTGTATGTGATTATACATTGATAGGAGCTTCATAGTGTAAATATATATATGTAAACATACATATTCTCATTCGTGTTCCTAACACAAGTTATCAGTGGCCTGAAACAGGAAAATAAATGCATTCTTTGTTAACCATAGGAGATTTGTTTGCTCTGCACATTCTTTTATAGCACAGACTGATTACCAAACTGAGCTAATATATATATACATTGGTCCATGATGCAGTTAACATTGCTTTAGAATCATAATTTTTGTACATTTGAGGCAATTGAGGGAGCTTGTGATGGGAGTTTCTGAGAAAAATAAAGATTTCCACATGGATATTTGGCACTGATATTTGATCTTGTTCATTTTGGAAATACTGTTATTTATCGTCCATTACCTGTAGTTCTTGATGTAGTCTTTGCACCTGAAGGATGAAGAAGTTTTAGCTTCTAAAATCTAGCATTTCCCACAATTAGACACCTGTCTGGAACTGGAAAGAACACCCTTCCTTTCTGAATTCCATTGAGCCCCAAGGCATGTACAAGGAGTTCAGTGAGTGTGATATTTTAGGTTTCTTGTTTCTCTATTATTTGAGCCGTATTTGTCACAGAACGCCAAGGGTTAGGATGTGACAGTCTGTCACACAGCATACTTCCCATAATACAGCATAAACGTTGACACCTCCGTCTCTACAAAATAATTCCATCTTCCTAATTTTCACACTTCCTTCAGAAAAATCCTATAATCCTGCCCTCGGGTCCAGGTCTTAGTTAACGGCTACTGTAACTTTGATAATAAGGTGTGACTCATGAGGATAGTACAGCAAATACCTCTAAAAGACTACCAAGAATTTAATGTAGGTCCCAAACTTCTGGGGATTTCCGAAAGAAATTTGAAAGCGAACACCACTTATTTTACTGCATTTTGAACCTTCCCAGTGCCTTGATGAAGTCAGCTTCAAAACAGAGAAAGCTATTCAATCTAGTTTCAAAAGGCCTCACAGTCACTGTTCTTAACTACAAAGTAATCACTAAGAGAGATGAGAAGAGTGGACTATAAACTATTTCTCCAGGCCCTGAGAGCTCTCAGTCAAAAAGCAGAGGGGATCAGAGTGTAGTTCCTAAACAAACTCATTCAGTCAACTGTGCTAGGAAATAATGCGCACTTCTCCGACTGAGGCCAGGACTTTAGGCTTGTGTGCTGCAAGATTTGCACCCAAAGAATGAGACCAGTGAAAAAGCATAAAAATCAGACAATCATGGAAGACTTGCGGTTCTGGTTCTGCTTCTCACTTACCTCTTAAAATAGAAAGGCCACACAAGGTCAGGGTAGTTAAGCAGCACGGAAAAATAACATCTATACTAATAAGCAATGAAACATGGCTCCACGCACTTGACAAGGGCAATAAGCAATAAAAACAGACCTGTGAATATCAGCCAGTAATGATGAACTTTAGAGAAAATAAGCAAAAGGAAGTTTGGGAGATAATTAAGAGAGTTAAAGATGCCTTGCGCCTTAGCAGTCAGTGCTAGAAATAATCGTAATGGGCTTTTCCAGTGTATTTACAGTGGGGAGTATCCAGAAAGTGATGATGCAACCAAATCAAAATGTGCTTCAGGAAAGGAGTGAAATTTATGACACTCAGTCGTTTTTTGTACAGTTAGCTCTCAGAAGTCCATAAATCATCAATCACCTAATTAAGACTTTCTTTTAAAAGATGATACCCAGATCTTCAATGTGTGCACCTCACTGTCAAAGCTAATCACAAGTGATAAGACTCACTTTCTGTGCTGGTTAGTTGGTGGAGAGTCAAATCAGCTGTAAAACAACCGAAGTGCGTGCATTCATTAGGAGAGAGGAATAGCGATGAACCAAATATCCTCAACCTGAATAACCTCCTTGCAATGCAAAGGCAAACATGGTGTAATTTGACTGAATATTGATTAAAGCTCTAAGGGTAATATAGCATGATGGGTAAGCACTCAGGCTCAGGAATCAGACCGTGTGGGGTTGAAATCCCAGTTCCACCATTTGATAGATGTTTGACCTTCAGCAATTACTAAACCCCTTTAAAACTTAGTGCTTTCATCTGTAAAATGGGGATAATGGTCATGTATGTCTCATATAGTTGTAAGACTTTAAGAAACTGCATGCTAAGTGGTGAGTATAGTGCTGGCACATATGATGGCTATTGTTGAAACAGTTAAAATAAATAATTGTAAAAATGAAAGAGAAACATGATTTCGTACAATGATATAAAGGAGACATTAAGCAGCTTACAAACAGGAATGGAGATTTCTTCAGGGGGAAATAGGCATATTTAAGGGAGAAGAGTTTAATACTGACAACTTACTGTGCCTAGCTTCTGTATTAAACAGACAGACTTTTGTAGCTTCTCAGATGATAGTTTTTACAGTTCTTTGATGGAAGGGAGGTAAGATTAGGGAACCCTAGGAGGTAAGTGGCTTCAAATAACTGTGAAGGTTTTTAGGCATTTTGAAAGAAAGTTTTGAGTATTAACACTCTGGTATTTTCTCAGGAGACATACTTATAAGCATTTATTGACAAAAGATGAAAAAAAAATTATTTTTTAATGAGGAAATCCTTGTTTGAATCATTTGGTGAGATGAATTTATACACATTTTTGATAACAGTAATCATTGAAATATAGTAGTCTTTGAAAATTAAAATCCTTTAAGCTAAAATTACAAAGGAAAAATTATGACATTTCCATGTTCTCATGTAACTTTTCTTGATGATATATCAGAATTATAATATTATTTTAAATGTTCCTATTTCCAGATTAATTTTAAAAGAAAGGAATACTGTATTTTTTAAAACCCATGTCATTGCAGTAATTATAGCCTAGGTTTACCAACAAACACAACTCACAGGGTGACTTATTGACAGTATACAGGTATACTAGGAATAAAGGATTTACTTTCTTGATAGAAGGCTGTCTCCAGGCCTCCAGATAAAAAAGCATGAAACTGAAATTTCAAAGAACTTTCCAGTTGAAGGTGATTCAGAGATTTCCTTTGTATAATGGATTAAATGGCCTTTCAAGCTGAGATTAAATACCTGTGTCCTGTTTGCCCCACCTTCCCATCAAAATGGTTTCAACAATCATTCTAGGTCTAACAGCTTTTAATAATCAACATCCACTTTGTAGCACGTCTTCATGGGAAGTGGCATTTTTGCTTTACCTATTTCAATTTGGTCCCATTGATGAATTTTTCAAGAATATATAGGAGCTTGTTCAATTACAATTGAAGGACTGTGCCGAGAGGGAAGAATCGGTTTCCCTTTCTAGCCCTCTTTTCTCTCCCTTTAGGAAGGCTCATTAACCACCCAGGTGACTTGGTTTTCTAATGTGTGAAATGGAATGATCCTGACACAAAAAGAGGATTTATATGTGAGAACATGTTGTAGGTTAAAAGTGCTCTGAAAATAAGAGGTAGCATTGTTAGAAGAACTTCTCAGCCCTGATTAAAATATGGACAGGAACAGAGTGGTAGCCTAAGGAAAGCAATCATTTTTCTCCTGGATCCATCAGCCCAGATAGATTTGGGTGCCCAGATGTTTTTCTTTGCTGCTTATACTTGAAGGGCAATAATAGTGTTCTAGGTGGATTTCAAGACAGAGGGTCAATTTCAGGCTTTGGTCAGTGAATCTCCAAGCCCAATTTGAAGCCTAATTAGTAGGAGGCAGGGTAAGTGCTAGAAGAGGTTGCACTTCTTTACAGCAAAGAAAAGTCATTTTCAAAGGTGTGTATGTTGTCATTCCACAGCAAGGAGAGTAGACACCAGGAAATATGTTGTGATATGAGGACATCAAGAGTAAGCTGGGAATTGAGGAAAATAATTTTGTAGTAAGCATATGGAATAATTGGCCAGTGGTGCAAGAAATCTAAATGAGGTACAGAGACAGCTGGACACTTTTATCTCAAGAGAGAAAAGATTGAAGGGAAGAGTGATAAACCAGGGAGGTGGGGTTGAGATAAACCTAAAGGGAACAAGCCTGCTGGACTAAATATCCTCTCTCTGCTCAGCAGTTTCCACCGCGGCCATTTGTTAAACGCATAGCTGCCATCTTCAGTGATTATTTCCAAGTAACATCTATGTTTCTGAATAAAAATCCATTTGAATCTCAAGTCAGATTTGCCAGGTGCTAGATTCATTGTCAGCATTTAATGTGCTGAAACTGCCGATGCTGATGAAATGAATACAAAAAAGCTTTGGTGAGCTCTAGGTGAAAATGCCTCTCTTTCAGATTACTTCCTCTGCCAGAAAAATCAGTGGCCATGGAAAGAGGCAGAGATGCCAAGGGGTGTGATTCCAACCAGCCCCATGAGGTCTTTTGCTAAACTGGAGCATTTTCTTACCGACAGTCGTTCATGGGGTGAAATAACTGGGCTTGTGTTAGCAGTAGAGTTTCTAATCTCTTTGCATCTCTGTACAGTTTCCAGTCACTCTGTCTCCATGGTCATATAATCATTTCTTGGAGACCTACAATTATTTCTGAGAAGAAAACCAAAAGAAGGTGGGAAAAGAGATTAAAAGACGTGAAAAGAAAAACACACATTATTCATGTTTAACCAGAGAGATTGCCTTGAAATTTAAGTGGGTTTCATTTTGCTCTATCTACAGGAAATGTAACTGGGGGTGACCAGTGCATTGGCACATGGCATACCAATTTTGAATAAGAGGAAGCATTACCATATCTTCCCATTTTACTTCTTGCGGCAGGTTCATGAGATTCCCACACTGACCAGAACGCTGGATGTATTTATTGTACCTAGGCAGCTGTGCCTCCAATCCATTGCTGTGTCAGATCAACATTTATAGACACCCTTCTATCTTGTAGAGATGGGAGTACCATTTCCAGAAATTTAGATTCAGACCAAATTTGGGCAAGCAGCTAAGACTCAGCAAGAGCCTTTTAAAAGTGGTAAACAAAAGAAGTAGAGGGGGAAATAAAGGAAGGGAATGCCAGCAAGGGGACTCAAAGGGGAGGTTTGCTGCAAACCTTTACGTTCAATTATACCAGCTCCTTTGTGCTCTTTCCCTTTTGCTCTGCAAAGAAAGAATGAAATATGGTTTTCATAGCAAGCTGGCAGCATTATCTCAGGATGCATATTTCTTTGCTGGGTTGGAATGCCAATAAGGGGAGAAAAAAAGTTCCTAGTTTAGAGGAAAGTACAGTGCTACAGAGAAAACACAAAACAACACAAAAAGGAATGCAACAAGTTTCTGAAACAGTTCCAAAAAATGCCCCTTAAAGAAAATATTTAAATGAGAACTTTTTGAAAGATAAAATTTCTCATGCTGAAAGTAACCATTTTTCCAGAGTCTCTAAATATGGGAAGAAATTTGGCCAAAAATGTAGACTCTTTTTGATATTTGAAGATTTTTAGAATTAGCCTCCTCTCTTTCATTGATGGAGACAATAAACTCCAGACAAGTCCTGTGTTAGGCACAAGACTCTACCTACTTCTGCACTTCATTATACCAGTATTTGGATGGGAGACAAAGTTTGTTCACATAAGTCCTTTATCCATCTCAATTGGCATGATCTACATGGTTTCTCAAAGTAACACAGAAACAAAAGTCTATATTTCAGCGGGTTGCATGATTTAAAGGAATGTTATTGACTTAGCGATTTACTTATTTTTAAACAGGAAAAAAATTGAAGATAACTCATTGCAAATATTACACAATTATCCCATAGCAACTGATTCAGTAAGTATTCCTAGCCCCAGTCACAGATGGATAAAGTAAAATTGTATTTTAAAAAAACATTTTTTAAAAAAGGAATTTTCAAATTACCCTCTAACTTATTTTCTTGAAGGCGGAAAATAGAAAGGGGGCTTGTAAATGCAAAATTTAAACGAGCCCCTGAATTAGAAGCTATTGAAAGGAAGGTAAAAAGATAGATCAGAATATACCAATACCACATTGTTTACTTTCTTTAATTTTTTTACTCTTAAAAATAAGTCTTGGAGGCCATAGCCTGCTTCTAAATCTCCAGTCCTTTTTACTATGGTGATGCCTTTACCAGTACTTTTTTTTTTTCTCATTTCTCCCATTACCCACAGTATTGAGTATTCTTTAAGTTCTTTCCAAAAATTCACTCTCAGAGAAATAAGTGCTTTATGAATAGTCTTTAGACCAGATCCTCATTCACTTCACTCATTCATTCATGCATTGATTCACTGGAGAGCAGCCTTCTAAAAATTACTTAATTGAGAATCTGCTCTGTTAATGAGTAAATGTAGGTCCTATTAACCTCATGATCTTGAGGACTTGTTTTGTTGTTGTTGCTGTTGTTTTCATTGTGTTGGGTTTTTCAAGTATAAGAGAGTGAGCATCGGTTAGGGGGCGCTTCCCGGTGCTTACTCCAGGAGCGACACTCAGAATTGTTCCCTCTATTCTCTAAATAAGGAAAATCATTTTTTATCTGCAAAAGTATTAGAAGGCTGGGTAGAAAAATACATAGATCCTTAATGTTTAAAAAATATTGCTTTCTCCAAGTCTTTTTCCTGCTTCACTGTTTTTATTGTAAGTATAATAGAAAAGCTTGTTTCCGGTTTTGTTTTGTTTTGTTTTGTTTTTGTGCATGAATCAGAATTGTTATTGCTGACCAATCATGCAGTGGAGATTTCCAGCTAACTCCCAGCCCTCATCCAGAATCGTTAATTGCACACTCAGGTTGAAACACATGCAAGTTTCTTTCTCTTTTTTCCGGTGCAAGGTAAACATTTAGAGATATGAGATTTCCCTTGTGTCTCTAGATACACCTTATCTTTTAGATAAGTCCCTGCAGGCTGAGGTTTCAGGCTGTTTAATGTCGACCTCCTAAGTTCCAAACTTCCTTAAAGCTTTTAGATAAGCAACAAAGTTTAGCAGTAATTACTCAAGGAGTAGATGGAATAGTGAAATAATCGCCAAAGATCTGGATTCAAATCTACTTCAAAACCCACACATGAAAATCTCTTATGGTCTTGGCTAAATGGTATCAGCTCAATTCTTGAGGAAGGAATAGGTCTTTCTTGACTAAGAGTATCTCCTAAGAATGCCTACTAGAGAAATCCTTTTTCTGTTATTGGTAGATGGATCTCCTTTACAGAGATGGTCACAGATGTTTGTATACTTTTACCTATCCAGTATTGACATTTCTGTAATTTCAAAGTCAAAATGTCTTCTATTTTGAACCTAGATTTTGAATATTAGTTCACTTAAAAATTATAAAACACATGCCACCTTTCTTGATCTCTGAACATGGTTTTCTAAAATTCAGAAAAATATACTCTTAAAAAGAGAGGATTCTGATTCCAGTAGACTGATGGATAAGCGTACTCAAGCTGCATGCAGTAAAATGCATTAGGAGATGGGCAAAATAGTCATGGTAGTAGTGGGGATTTTGGTCTGATTTTTATTGTTTTATTTGTCAGCTCATTTAAAAGGATGCATGGGTTCTTGAGTGCCCATGGGCAAATTTCCTTTTCATAAAGGTTGTAGAACGTAGCACTGTGGAATTTGGTCACAGGTTTCCTGGGTGACCTGAGGCCGGGTTAGATAGGGTAAATTCCAAATACTTTCTTAGCCATGAGTTACTAAATCCTGACAGTCTTGGATCTGTGTGACTCAGGGTAGTTCTTTGCTTGGCTTTGCTCTTTGCAGGTTTCCTGTTATCCTGTGATGTTCCCATGGATTCCGTGTTTCCGTATTTGTGTTAGGTGGAATGGGCTGCTGCAGAAGAAGAATGTGGCGGGGGTGGGGGTGGTGGTAGAAAAGTAGAAACTGCCTGTGGAATAGAATAGTAAAAGGCATAGGGATTAACTTTTCCTTGTGATTTCTTTTTTCCATAATGAAATTACTAAAGCAATGTCAGTAAACAGGAAACAAGTGATGTGTAAAATAATTAGCACCAAAGGGAACTTAATAGGTTACTTATTAAAATCCATAGATGGATTCTATGACCCCATCAGGTCCAGGGACCAGAGATCACATGACTCCATGTGCCTTTTCTAAGGTAAGCACCCCAATGCACTTTGTCAGCTTACTGGCTTCTGACATTAAATAAGCTTCAGGTATGATTTATTGAGTAGCCTTTTGACAGGAGTGAGAAACTGAAATCTTCTAGTCCTTGCTGAGCCCCAGCTCTATTTTCATTACCTTCTCCAAGTATTACATTTAGTCAACCGAGTTATGTGTAGTTCTGGGAGAATCTCTCCTGCTCCCAGAAGTCATTGTTCCACTCATAATAAAATTATGCTATCAATTTGCCACAAGAGAAACACTGGAGTTCACTAAATTATTGCCATGTGTTTTGCACGAAAGACAAAGTGATACCAATTAAAAAAACAACCACCCCTGGATTCTATTTTTAATGGTGTGCAGGGAGGAGCAAGACTGGCTGGCAAGGGAGGTCATGTCTCCCGTCTACACATTACAAATTTCATTTTCCTTAATTAGAAAATGGCGCTTATGGAGAATGAGCAGGGGGTTTAAGTAGGGAAAGAAGAAAGAATGAAACCTGAGCTCAGCCCTAAATAATATGTCAGAAAATGACAACTTGCCTCCCACAAGACTATTTCATTTGAAAGATTTGCTAGGTTACATTAGGCTCAGATAGATTTTCCTGGAAATGGGGCCATAACCCACAGACTAAAAAAATGCCCCAGTTGCAAAGCTCTGCAGGTAAGTTACGTCCATACTTTGGTTTCATCACAGCCGCCAGTACTCGTAGCTCCTACTTAGGGTAACATTTTCAGAATGCTGTGTCCCTAGGGATTTGAGCATCTGTTACTATGTACGAGAGTCATGTCCTTAGATTATCCGTGGGAACTAATATCCTGCCATCTCAATTTATCTTCCACTTGATTAATTAAAGACTTGCCAATAATTTGGCCGCAGAAGGAAAGCTTACCTGTCCCATCCCCTAAATAAGTAATGCCTGCCAATTTACCATCAACTTAGTGATGAGGTGAATTCAGAATTTTAGATATTATAAATAAGTCACATCCCATTACAACAGAAAATCTTTATATAAAAAAATTTGCAGCCAAGGCAGTATTTCACTAATTTTAAATAATACTTTTAATGGCACAATTTTATTAAGCACTTGTGGGCAAGCCTCTTGCCGTGTGTTATAATGAATTGTGTTTGTTCTGAGGATAAACAAGTACAATTTCTTGAGAAAACTGGCACTTCATGGAGATGATATGACTTTCCCAATAACACCAGTAAATCATTAACAAAGAAAAAATAATGAGGACCTCTATTGCTAGGCCTTCCTATTACTCTCCCACAGGCTAATAGCAACACTTGTGAAAAGAGCAAAACGGATCCAAAGAGAAAATGATTCTCCTAGACATCACAGCAGAATAAAAGTAGACTGTGTTTTATGAGTGACAGCCCTAACCTTTGGCTCTGTTTCCAAACTAGTTGACCATCTGAAATAATTGCCAGATAGGTTTGGGATGTTTTTCTGCCTTTTATGTGACAAAGGGATTATTCAGAACCACGGTGTTTAACTCTTAGTAGGTGCACGTAACTTTTTGTTGGGTTGAATTCAAATAAGCTAAGAAAGGGCTGGAGAAGTAAACATGCCCAAAAGCCAGTTACTGAGGTGGGAGAGCGACTATTAGCATGCATTTTCCTGGAGAAGATGAGATTGGAGGTTAGTTTTAAATCAGGAGGAACTAGAAATAGTGTGAAAGACCATGAAAGTAGGGAAGTTGAGTAAAGGAGTCTGGGAGGAACCAGCTCTCCCTGACGAGAGAGAAAGACATTTGCAAGTGCACGTGGTCCAGTGAGAAAGGCTGACATCCCTGTCCACAGAGTTGCAGCGGAACAGCATGGAGGAAGGTTCAGTGTTCAGACAAAGGATGATGCTGTGTGGTATGTGAAAGAGAACAGACTGGACATCAGCAGCTTGGGTCTAATTCCAGCTCAAACAATGTATGTGATCTTGGTCAATTTAACCTTTCTCAGTATCTGTTCCCTTGTCTATAAGAGAATGGGGACTGGGCAATTTTTAAGGTCCTTTCTATCTTTAAAATTCTAATGTTTTATGATTCTAAGCCCGTGAACTGAAAAAAAAAAAAAATCTAGTCAAAGCAAGTGAGATGAAAAACGATCTTAACCATTGTATTTTGAATTGATTAGAACAAGAGACACAGAGGCCAGTCGTGGTGGACAGTAGGTGACTTAAACAGAATCTGAAACCGAGATTAGCTATTAAAATGAAGAAAAATAAACCGATTTAATCTCTATTGTTATAGCTATGGCAGGTTTTAGTGGCTAATTCAGTGTCGGTTAAGAATGGGAAAAGGAGCTGCAACTCTGGGCTCTGCCCTTTGGGAGCAGGGGTTTGGGGATTCTTTCCACAATTACAGCAGATTTGAGTGGGGCCTGATGGTTTCTCTGGGAAGATGATGATTTTGTTTTCACAATAGGTAGCATAAAATAAAGATGAGCCCTGTAGGGAAAGAGGTCAGAATAACAGGAAGCACTGTGGGACCACACAAGGGGAGGGAAAGGTAGGTCTCAGGGTATAGATGTTATTCCAGCCCTGAGAGCAGATGAGCTCATCCAGAAAAAGAGAGGAGGCTTTGGTGACAGTGGGTGCTTGGAGGAGCTTGGGGCTTGGGGCAAATCCATACTTTCATCTAGAGGGTCCCTGAAAAGGACACACCATATCTAGACATAGAGGAGCTTTCTAAGGAAGAAAGCTACACAGAACCAAATTTCAAATATCCTTTAAAATCTCCAACTGGAAGGACCAACTAGGGTTGGAGGAAAAAAGTTTGACATCTATTTAAAGCACAAAATTCTTCAAAAAAAATGGAATAGTAGGCAAAGAAAGAAGTCTGTCTTTCTTCTTGCAAGTTTACATGGGATAATAAATGAGTAAACTTTTTGTGTCATAAAAATTTTGACTCAAATAGACAACCCTCAATATTGCATAGTTGTGAAGGCAAAAAAGTTTTTAAGAGTGCAGAATTACATCATGGGTTTCTTTGTTTCTTTTTAGAGTATCCTGATCCCTAACAGGTCTGCAGCAAAACAAACAAACAAAAAAACAACAATCTTCCTAATAGTATGTTGTTGATCTGGCTGTGGAGAGCATAGACAATTTGCTGTGGGTGAGCTGTGCTCTAAAGTAATTTGCTTCAGTGGTGACCATTCATACACTTTTGGCTTGTCACTTTCATAGCAATTTATAAATTTTTAAAAGGCAGCACTAGAACAAAATGAAATACCATCGTATAAAAAGTATATCTTATTTAAGCTTTTATGTAGAAACTATGCGCAGTGCCTTATCTTGGTATTTTGATAAGCTATTTCTTAAATCCCTTCTTACAAGGTAGATACCCCTATTCAGAAGAGCAAAAACACTCACATACCAGGCCAAGGTTACATGTAGTACTTCACAAAAAGCTATTGAATTTAGAATTAAGATGATCAGACCAAATGATTTCCTTATCCAATCGCCTTCATCTGTCAAGATTGTCTGGAGTGACTCTAGACATTGATATTTTGAGGGTTGTCTATTTTGTCAATGACAAATGTTGTTTTGTCCTGACCAAGCAAGGGAGGAATAAATCTGAGAATCTACATGTCACTATAACTTTGCTATTTAAATATGTAAATCAGTGGAATATTTGTGGTATACCCCCAATATCATATCCTACCTCAAAACATAGTTTAATCACTCTTTCTTTCCCCCACCCAAGTCATTTCTCACTAAAGAATTGATTTCCTAATGGCCTTTTTCATGGGTTGCTTATTCACTGTGTGTGTTGACATGTTGCTATTGCCAAAGTTCATTTGCATCAAGAATTATTTCAAAAATGAGCATATTCCTTGTCAAGTCTTATTGGGTAAAACTAATACAGAGGGACCTGTGGATATCAAACAAATGCTTTTTAATGGGTTTGAAATTTTTCTGAAACAGTTATCTTTTCCCCTTGAATGCAATGAATGAATCATCCTTGTTACCCATCCAGTCCTGACTATATTTAGAGTAATACATGAAAACTGTACAATTTCCTCAGAAAACTGGGCATTCATAATAAAAAGGAATAGTATGACAGGTTGAGTCATTTTATGAGAATATGTTATTTTGTGACTCTTAAATCTTTATTTAAAGGGGAGCATTGAATACAATATCAAATATAATCAGTTCATAATTACAGTAGAGCTACATTTTATAATAAATGTTTTACATGGCTCTCAGGAACACATGCTTAACAAAACTCAATTACACTCACTTTTGGATAAGCCTGAGCTCAGGAAAGAAGAAATGGTTGTTTACCATCAACTTTATAGAAACTGTTAAAGTAACTGAAGAAAAGTTTTGCTCCATTAAGAAAATGCACCTTCTACTCCTTGCAGGCAGAAACTATGCTTGATTTGCTATCCAAGAGGCTGGGTGCCTGCCATAATGCCTGGTACATAGTAGGAAACTCACCTAATGTTTATCAAATAAATGTAAACAGAAAAGTAAATATTTGATGTCTGTATTAAAAGATGCCCTAAAGGGTCTTATCTAAGTAGCAAAAACTGTTCAATGGTACTATTACTTTATTTCCTGGTAATGGGTAAGTCATAATATAAAATAATATTTCTGTCAATTCTGAATAGTTGCTTATAAAGTGAAGCTCTTAATTGAGCTAAACATTGGTGATTGTAAATAAAATAAATTATAAGTGAGAAAGACATTTTAGATAATTTAACCTAAAACTGTCACTTTATTTAAATTGTTTTTTAAAAACTGAGATATAAAGGGGGAAAATGATTTTCTGAGGGTGTTAGAGGTAAAGCCCAAAGTCAAACAGATCAAGGCCCCAGATCCAGAGACATTTCTAATATACCATACTCTGCCTCCAAAATTTTTTCATTTCAATTTTTAAATTATCTCAGAAAGAAAATAATAATACATTAAAGGATGTAGTATGATCATACAATGAGTTTCTTTTCTACATAATTTTATAGTGCTGTTCTGACCTTGGTTTTAAGAAAAGTCAAAGCTCTCTCTTCCTGATTATTATTATATTATTGTGTTCATGAATGTTTTAAAAAATTATTGACTAAGACACTGAGTTGAGATTATGTTTTAAATGAATTTTATTACATGAAATATTTACAGTCCACCCAAATGGATATTTGTAATTTTTTTTTTTTAAAGTAACATTTAAGGAACCTTAACAACGCTTCAAAAAATTTAGTTTGAGTTTAGGCTGAATATATTACTGAATGACTTTTGGCTTAAAAATTACTATATGCAGAAGTGGGGGAGGGAGCTTAAACAAAAATGTCATAGGTACATACCTAAATTATTTAATAAAAAGAAGAGTTTCTCAATCTGAAAAAAAGATAATACTAACTAAAAAAAGAGCTATCAATGGAAACTTAACCACCAGCTAAGTGGTTCCCGCTACCATACCGAGTCTGTGACCTTGGACTCTAACCAATTATGAAGACCCAGGGCAGCCAGTGAACAAAGCAATTACAATGGGAGTCAAACTATTAAGGAGCCAAGAGTTCAGTAGCTTTATGTCTCTGCCAAGGTATCCCTAGAAAACTATATAATAGAAATTGAATAATGTTAACATTCCCACATGGTAGTTTAAAACAACTTACAGCATATTCTAATCCAAGCAGATTTTTCATTTTGATAACCATGGGAGTGGTTATTTTATTTTTATATGTACTTTTACAAACATCTGAATTGAAATAACCAGTAGCATAAAATTGCCAGTGATTTAGCTGGCTATGAACTTGTAACAAAATACACTTGGAAGATTTTTTTTCTCCCTTTAGCTCTCAGGTAAATTTCACTGCATGACAGCATTTCATGCTAGGCAAAGCTCATACAGGAGATGAAAAAGCATGAAGCATAACAAACATCACAAAGCCAGTACAATTTCTTGTTTATAAAGAAAAACAAGGAATGTAAGCTAAGTGGAAAGGTGCCCGTTGGATGGTATTTTAAATGCCTTCAAGTTAAAACCATCAGGGATCAGAAAGCAGAAGGCAAATTCTAGAGGCTAGTTCACCAAGGGAAGAGGCTGATGAATTGCCTTGTGCACATTTTAATTAAACTATCATCTTGAGAATTTTTTGCGTATTGATTTGCACAGTACTTAAAAAAGCTTCTTTCCCCCCTACCTCCCTCCTTTGAACGTTAAAGCTTTGTGCCTTCAGCTTGACTCTATGAAAAGAAATTACTCATCTTTGGAATTGTTATGGAGGAAAAAAAAAAAAAACAAATGGGTGGATATGTTCTCTTCTCCTTTTCAATATGTTTAAATTTCAACTGTTCATATAATTATGCTGGCATGTATTTCTTCCTGGCTCTAGTCATGCAGAAAAATTTTAAACATGAGAAATTGGACAACTCTAATGTGGTGTAAAATCTACTTACGCATTGTATTTCTTTCAATATTCGTTACCAATAGTATGCACATTGTGAAAATTAAAAGAAATGTTAGCTTTTATGCCCTAATGCATTTATGTGATATACATAGCTGACAAATATTTTATTAATGTTGAAAAGAAGAAGTTTGAAAAATAAAAGAAATGTTAAAGATAGGGTTGGCTTCAGGCAGAGGTGATAGTGACAACCATTTCATAGTAATCACCACTTGTATTGCACCAATTAGAAGAGTACTTTACCAATAATACTTAGTTTTCTAACACCCTTATGAGTTAGTTATTCTTAGTTCTTCTGTACAGAGAAGTACACCAATGTATAAACTGAAGTGGTGTTCTCAGGGGCTTTTGGAAAGTCATATAAATAGAGTCAGACAAAAGCATTAGGGCACTCAATTCCCAAGTCGAAATGTGAAACAGGTAGTAGGATTTCACTGTTAATCCCTTCTGAATGAGTTAAAAATTTGTGTCTCCAGATTTCTGCCCCCCGCCCATCCCCACCACACACACGTAAATACTAATCAAATGGGAAGAAGAATATTTGGCACTAGACTCTGGGATTCATTAAAAAGGATTATCTCTTTCTAAGGTATCAATTTCTCAACTGGCCTCTAAACCATGCAGGTTATGTAAGAATGCAAAATGGCGTGACGGAGTAGATCAAAATTCCATGATGTAGATGGAGATGTCCTTCCTCAGTGACTAGATTCTCATGCGACTATATGTATATGTGTGTATGTGTACATATGTATACATATATCCAGTCTTTGTGAATAGTGGCCTTGGGAAGACCATCTAAATTTTAGAGTTTTTTTCTTAGACCACAGGCCCTATAGAAGGCCTAGCTGTTCTGATGCTGAGAAAGTGTTCTGACTTGTTTGCTCACGCTACCCACCTAATTTTCACTAGCAACACGGATTGGAAATGTTGCCCCAGCAGGATGCAACTTTAAGACTTGCTCAGGAGTAGGACAGACTATCCTGGCTCTCTCAGATCAGCACCTTGAGTCCGTTCTGAAATGGTCCACGTGGGTGCTGAGAGGAGGAGGCCCAAACATAGCGTGTGTTTCATGTCAAACTAATGGTCTCCATGGGAGAGATTTCAGAGTTCTAATTTATTTACTCACTTGAGTCCTCAGTCAAGGTCTGATCTTTGGAAGAACAAATTTTTCCACATTTTAAATAATCTCTTTCTAGCCATAGGCTATGAATTCCTTTGTCCATCACTTTTTTGGCTACTCAGAGCCACCTTCAACGTACCTCTCAAGGCTTTTCCTCATTCAACAATGGACTGTAATATACTAGTTCGGAACCTTTGGTGGGTCGTGGACTTCTCTGAGAATGTAATGAAACTCACAGATACCCAAAGGAATGTGTGCACATAGACAGACATACAGACAGACACACATGCACAGACAGAATTTTGCCCACAATCTCAGGAACCTTCAATGGACCCTCTAACAATTAAACCCAAAAGCAAATGAACAAAAGCTAACAACCACAACAAAGAAACTTCCTATTCTAATAAGTTTGGTGGAAATATGTTACCTAATCTTAAAAAAAGATCATAATCACTATTCCTCATTTTGTTGGTGGTTGAAATTTAAATTAATTGAATTTTTAAAATGGCAACAGATGGTTCGCACTTTATTAGATTTTAAATTCATAAAAATGATGAGTGATACCTTTTGGTTTGTTCCGTATGCTACAATCAGGGCCACTCTGAGGCCTGAGTGCTCTGTACAGTGCACAACTCCAGGGGGCGTCATATGCACAGCCAACGCTGTGATGGGCACCCTCAGGGTCATGCAACTCGGCATCTCTTATCAATGTTTAACACATGGATATCAAATGGCACCATCAATTTTAGCAAAATGCTCTTTCAGTCATTAGCGATTAAGTCTGCTTTGGTTATAATTATTCTTTTCTAAATGGTGACTTTTTTCCTAATGTTTATCTCTGTATGTTGAAAAAATATATAGTATGTGTCCAAATAGCCATTAGATCTTAAAGAATATCACTGTTACATAGAAACTCTTCTTCCTTGGTGAGCTTTATGCTAATAGGGATTTTGTGCATTGCCTTTCAGTGATTTGTCAGCACCTTAGCGTCCCTCTATTGCGAAATGTCTGATTATCTGCATATCTGTCTATTAATTTGTTTATCTGTCCACCTATCTATGGAAATTTTAAATGGTGTAATAACTTTAAGACCAGTGACACTAATGTAGTATTAGATTAAAAGAATGTTACTTTATATGGGTGTAAATGTAATTTAGAGGCACTTAGAGAAAGCTCTATACTTAGCATGATTCTTGGCCAATGAAGACAGGTTGATCCCACTCATTTTGGGATTGCTAATTTGTCGTTAATTAGGAAGATTGATTCTGTTCTGTGATGCATAGGCCCAAACCCAAATGCATTTTTCTGGTTTCCGGGGCACATCCCTAGCTGCCATTGCCATTTCAAATGTGCAACAATGTCACAGGGCCTTACAAAATGGAAGTGCTTTGTGGCTTCTAAAAAGCAAGTATCAACATTATTTCAATTTTGTTTTATACCATTAAGATTATGCTGGTATTATTTTAAACAAACTTCTGCCTCATTCCATTTTGTATTTTAAAAGTTAAAACACAAAAACTATATTCTGATTTGAATTTTAAGTGAAAGAGATGCCTTTGTAGCAAAAATTCTTTACTCTGTTGTCTTAAAGTAATGTCAGTCTCAGATACAGTAATACACCTATCAAGGTTGTGCCATTCTGTACAAAACAGCATTATTTTCAATATGTTAACTGTTTATCTTCCCCATGATATAATGAGTTTGCTGCTATAGGCTTTTTTCTTTTCCTCTTCTCTTGGCTGATGACAAATTTTAATCATTTGACTGTCCTTCACGACAATTGCTTTAACTAAGCTGAGTTATATTTTCTTTATTGTAATGAAGTCGGGGAATCTATCGAAACTAGTGAAGGGAAATTTTCTAGAAATGTTTTCAAACATAGTCATTAAGAATGGGCTAAACCAAAACAGAAAAAAATTGTGGAAATGTGGGAGCGTGAAGGAAACCAGTTACTCACTGCAATTTTGATGCCCACCATGGCTGGGCATATAACTCAGGCAGCTTTTGAACCACATGGTTTATTTCAGAGTGGTGGAAACTGGGTAATTAAAAACAATATCAAACCCACAAAGAAGACTCTAGTTTCACCTATATATTTCACATGCTATATAGTGTTACAGATAAAATACTCATGTTTGTACTTATAGAAAGATGTGCATATCTATGATGAACATATGTGAACAGCATCTCCTTAGGTTTAAAGTTAGCGTCCTAGCCTTACGTCTTTCCTCTTCTTTAACCACCTTGGTATCTTGGCAAAGCTTTCATCCTTTCTTTTGCTTAGGACTTCAGAAACAAGTTGGAAATTATTTTGATGGGATTCTTTTAAATGTGTTAAACATAACCTCAGAAATAAAACAACAAAATAAATAAAAAACCTAGATGCCAAGGACATGGGAATGAGGAATGAGCGATAATGCATAAAGTGAGGGTCTTTAAACCTATGTGTTTGAATCTTGTCAGCTTAACTTACAGCCTTAAGTGCATAATGGAGGAACCTTTGGTTGTGCCTTTACCCATGACTTTGTGATCCTTGCCAGCCTCAGTGACCTCTCCTGATATCACTAGAAGTTCTTTGGTGCTTTGGCAGCTCCTTTGTATTTCTGGATATCCCTTAACATTTTATGTAACAATTCCTTGTGGAATCAGCTCTACATACCTCTATGGTTTATTCTCTGTGGATATTTTTTTTTTTTTTTTTTTTTAAAGATAGAGCCTCAATCTATCACCCAGGCTGGAGTGCAGTGGCATGATCATGGCTCACTGTAACCTCTGTCTCAGGTTCAAGCAGTTCTTTTGCCTCAGTCTCCCGAGTAGCTGGGATTACCAGTGCCCTCCACCATGCCCAGCTAATTTTCGTATTTTTTAGTAGAGGCAGAGTTTCACCATGCTGGCCAAGCTGGTCTCGAACTCCTGACCCCAGCTGATCTGCCCACTTCAGGTTCCCAAAGTGCTGGGATTATAGGCGTGAGCCACCTTACCCAGCCTCTGTGAATAACTTTTAATCCTCGACTGATTTCTTCTTGACAGCCAATATTCTGCTGAGTTGTCACCTCTATTATCAATCTCTGTATGTTTAGAAAATCCAAACTGATCCTAATATTAGTCCACATAAAATGTAATTGAAGAATTAGGTTTGCTGCCTCCTTCAAAACCACATTTTCAGTCTGTCCACTAATGTTTCTTGAGTATCTACCATTGTGCAAGTAGTGCCTGTCACGGTGCTAGGAGTTGTGCGAGGTGAGGTCTACTCAGAAGTGGGGCAAAACGGGCCCTCTGCCTTCGTGGAGCTTCCAGTTCAGAATCAGATGTAAATGACAAAAGTACAAAACTATTACATTGGTTATTTAGAACTTGGAGTATATTTTCCCTACAGTTTAACATTATATGCAGAGGCCCAGACATGCCCACAAAAGCCTACACTATACTCTCATATGAATTTCATCTCAAAATGTTGGAAACATATCTCCCTTCCATACAGTTAGGGGAGAAAATAAAATTTAAAATAAAAAAAATAGGCCAGGTGCGATGGCTCAAGCCTGTAATCCCAGCACTTTGGGAGGCCGAGGCAGGTGGATCACGAGGTCAAGAGATCGAGACCATCCTGGTCAACATGGTGAAACCCCGTCTCTACTAAAAATACAAAAAATTAGCTGGGCATGGTGGCGCGTGCCTGTAATCCCAGCTGCTCAGGAGGCTGAGGCAGGAGAATTGCCTGAACCCAGGAAGCGGAGGTTGCGGTGAGCTGAGATCAGGCCATTGCACTCCAGCCGGGGTAGCAAGAGCGAAACTCCGTCTCAAAAAAAAAAAAAAAAAAAGAAACATAGTTGCATATGCAAGGAAGTTTATACTCCATACCCACAGATCAGAGCAGACTGCCTTGGCCAGAGCTGATATTTATGGGTCTTTGGAAGGAGGGAGCTCTTCCCTTTCTGGTTCCTTCACTTTTTCCCTCAGCTTACTGACTCACTACAGTGAAATTCTGCTTTTGAAAAGAATGAGACACATGTAAGTAAAATGTCTTTAAGTTGACAGGTTTCTTATATTGATATGACTATTTGATTGGTAATATGTCAGATAACAAATGTTTATAATGCTAAGTGCTAGAGAGACATCAGCAACCACAGTTGAAGCCCTGCCCTCATGGAGTTTTCAGTCTATTGAGGAAGACAGAAGAGTTAGTTATAATTTGTTTTTATTTAAAATGTTGATAATGGAATAATCTGTGATCAGTTAGACATGAGCTGTGAATTATTTTATTTTGCTTTTCTTTCCCTTCTTTCTTTTTTGATTTTTTTTTAATAAGGAGTGCCACTCATTTTCCAAAAGATTATGAGGGTTAATGGTGCAGTCCTCAGCCATCCAGAATGGAGGAATTGGCCCACGAGGGAAGATAGAAGATACTATTTTCAATTGCTTCCAACTAAGCCAAGAAAAACAATATTGACTGTATTTTAATCATACCATTCTTTAAAAAATATCTAAGTACTCTTGTGTGTTATCTAACTGTTCCTCAGAAGACTCTTCTCAAATATGCGTCACATCTTTTTAAATCTCCACTTATATGCAAGATTCGGGTAACAGAGGGTTCATAAGCTGTCTGACATTACTTAGAAGAGTGGTTTGCATACACACACAGGTCGTGTTTGATACTTTTTCTTAAATTACTTCCTATGAAGAGGCAGCAGGATACAGTAGGAAGGACAGATTTTGGAACAAAAGGAATGTGAGTTTGCATCTGGTCTCACTATTAACTATCGGTTTGGACCTGAACTTGGACCCTCACTTTCCTCATCTGTCAAACTGGGATAATGACTTTGCATCAGAATATTATTGTGAGAACTATGTAACAATTGGTAGGAGCTCCAAAAAGTAACTCTTGTTACTGTGGTTGTTTTAATTGTTGTTATGTCACATTTTCTGTTCCACATCTATTCCCGGAAAAACCTTGTACATTTTTCTGCATATGGCAAGAGATTAATAAACAGTATTATTTAACAGATAGCACAGAAAGTGAATTCCAGGAATTTCATACTCCCTTTTGGCAAATAGTTCCTCTTACTCTTCTGCAACATTTTTATTTTTCATAAGATTTTTAATGCTTTTGAGATATTTTCACAGAGACATTCTGAAAATAAAGACAAACGCCTCTGGTAATTTGAGTATTTCATGGCTTCTAAATGATGGTGGTTTATGTCAGAGCAAAATGGTCATGAAAGCCAGAAATCCTGGCCAGCTCAAAATATTTTTTTCAGCAGTATTTTTTTCTTCCTCTAAGCATTTGTTTATTTATGTTATTTATCAAATATTTAAATTTAAATACCTGAGTTTTAGAATATGTACTGTTGTGGTGCAAACAGCTGACAGGATCTATTGCAGGCTTCTAAATACAGAGAAAATGACTTGTTGTGGACATCCTAACACATGGAGAGAAGGGAACAGACATTATTTTCAGAGATTTAACATTACATCCCTGAGACAGTTTCCTTGGTCACTTCCTCTGTAGTCCATTGTTTCTTTCATTCAAATAGGAGAGACACGTTTTTTTCATCACTGCCACTGTCATATTTCTTAAAGATTTTTAAAAAGAAAAAGGTGTTAACATCAAGACGCTGTGAGAGAAGCAACACATCTAATGAACTCATCCAAGGCTCTCGAAACGGTACATAACATTTCCTTTCAAAGATTAACAAGGTCTGAAGATGAGAATAAACAGCATGTAGATGTTATTTTATGGTAATCCCACTTTGTGTTAGTTTCTTTTTTGCCTTCCACCTTATTTTCCCATCAGAGCCCTTCCTTCCTTCATTCCCTTCTGCCCATTCTTGCCTTTTTTCCAGGTTCTCTATCTGCCTCCCTCAGATCCTCTCTGTGGAAACAGTTCACCTTGCTTCCTCATGCCACTTATTTCTGTACCCCTGGTTTATGTGTTCCTTTACATCAGACCCCTCATACCTTGTCAGCCCCTCTCTCATCTTCAGGGGAGGGGGCTAGCCTCTCAGCAGGATTGGCAGGCCTTGCAAATCTTTTGGATGCTGTAATAAAATCTCCAGTTGCTGAGATTTATGAGGTCAGATGCATGTAGAGGAAGCACCTACAGTTCATGAAATTGTAAAGAATGCCAAGTGCATAGGTAGGAAGAAAAGATGTCCAAATTCTGGACAGTTTGTATTTTTGCCCACCTGGTTTGTGTTTCCTTTAATTTACCATCCAGGTATTGCAGGTATTTGAATGGCCAATTCAGATGCTTTTTGGAGCTCTTGAGATATCCGTTTACATAATTAATAGAAATATACCAGCAGGTGACTATAATGTGATTATAAAGTGCAGTCCTGGCTGTTGGGGTGTATTGAATACTTTTCAGTGAAATATGTGGAGTGTGTGCATGCATGCAATGTGTTTAAATGAATGCAGCCTTTCCAATCAGCCAGAAAGAGAGAAAGGATGTAAATTGCTAGCATGTGTTGTTCAAAATGCAAAAGTAGGAAAGCAATATTGATCTGTGCTTTGGATGTTTATTTACATCAGTTGCACAGTGTTAAGATGTCTGGCCATAATTATCAAGACCTGCCCACCTGTCAAACCGCAATTGGGTTATTTCCCCATTGTCTGGCAGCAGTAAATCTTCAGGTCTGGATGGGCATTAGACAAATGGAAAAAGGCTACTTTCCCAGAACATGTAATTCATTATGGAAAACAGGTGCCTGCTGAAGATTTTTGCTTTAATGCAGACATATTTTATTATTCATAAAATATTAATATGAGTAGTCACTACCAGAGTTGTGTGGGTTGTTTTCATGTAAAATTTTCAGTTCTAATGTAAAGAGAGACATTGTAAGGATTCTCCAAACCTTGCTTTTTTGAAAAGGTAAAGCCATTCCATAAATAGTTTCATTCCCTTGCTCTCCCAAAATAGGTTCCAACGACCCTGGCTCTGACTTACATAATGTACAAAAATAAGTCTGCTTTAATGTTGTATGCAGTAGGTGTTCTGTCCAGGGACAACCTTGTAGTAGGGACAGAGTGACCTTTCAAGAAAAAAAAAAAAAAAAAGAAATGAAATATACTTTCATTTTCCAGAAATATGCATGCAAGTAAAAATTTGACAGCCTGGAAGAACATAAGCAAATATATCTTTTTATTTGAAGATAAAAAGAAGCGGGGCTGGATAGGAAAGGGAAAAACCTGTGAAAAAACGGATGATGCAGTTTTTACGAATAAGCAGCTTAATGTATCTTGGCACCCACAGTAAGCCTTGTAGGAGCTCAAAGTGCCTCAGGCAATCTGTGAGCAGAATAGCAATTTTATTACTTTGTCATTAAACCAATTTCACAGCAGTATTGTTTGTTAATGAGCAGCGGCAAACGAGCGAAGATGTCACACACTGGAATAGCAGAGAGATTTGTGACCCAAGCTCACAGCACTAAGATGGAAAGACCGTGGCTATAAAAAAGGAAATACTTTGGGATGAAATGCAAAGTCTATACAGCAGAGCTTGTGTTTATGAGCTACCATTTTGCTAAGAGCTGTGAGGGAAATAAAGGTCTGGAAATATGCAGTTAAAACAGGGCCTATAAAATTAAAACCAAATTAAAGTATAGCAGAGGATTACTGCACAGACTGTACTCGACAAAATATATTTTAAGTGACGAGGTGAAATCTAAATCAGTTTTGTTTGAATTTGGTTGGTATTTATGAAATTCAATTAAAAAATGAAAAAATATCCAAACAAAGCAGCCGCCTCATCCTTGTGTGGTCTCTGAGCCATAAACATGCATCACTTTGAGGAAATTCAACTTGCCAATCCTTAAATAATTAGCAACTTCTTGATTCACAGGGTGCACCCCTCCATCTCCATGAAAGCCTTCTCTGTTACTTTATCTCTTCGTAAGGACGTTGCCCATGTATAATAAACACTCAGGCGGAGCCCACATCTGCCTGAGGCTGGGAATCAAGTGCACCTAGCAAGGCTGGAATTGAGCTCATCCTTTGATAGGACTTTCTCTTTTTTCCTCTTCTTTTTCTTTCTTTTTTCCTTTTTCTTTCTGTTTCTGTTTTGTTTTTGTTTTTGTTTTTGTTTCTGAGCTAAGGCTGCTCTTACAAAGAACTTGGGAGACAGCCTTGAGGGATACAAGAAACGGTGCCAGACAGGCACGTCACTGCGTCCCTGCAAGGCGTCCCGAGGTGCTGCCCAAGCAGTCTTGCAGTGTTGACGCGCAGGGAGAAGTAGTTCAGGCCACCAATTCTGGCATCGGACTCACCTACTCCAGAGGGGAGGATGGGGTGAACGTGGGAGCCTGAGAGGAGATTATAGATGATCAATCCATAACTGTATCTCCATTTGCAAGAGAGATTTATTAGAAATACTTCTGGTTGTCAGACTTGCTGCACAGACACCCTATTTCTTTGTCAGGGAAACTCATTCATTTGGGGTTTTGGCTGGCCCAGATTTGTGAGACCTGGATGTGGAAATGTACAGAACTGTGCAGGGGGTTTATTCCATAGGACAGTCCCAGCAGGTCTGCTCCCCGAAGCTCACAGCCAGTAATGGTCAAGTTTGGTGCCTTGGATGCTTTGAGGTTTGCGGCATATGTAGTTAACTCTCATAACCTTTGGGACGACATGCCAGTCTTCACTGGCGCCCTTTATAATTCAGGTTGGCTGCCTATGTGTATTTCATGTTTTTCTCTCATGACCCCACCCCCAGCTTGGATTCTTAAGGTCTTTATGAATTTTAAAATTTGGTTTGGTTCTATTGTTTTCTCTGCTTTCTTTTCTGACAAATTTTTTAAGTGGTTTTTGGACTGATTTGGTGAGAGGGAACTCTGCAAGAAATGTTCACGGCCGCAATCTCAGCCGTGCACACAGTGGTGGGAGTTCAGCTTTAAGACTGTTTTCTGCCTGACAGGGCAGGACCCCCAGACAAATCACTGGCTGGCTCTGTGGTAGTTGGCAGCCATTCAAGACTGGTCTTGTGCCAGGAGTATTACTAGATAGCCAGACAGATCAATTCACTTTTATATTCCCGCCATTATTTATAGCCCACTGTATATCTACTCTTGCTTATGAAGTAATGATTAGCAAATACAGTACACATAAAACATGGGCATTTGTTCTGGAAAGGGCTTTCTCCTGCTGATATTGCAGATAGTTTCACAGGTCACAGAACCTTAAAAAGGATTTAAAGGGCATGTCTTGTGTAGCATTTGTTCCTTTGAAAATGATGCTCCTTTCCCATTTTTGAGTAATTGAAGAGGATAGAAAGGTTTTCTCATTGCTTATGTTTCACCGAATTCTCTGCAGCCCCTTTTCCCACAGATGTTTCAGCCAAACCTGTGTGGAGGGAGGTGACATGGCATGGCTTGCTGTTTAAAACAACTACGGTATTTTGTGCTTCCCTTTTGAGTGTGTCAAGGTGAATAAAAGGAGAGCCGCTAGCATGAATGGGAGGCAGTTTGGGATAGGACCTTTTATATGCTGGGAGAAACTGACAGGACTCAATGAGGAAAGACTTTTGTTTGTCTTTTCTTCTCTCTCTTTCTCTTTGTCTCCAGAGCACATGATCTATATCAACATGCTTCCTGGTCAGACTAAAGAATCTCAGCTAGTGGTGATCTAGCAGTTTCTGTGAGGATTATTACGGTATTAACGCATTTTGAGAGGTGTTCATTCAGTTCAGAGTGAGTGCTTTGGAGGACATTGCACAGCTCGAATCATGGGGCGTCAGGAATAGCTTGACTTTTCCTGAAGGATGTATGGTGGCCATAGACTAGTTGACTGGAAGCTTGCATTCTGTAAGTCCAATATCAAACACACATGTTTTGTTTTCCTAGCAGAATGTCATGTTTTCCTAAGCAGAATGAACATATACAGCAAAAAAAAAAAAAAAAAAAAGAACCTTAGAACAGGATATCATCAGAAAGAATAAGGGAAAGTGGGCCAGATTTAGAAAACATCAACCTCATTGGCAAAGTGCTGTACTTACATTGCTTCCTCCTTGGTTCATTGTACAGTGGCCTGAATTCAGGTGACATTGCAAGTATCTTTTGTGTCCTCCAGCAATTAAATGCATTTTGTATTGTGCGTTCAGCTTGTTTTTCTTCTGTTGCAGCAGACTAAATTGTGACATATTATTGCTAAGGAGATTGACAACTCATAAGAATAAATATTGTTTGGGGGCAAGTTTTTTTGTTCGTTTCTAGAGAACATGCATAATTTCAGATTATACTAAGGACTTATATGGCAGGAGACTTTCTTCTAGATAATTTAAAACACTGCCTAGAAAGTTGTGCTATGTTCATTACAAAGATGAGAAAGCTCGAGTTTCTCAAAGGGACTTACAGAATTTCATAGAAAAGACAAGATTAGATGTAGATACTCCTCAAGAATTTGTTGTTGGTTTCTTTCTGCCCTCTTAGATGAACTCTCGTAAAATGTAACATTGAAAAAAAAAAAGAGGGGTTTCAGTCTTTAAAATGTAGAATGAGGTGGAAAAAAAACCCTTTTGATTCTACATAAAAATAACTCTTTATCACACTGTCTTATATTTTATAGCCCTTTACAGTTTGGGGGCACTTTTATATATGCTGTCTCTCTTGATTCTCACATTAGCTCTGTGAAGTGAACAAGGTTTTTCCCTTTCTACAAACAAAGAAACACAGGCTTTTCCAGGTTTGATGGCTTGTTCACTGTTGCAAAGCTCTTTGGGGTCAGACCGGAACTAAACCTTTAGGCTCTAAGTGACCAGTGCTCTCCCTTCTTCTCCTTCTGGTTCTTTTCTACATACTCCATTATCCTGTGGAAAGAGCTCAGTTAAATTTTTTAAGATTGGGAAAGCAAACTTGCCAAACAAAAATGATATTCATCAGCCAAAATGTTATTTAAGCATATTCATTTCCATATCAGTCCACATCAGTGATCATGGAAGGCCTTGGATTCTCTGGGAACATCTCATCATGTCTGACCTTTGAGGGTGAGATTTCCCACAACAAAGCCCTCAAACGTAAGGGCAAACTAAGTCAATGTTTAAATTCTCATTCTGCTTTCTTCGGTTTCTCTTTATAGCTGTTCTTCCTTGGGCCTTCAGCCAGCACTTGCCTGTTTGTTTCTTGTTGTTTTCGTGCTATCTAAACGTAGTCAGCTTGACAGGACCACTCCCATTTCATTTTTTTCCCCCCAACAATGCCAAGAGGTCACTGGCATATCAGGCTCCACACTGTGTTTTAAGGATGGAGTTGTGCTAAGTGGTGCTGAAACATAAGCTCTGGGAACAACCCAGAAGGTGGGGGCACACTTTGGGTGAACCGAATTTTTTCCCATTTTGGATCAGGAGAAGACAAACAGTGAGGCAGAAAGCAACCTTCAACTCCCGAAGTTAAAGCAAGAGACTATGCATTTCAGTGTTTTATTCTTTGAAAATACTATGAAGATCACTTCCTTGAAATTATTTCAAACCACATAAAAAAGCATACGGTATAAGGAAAACTGAGTCTGGGTATAGTTAATGACTTCTAACGCAAGCCGAGTGGCTGTCCCTTGAACAGAATGTATGTTTACACTTCATGTTTTATTGGAACTGATCTTTCCCATTTTCTTTTCCATGCTGCTGCTTTTGGTCCTGTGATCGATGTAATCCATAGGGCTACATGGGCTTCCTCTAGTCAATCCTACATATTTCACAGGCATCACTTTTTCTTAGTGATACCTATCATCAAGGCAACCATTTCATTAAAAATTTATCCAGGCCAGGCATGGTGGCTCACACTTGTAATCCCAGCAGTTTGGGAGGCCAAGGCAGGCAGATCACGAGGTCAGGAGATCGAGACCATCCTAGCTAACACAGTGAAACCCGTCTCTACTGAAAATACAAAAAATTAGCTGGGACAGTAGTCCCAGCTACTTGGGTGTCAAGGCAGGAGAATCACTTGAACCCAGGAGGTGGAGGTTGCAATGAGCCGAAATCGTGCCACTGCACTCCAGCCTAGGCAACGGAGCGAGACTTCATCTCAAAAAAAAAAAAAAAAAAAAAAAGAAAAGAAAAATTTATCCAAGGTGGTTTGGCAGCTTTATTCTACAGGGGCTATATCCTAGAGAGCTTTATATGCCATATTTGATTAATAAACGGATAATTTACTAGATTTATTTGGCTCTTTGGGGTTAAAAATGAACAACAGGGTTATTTTTTTTCCTGGCCCTTCTGAAACATTTGGGGTGTGCTTTTACCAAGAGGAGACAAAGATCTGTTACCTCCTGGCCGTGAGCGCTAGTGAAATTTGAGCTTCCACCCATGTTCTTCAGACTGGTCAGTTCCATTCTAGATAAAGGATGCAGAACGACGGATTCCATAGGACTTACACAGTAGTTTTCCTTTTTTAAATTAAGTATTTGATTAATTTATAGGCTTTTATTGTTTTATCCTCAGAACACAGGCGATTCAGAGAGTATAGTCCTTATAAACTGAGTCAGAACTATATTTCTACTTCTTCATTTGGTGAAAATGAGGAATAAGAGATTGTTATCTGCCAAAAGAAGCATGGAGGTCTGTTTTTCCACATTTGTGATCCATAAGTCCTCATCCCATATGGGCTCAAATTAAAGAATTTTTAGCAGACCTATTTTTACCTATCAGTGGATAGGTTCTGCATCAATCTCCCCTTTGGCCTTCTAAGATTTCTAAGAATTATTTTATAAAAAGAAAAAGCATTTTATATTCTTCTATAAAAAGAAAAATTAAGAGCAGTATAGATTGCTAAAGAGCAGTATAGGTTGCTAAGTGTTTCTGGGACTTAAATCTCCAGCCTCCATTTCTTCTTATTTTTCTTTTTTCTTTTTTTTTTGGGACGGAGTTTCGCGCTTGTTACCCAGGCTGGAGCGCAGTGGCACGATCTTGGCTCACCGCAACCTCCGCCTCCTGGGTTCAGGCAATTCTCCTGCCTCAGCCTCCTGAGTAGCTGGGATTACAGGCACGCGCCACCATGCCCAGCTAATTTTTTGTATTTTTAGTAGAGACGGGGTTTCACCGTGTTGACCAGGATGGTCTCGATCTCTTGACCTCGTGATCCACCCGCCTCGGCCTCCCAAAGTGCTGGGATTACAGGCTTGAGCCACCGCGCCCGGCCCTTCTTATTTTTCTTATTCCAGCATCAGTATCCATGCTCCAATGACTAAGTAGTTTAACCTCATTCGTTCTTGACTTCCAGGAACAGTAACTAGATAGGTATGTTGTTCTTACATGCCTAAATATTTGGATGAATAATTTGTGAGCCCTAAATAAAGATCCAGCTATTGTGTTTATGCTCACCCATGTCAGTGTAAACAGAAAAGATACCCTGAAAGACAAAATCTAGCAAAACAGCTTAAAATTCAGGCTGTCTCACTTATTACTTGCTCCATTTCATCTGCATTCCAGTGGTGGGTCATTGTAGATAAAATACCAAGTGCAAGTCAATAACACAGATTTTGATGCTCATCCTCCAGTGTTTAAGTGATTACAGAAATTAGTGCTGTGATTGGACCACTGTACACATAAGCTAGCCACTAATCAGAATTCTTTTCGCAGTTGTGGGGATGTTTCTAATGACTGTTTCCAAAATTTTTTAAGTATGTAAAACATTGATAATATTTGTACAGATATTTTAGCCAAAAATTTAGCCAAATATGCTAATTATTTGGATAAATTTTTATTTATTTATTTACTTACTTTTGGAGACAAAATCTCCCTCTGTCACTCTGGCTGGACTGCAGTGGGATGATCATAGCTCACTGTTACCTCAAACTCCTGGGATCAAAAGATTTTCCATACCCAGTCTTCAGAGTAGCATATGCCACCATGTCCAGCAATTTTTTAAAAAACTTTTTGGAGAAATGGAGTCTTGCTCTGTCGCCCAGGCTTGTCTCAAACTCCTAAACTCAATTACCCCTCCTGCCTCTAGGCCTCCCAAAGTGCTGGCATTATAGGCATGAGCCAATGGGCCTGGCCTAAAATCGTTCATCGTTACAGTTATGAGGTAGGTATCATCTCCATTCTACAGATGAGAAATGGTGAAGCAGAGAGAACACATAGCTAAGAAATTGCACCAGCAGGGCTCAAACTTATCTAACTTATCTCCTAACTTCAGTCCAGTACCTTTCCTACGAAGCATATGACTAGGAGTACTTGCTCTCTCTGTACATTTGCTTAAGTAGTTTTCTCTCTCTGGTATGTTCTCTCTCCTTCTATCCTTCCTATTCTCTCCTGTCAGAATCCTTCAAGGAAGGGCCCAAAGCCTCCTCTCCTCCTCCCCGTCCCCCCCAGCTTATCTCCTTTTCTGCACACGAATAACCACTCTTCTGACATTGAGACTCTTTCATCTTATTTCATGATCATCTCTTTACCGTTAAACTCCAAGCTCTCCGAGAGCAAGACTACGTCTTCTTCACCCATGTAGGATTGTAAGCATTAACATTTATTTGTAGAATTATTTAAATGTGTTTTCTTGTAATTCTCACAGCCAGAGTTCAAACCCAGATTTCCAAATCCCATACTCTTCATTAAATTGTGCTGCCTCTCTCATCACACAAAACGTAATGGGTGAAGAGTTGTATGTCTTGTTTCTCCAATTAAATTCAGAGATCTCTAAGATGTGAAATTAATCCCGATTTTAGTGCTTTTTTTATTTGACAAATGTGGACTGTTAAACAGTCTCTTCTTTATCTACTTCCTGATAAAGCCCTTGATGCAATGCCCAGTAGGCAGCAGACATTGAATAAATGTTTGTTAAAGGGGATCAAGAATTGTGACTTCTAGAATTTCTGCAGGCAATCAAACATTATTAATATGAGAAAGGAGATGAATCAGGGGAGCCAGAATATCACTTAAAGGGAGATAATGGAAAAATTCCTTGTAGGTGGAATAGAGATGAGATCAGCAAAGAGGGGCTACCATTTTGAAATTTCTATGTGTGTAAAGAATTCCTACTCCTATCTCTAGTATGGACTTCTCACCATTGTGTTTATTTGCTTCAAGTGTTCTCTTGCTTCCTTCTGTCATTGACCCTGAAACTCTTTTAGGTTATGTTCAGTATGATGATGAGTTGGTGCCCTTAGGTGACATTTTACCCAGGTGTTTCCCTAGAGTATGACTGGAGATAAAAATCTGTTGAGGATTTCCTTTACAGGAAAATTCAAGAAGTCTGAATTTTTAGGGCAGTTACATTCTTCATTTAAGAATCCTGATGGACAGGCTGAATAAACAAAGATAATTCAAATTTCAAAAGCACAATTCATATATAACCCTTCAGAACTGATGAATGAGAAAATTAGCATGGACCTGTTGAATCAGGTTCAGAGTAGAGGCTTACTTTTATTTATTTTTTTTCTCCACCAGCTGGACCACATTTCCACACTGATTTCTCTTGATTTTGAGTACTTTAAAAATGCTAACACTACAGAATTCTATGCACATTCTATGTTTTTCTGTATTCTTCCTTAGAACCTACTGGGTTTCAAATTTAGATAAGTAAAAAGTTCTGGTCTAGAACTTTTCTAGAGATGAAGTAATTTCCAAGGCTCCCTTTTATGTGTCTGGTCTAATAATTGGTTCCATTTCTCTACCTGACTGGGAAATAGAGAATAAAGAGTCTGTTGAGTTTAAGATAACTTGTGTTCAGGTTGCTGCTGGTTCCCAGAAGGTCTTTCAGCTGCAGGCCTCTTCTGAGAAAACAAGAAGAACAATACTAAATATTCCTAATTTCCTAGCCTCCAGTCATTCGCATGTATGCTTGTATGTGTGTGTGCACATGTGTGCATGAGTGTATCTGACTCCCATTTTGCCATTTAGTAACTGGTGAACTTAGGCATATCATCAAATTTTGCTAATTCTCAATTTCCTCAACCAGAAAATCAGGATGCTGATAACGTCATCTAGTCCATAGGATTTTTGTGAGAATTTAATAAAAGGATACATGTATGCATTCAGTTTAGTATCTAGCTCAATAAAAGTTAATTATAATAATGTGAATGAAAGCAAGTTATGAATTATGAAGCTCTCTTAGAAAAGGAAATTTTGTTGGCTGTGTACAGTAGCTTATACCTATAATCTCAACAGTTTGAGAGGCTGAGGTGGGAGGACTGCTTGAGGCCAAGAGTTTGAGACCAGCCTGGGCAACATAGTGAGATATCATCTCTACAAAGACTTTTTAAAAGTAGCCAGGTGTGGTGGTGCATATCTCTAGTTCTAGGTACTTGGGAGGCTGAGACAGGTGGATTACTTGAGCCCAGAAGTTTGAGGACTCAGTGAGCTATGATCACACCACTGCACTTCAGCCTGAGCAAAAAAGTGAGACCCTGTCTCTTACCAAAAAAAAAGAAGAATAAGAAAAACAAGAAACTTTCGTAAAATAAAATTATGAGCATTAACTGACACCTGATATTTTTCACCTGAAATATACATTAAAGTCTTCCAGAGTTTTCACTACATGTTTTACTTTTTCTCCAAGTCAGAATTTGGTGGACTGTGTATTTTAGAAGACTAATAACCCAATAGAGCTGTGATGAGCATCTATGCCAGATTTTCTATAGTGCTAACTTCAGATATTTTGTTTTGCTGCCCTGCTAAGCATACTCATATTTACAAAATTTTCCCTGAATTTTGGTTCGGCCATGGTTATCATAGTAAGTACAGCACATTCTTGCACTTGATTCAATCAGTTCTATTTAGTCAAGAGATTAAATCCAGGTCAGATTCATGGACTGTTTGCTTCACTTAAATGAATCTGTGATACCACCATTCATAAATGAGAATGTGCCAACCCCTGCTGGCATAATGATCAGTGGGAGGAGGAGTGGGCTGGGCACTGAGCAGCTGACGATTCTCCTCAATCCTGGAGGGGCCCTTGAGATGACAGCATATAGGTGGGCAGAGCAAGGCAACTGTGATGCCTCCCTGGGGTCCCTTTGGTGCCAGGGATTTACTTACCCTCAGCAGTCAAAGAACAATAAAATTTCCTTCAAAATATAAAACATAAATCAGTGTTTCCCAAACACTGAAAGGCAAGAAGAAACTAAATCCCCATAATAATGAAAAGAATCCTGTTAATTAAATCAGCAAGGTAGAGAGCTTCCCTCCTAGCACAGGGCCCCGTTGAACAGCAGAATACCTTGGAGACTGAAGCTGAAATCCAAGCTTTTTCTAGGTTTCAAGCCAGCATCCTGAGGGAACATTCAGAAGAAAAAAAAAAAAGAAAAATCTTAAGAACAGGACAAGTAAACACAAGTTTGTCTTTTTGTTTTTTAGAAGTTGTACTTGGACTATGTTTATCTGGGAAGGGAAGTTGCAAAACAAATTGTAAACGAGGCTCAGTATATTCGTGCCAACCCCTTATCAGATTTGTCCCAGTCACGGATAAGCTGAGGGCTTGTCGCTGGGAATTAAAACGCAAAAGCACATATATGCTTAGACAAAAGGAGAGAGAGATGTCATTTCTTCTGATTATTTGTTCGTTTGTGTATTTATTTCAGCCATAGTCTATTTCAATTTATTTGGCTCCTGGACATCCTGGTTCATGTTGTTTATTACAATAAGTGTTGACTTCACACGTCTTTTTTTTCTTGTCCTGCAAAGCTCTTGGTATAGATTTGTGGGTTTTTTTAATGCTTGGTTAATTAGCTAGCCTTCTAGGAAAGAGTGTGTTGCTGCGGTTGAGGAAAGCTGGAAAAAAAAAAGTAGAGGTTAAGATTTCTTTTGACTCTGTCACGTTTGGGAATTGAGGGCCATATAATCTTACTACCCTCAAGCCACTGACAGCAACTGCCATTCCCATCAGCCAGAGCTCTCCCAGGGATGAAAGCCACACCCTCTTGGCTCCACTTCAGCTTTCGGTTTTGTTCTCCAGGCCTCCCAGAATCAAGTCACTTTCTTCCCCCTATCCTCTACTATCCTTTACATCAGTTTTTACTGCCAGAGGGAGCACTTTTCAAATGGAAAACTCAGAAACTGTGACCACCCTCCCGAGTTTGTCCATATTTGAAAATACAAAAACCACCCAACTCTCTTCTAGACCTCAATATTTAACTAATCTTTCACATAGTGATTAATCACTTACCAGCTGTTGCATTAACATTTTTGGAAGGTATATTATGCATGTCATGGGACATATTTGCAGTATGCCAAAGTTCAGTCAGGTTTCTATTTGCCTGCAGCAAAGATGTGTCTTGAATACTCTGGCACAAGAGTTTTCTCATTATCATCTGAATTCTCTTGACATGATAAGCCTCCTCCATCTTCCGTTGTCCAGTTCATAACCACACATGCGCATACTCAGAAAGATCATCGTCGCACTGATGGTGGCTAGTGCTGCTCAAAGACCAGTAGTAGGGTGTAAATTTATATTGATAAATATAATTGGGGCCATAACTGCAAGGTTGCCAACCCCTCGGATCCCTCCATACCACCAATCGCTTTGATCTTGGAGGTGAGGATGGCAGGAAGAAAGGAAGTGGTCAAGAAACTATGGCTCATTCCTAGCTCTCCATAGCTAAGAATAACTTTAAGTGTCAGCGAGTGGACACAATATGATACCAGTTTAATCTGATTCTTGGGGCAAAGCAAAACAATGTGGTGGATCCCAGCTCAGTTCCAAGAGCTTCCCTCCCATTGACCTCAGCTATGTCATGGATCATGGTCTGAGTTGTTTTCCCCAGCGTATATTTTTTTCCTTCTGATCTTTCATAGTAGTATCTGTGTGCTTGGGGGAAAAAAATCTCCTTAAGCTTTTATTTATTTATTTATTTTTCTGAGTTTTGCAAGTCAAGCAGGACTTAAGGTCACAGGACACATTTGTGAAAAATAGGTGCATATGTGTGTAAATTCAATGTATGTGCATGTAGGCATATTGTAAGAAATAAGTTTTGAGGTTTTGGGGTTTTCTTTTTTTTTTCTTTTTTTTTGAGATGGAGTCTCGCACTGTTGCCCAGGCTGGAGTGTAGTGGCACAATTCTCTGATTCTCCTGCCTCAGTCTCCCTAGTAGTTGGGATTACAGGCACCTGCCACCAAGCCCAGCTAATTTTTTGTATTTGTAGTAGAGATGGAGTTTCACTATGTTGGCCTGGCTGGTCTGGAACTCCCGACCTCGTGATCTGCCCACCTGAGCCTCCCAAAGTGCTAGGATTACAGGCGTAAGCCTCCGCACCTGGCCAGTTTTTATATTTTTAAAATTACTTTTTTACTGTCTTCTATAATCTTTCCCTTAAGATTATAAGGAAATAGTTGCTTTAACATTTTGTTATTTGAAAATGGCCAGTAGGTGATATAAAAGCTTCGTTTCATTGGCATTGCTAATGAATATCTTAAGTCACAGATAAATGAGTGGCTATTAATTAATGTGGCTATTAATTAAGTTATTAATTAACTTAAACACCTGTTTAAGTCAAAACTGTTGACTGTTTTCTAAAAGCCATAGTCTATGCTTGTTTAATGAAGAATCTAAGTATGAATTTTATGAAGGTCCAAAATACGTGTGTGTGATCGAAATTTCACTTTTAATTTTTTTAATATAAAAATATCCTCAACCACATCTGTAAGTTAACTTGAAAACATCACATGGCTAACATTGAGCAGCTACTCTCAACAGCAGACTGCGCTGGGTTCTAAGAACCAAGTAAGTCTGAGTTGGATGGTGGCAGTACGCAGCTCATTCCAAATGTATACCCAATTTAAATATTAGAAATAGCACCATAGTTCTGCCTTAGTATTTAAATGTATGCTTTCTGTTATTTTGTATGTCCATATGTGGTATAACTGCCAAGCAGCTTTTCTTCTCCTATATGTAAGTTTCTGAGGGATTAACCAAAGGCAGGTGTGGACAGTGGCGACAAGCACCATTAAAAACCTACAGGCCCTTCCACAGCCTGAGGGATGGTACAACATACACCACCATTTTCTGTTTACACTGACATTACTTTGACAGTTTAGCACCTTTTTTTTTTTCTTCTTCTTCAGGAGTAGGGGTGAGTAGTAAGTCTTCTGATTGGGAATTTTCAAAGGCAAATTTACAAACGGAAGAAATAAAGTTTGCATTCCTTTATATATTTAGATATGACAGATTAAAAGCAAAGCAGGTATGCAGAGCATGTTTAATCCCTCACCAAGGTGGCGATCTCCAAATGCTTTGATGTCGCCTGGTTGCAAGGCCCCTGAGACTTTTCCAGGAACCAAATTCAGTGACTTTGTGTGGCTTACCCATCCCTTCTGGTGTTCAAAAAAGAAAGGAAAAGGTCCCTGCACCTTTTTGCCTCCTTCCTTTATTGTACGGTTTGCTTTGTTTGTTTGATTTTAAAACTGCCATTATGTGAAAGTGTTGCAAGTATAAATAATTGAGAAGATAACTCTGTAGGGAAACCACTTTTGCTGCCTTTGTGCAAAGGCAGCTCATTACGGCTCTGAGCTGCAGCATTCCATAAGAGCAATTATGCAACATCAGTATGTCATGGATATTAACCAAGGGGAGTAGATAAGAGATGGGAAAATAATTTTGTAACTTATTTAATTAAATTTATTTGGTTTTTTGAAATAGTTCCTCTTGTGTGTAATTTACCCAGCCACTCCATGGTGCTGTGGTCTTTGCAGGACTGTTGTTCAACATTTGTTTTTTGGCCTTCCTCCTCAATTTCGTATAGACCCAAAATGTATTTATATTGGGGTTTAATTTCCACCCAAGGAGAGGTTACCCATGAATGGAACTATAATTTGGTCATGAGGTTTTTTATCCCCCCAGGGCTTACATAGCCAGTTAATATATGTTAATACAACAAAAGTGAATAAAAGGTTAAATAAGTGGGTCAGGCTCAGAACGAGTGCTGTACTGCTTACTTCTGCTTCAACGGAAGGAAAAGCCCATAATGGTGCTTGCCTGACTTTCACCCCCATCATTTTAAGAATTGCTTTGCCAATTCTTCACAGCAAATAGTAATTTTAAGTGGACCAAAACAGAGCTCAGGGTGTTTGCACTCTATGGTAATAATAGAGGAGCTGTGCTCCCTGGAGTCAATAAGCCCAACAATTGAGTCATTTTTGCCTCCTGTGAGTGAATCACTGCTGTTAGCCTGAATGACAGGATTGCTTATAGAACCAGAGCCCTTCACCAGGCTGACCTCATCTCGGGACAGCGAGGTTCAGAGGGCAGGCAGGTGGTGTTTAACACAGTTATAAGTAAAAGCTGATTTTGTACTTGTAAGCTCTGTAAACAAGAAAGTAGAATTGATTGGGAGCATTTGATGTACATTGATATACATTATCTAAAGCAGCACTCCCTCTTTTCCTGTCTCTTTCCTCTTCTCATTTCTCCTTCCTCTTAACATTGTCCCCACCTCCTCCTGCCCTCTACACACGTGTGCCTCCAACCCATGTCACAGACATGCCACACACAGCTCAGTCACAGTTCTGATTAGTAAAAAATCCAGATGGTATTGAAAAGATATATGTATATGTGTGTATATGTGTGTATTTATATGTGTGTATATATATATATATATATATATACACACACACACATTATACATAAAAATATTTTTTAAAAGCTTTTTGTTTTGCGTTTTTTTGAGACATATATACATATACATATGCACATACACACACATTTTATTCTTGAGATTATTCTTCAGTTTTGAACAGCTATTTCGAAGCAGACATTTTAGGCATAGCAAAATACCCAATAATTGTTTTTTTTAAAAAAAATTTCATTGAGTAGGAAAAATATGAGAAAAGTAAGGAAAGGAAAAAGTAGAGAAAACCTTCAGGCCTAATATAATTCCCTAATTATCAAATTAACTTTGAGATAGAAAAGTGCTGAAGAACCTTTCCAGCCAGCACATTTTAGGGGTCAGTGTATCCTGTGTGGGACAGCCATGGGGTACTCATGATTTATCATAATCTTGGGAGGTGGAATTATGAACAGGTTAGACATAAAACATGAGCCCTACAAGTCCTTCTGCATCTCTGAGTCTGACTTGGAGAAATCTAAAGATGGAAAGAAAGCCTATTTTTAAGTTGATAAAAGGCTTAAAAATAGAATTTATTTTAAAAATTAGGAAACCACTTCATTTTCTTTTTTAAAATCCTTGGAACCCTAGTGCCCCTCAAAATCACAACTAGAGTCAGGAATTAATTTGTACCATCACCTTTTCTTAGAGATTCATAATATATATCACTCTGTTAAAGGCTGTGACACAACCTGCAGCAGAGGAAGTGACTTCACTTTGTTTACCTTCCCATTGGTTTTCGCCATATTTATCTGACCTAGGCCCCTATTCTGGAGAAACACCTATTGATACTAGAGATCCTCAGAGCACATTTGGGAGCAAAATGTCCTTACAAAGATATCCGAAAAAAATATTTTTAAAAAGCTTTTTGTTTTGGGGATTTTTTTTTTTTTTTGAGACAAGTTCTGGCTCTGTTGCCCAGGCTGGAGTGGAGTGGCAGGCGCCATCTCGGTTCACTGCAGCCTCCACTTCCTGGTCTGAAGCCATCCTCCCACATCAGCCTCCTGAGTAGCTGGGAGGCATGCCACCAGGTCCGACTAATTTTTTAAGGTTTTCGTAGAGATGGGCTTCATCATGTTGTCCAGGCTGGCCTCCAATTGCTGGGCTCAAGCAATCTTCCCCCCTTGGCCTCCCAAAGTACCTCTAACTCTCCTTTCCTTTCTCAGTCTCACAAAACTTCCTCCTTCACTGTCTATTCTCTATCCCTCTCCCAACACACCCACACATACCCACACCCTCCCACCCACCCACACGCACCCACACACACACTCATGACACCTCATTTACCTCAGTTATCAGTCCTCTCTACTTGAGTCAACTGCCCTTATCCCCAATACAAGCTATGTTATGTACTGTGCACATTGCCTGACAGCCTACAAAAGCAAGAGGCCTCATTTCTTCCACGTCAAATCCTTTTCCTACGTTACGTCTGCACCCACGATTTACCTGGCCTTTCTAATGCCCAGATAGATTTGCATCTTTAACTAATATCTCTTGTCTGTATCTTATTTGTGAGTACTAAAATAACTAGACCAGAGCCAGAAAGCCAGAGTTATTTCCCATCTTAGTTCTGTCCCCCTTGGGGGCAAATCATTTCAAGGATTCAGCTATGCCTCATAAAATGAGAACAAAAAAAATCCTTAAACTCAGGGATCTTTTATTCTCAATTCTAATTTATATCCAAGATGAAGGAACCCTATTTTTATTCACTCATTTAGTTATTCACTCACAAACATTTTATTGAGAGTGTACTATATTCGAGATGAAAGAACCCTGTTTGCGTTCACTCATTTAGTTATTCACTTGCAAACATTTTATTGAGGGTGTACTGTATGCCTGACACAGTGTCAACAATAAAATTTAAGATGTGGCCCTTGCTGTCTAAGGCTGTCTAGTGGGAACGTCAGACAAGTAAATCACAATTGTGAATAAATATGTGTTGGGCATGTTAGCTCAGTGCCACTGAGGAAGTGCTTTTTAATCAGACTTTGAAACCAGGGAAGTGACCTCAAAGAGATTTCTGTGATAAGCACTTTGAAGGGCATGTTAACCAGATGTCCGTAGCAGAAAGCCCAGCCCAGGCCAAAGGAACAGTGTGGCCCTAGTTAGTTAGCACATTAACTTTAAACTTATTAATTGCCTTTTTGTTTATTTATATGTTACCTGACTCCAAAGAATCTGTGGCAGTTAAACCAAGTACTAAATTAAGGGTTTTATTGTTTTTTGTTTTTTTGAGACAGAGTGTCACTCTTGTTGCTGTGGCTGGAGTACAATGGTGTGATCTTGGCTCACCACAAGTTCTGCCTCTGGGTTCAAGCAATTCTCCCACCTCAGCCTCACTAGTAGCTGGGATTACAGGCATGTGCCACCATGCCTGGCTCCCCAGCTATTGCTTTTTTTTTTGTATTTATAGTAGAGATGGGGTTTCTCCATGTTGGTCAGGCTGGTCTCAAACTCCTGACCTCAGGTAATCCGCACTCCTCAACTTCCCAAAGTGCTGGGATTACAGGCGTGAGCCACTGTGCCTGGCCAAGTTATTTGTGTTAGTGATGTTACTTTATCTGTATTGTGAAAGTGGAAATATTTCAAATGCCATCATTTCTATTTCTAAAAGTTAAGTTAAACCACTTTAGGAAATTCTGATAGGAGATGTGAAATCTGAATATGCTATAAAAATTCTTTCAAATTGCACTACAATGTGTTTGCTTTTTTTGTCTATTACAGATTATAGCTTTGCGTATAATGTCAGAATCAAAGGTTGATTTCTCTATTTCTCAGCAAATCAGGGGAAAAAATCCACTAACTAACTCTCTAAAGCTAAAATATTTAAGGACTAAAGCAGATGTGGCATAACTGCTGGTTTGCTAGGTCTCTTGTGGTTTATAAAGATATATTTTATGTCTTTTATGATTACAGGATGATGCTAAAAATTTTGTGGGTAATAATACCGTCACATTGGAAAGACTGCATATAACATCTCTGGAGAAGATACAGAATGCTACCTGGCTGTCAAATCAAAGTAAAAGATGTTTAATTTGTCATTAAGAAAAGGCAGTCAGGAAATTTTATTTGGAATTTGGTCTTTGATGTGTGAACATCATAAATGTGAGGATATTAAGTCATATATTCATGAATAGATTTTTTTTTGCTTTCTGACATGTTTTAATAATAATTTTTAAAGATTATTGTTAGATGTGTAGCTGTTAGAACTATAATTTATTTAAAGTGACTTTTAAAATTGTTTAGATCTTTGATTTTTTCCTCCATTGGCACCTTTACTAGATGCCAGTATAAACTGGTTAAATAGCATTTAGTTTAAACAGCAAGAATATACATATGCATATTTATGATATTTTGTTTGTTGGATCTTTTTCTTAATATTACTTGACTTTCTGTGTTTTAATCCCATTTTTTCATATTTTGGGTTGAAGCCACTCTAAAGTTTAACACCTAGGAGATTTCTCACTTATGGTTCCCTTTAAAAGTGCTAAAATCTCAGCCTCTCAAACAAGAGACCAAGCTACAATTTAAAGAAAGCTGTGGTATTGATAAAGGGCCCTAAGAATGTTGCCACCTTCCGAATGTGTCCTCTGCCACATCCTTTCTTTTAAACCAGCAGGAGAATTGAGAGGAGGATAAGAGCCTGGTACATCCAAACACTTCTGGCATGCCATTCTGGTCTTCTGAAGTATCCCCTGCTGCTTTAGAAAAAAGAGCTCCCCAGACAAATGAAAGGGCCACGGGGACATTCACATGCATAACACCTTCCCTCCAAGTGGCTTTGGATTGGCGGTGTGTTGGGGTGGTTTGGCCTGAGTTGAAGAATTGAGACTTGAGAACCATTTGTTTCCACACCATTTTGGGTGAAGTGCTATATTTTTCACCTTAAAAGCCCATTTAAAAAGAAAAATATGGTTTGAAAGGAGGACACAATTTGGAAGCCATCACACTTAATGGAGCCCCTTTTAAATGTAAGTTTGTCCTATCAATTCTCTTCTAAATTAGTTGTCACTACCTAGATGAAACCCACCCTTGTTTGTCTTATGCTTAAAAACACATAGTCTTATATATAAATATATTTTCCCATTCCCGTTTTTAAAACTCTCTGATAAGTTCCATTACTAAACTAGTAAGGAGTGGAACATAATTTGTGCAGCAACACCGAGTGTAACATGTATGTAATTATCATCGGCCTTTAAATCGAGTCGCACAAATTAACTCAAAATGTAAAAAAAAAGTGAATTGGACCTATTAGAGACAAGGCCTTGACCACAGTCGTTTTTACTGACAATTGACTTGGCCAATCATGATCAGATCACAAACTTTCTGAAATTTACAGGATAATTTGGAAGGGGAAGGAAGTAATTTTTTTGGAAGTAGCCAGGTGGTTTATCCTACAAACTGCTGCAGCGCTGGAATATTCATGTAGCTTGGAAAACATGAAGTAATTAGAGGTTCGAAGTAAAGTCACTACCTTTTGCTCTTCTTTCATCCTCGTTCTTTTTCTTGAGTGGCTTACATATTTCTCAGCCTGAAAGTCCCATTGTCAAACCAAAGGTAACATTTGAAAAATTGAATTTGCGTCTTCCCACCACAACAAATAGGAATTTCTCATCAATTTCCAATTTGCATCAACTGTGCACCATAACATACCAAGCATACATTCTCAGACTTATCCTCTTAATACCTTTTATATCTGTATCTCTCCTTTTTCATCTAAGTACAATTCATCAGCCGTTCTCCCAACCAAATATCCTACTTCTTTTTCATTTCTACTCCGTTAATCAGAGCTCATGTTATTTCCCTCTTCTGCCTGGATTCGACAAGAACTTTCTATCTTCCAAGCTTCTAGATTCTCTCTCATCAGTTCAGTTCATCCTATACATAGTTCTTGGAAGGATCTTCCTCAAACACCATATTTTATCATTCTACCATTCGGGAATCTCAAGGATTCAATTTATCATTCAAGAACCTCCACTAGCTTGCGTGTTAACCATAGCCATGTTTTCCAGACCGAAGCTGGGAGCCAGTCGGAGTTCAGTTCCTTCGTCCTCCCTTTACACAAAATCGGCCCTGGTCTGCACTGGTGCTTTAGAGCATACCATTTCCTTGTTTTCTTTCAGTATTCCACGGCCTTTTAATCTGGTTCAGCTCTCCTTCAACAATTTGAGATTAATCTTTATCTTTACCTTCTTTAATTGCCCTCATGACACTTATTTACTGACTATGGGCTATGTTGGTTTGTAATTATTTATGTGCTCTCTAATTGTGATTTTTAGTTTGTTTCCGTAGGTGTGAAAAATAAAAATCTTTAATGACATAACCTGCATTTTTATATATACAGAGAAAGAAACTCATCTAACTATATATGTATGGATTGTTTTTTTTTGTTTTTTTTTTTTTTGTTGAGACGGAGTTTCACTCTTGTTACCCAGGCTGGAGTGCAATGGCGCGATCTCGGCTCACCGCAACCTCCGCCTCCCGGGTTCAGGCATTTCTCCTGCCTCAGCCTCCTTAGTAGCTGGGATTACAGGCACGTGCCACCATGCCCAGCTAATTTTTTGTATTTTTTTAGTTGAGACGGGGTTTCACCATGTTGACCAGGATGGTCTCGATCTCTTGACCTCGTGATCCACCCGCCTCGGCCTCCCAAAGTGCTGGGATTACAGGCTTGAGCCACCGCGCCCGGCCTGTATGGATTGTTTATAATTTTCTATATAACTTTATCTTATATTCTGTCATTAAATTTGTGTCAAGTTTTGAATATGGAAGATTTATCAGTGTGTAACACATGTATAGATTACTATGGACCTTAAAAAATATTCAGTCTAATTTTTTCAGGATTAAAACAGGATGAAAATCAGTCTCACATTATATCTGCTCCTTGATATCTAGCTTTCCCTTCCAGCCTTTTCCTCTGCCAAACCCAGTCTCTCATTGAGAAACACACACACACCCCTCTAGAGAAAGCATCTATGAATACAATTCTGTGAACATTGAGGAGGTAGGTGCTTAGTAACTTTTTATTGGCCAAAGGGTGATGTAGGTAAAGCAAGAAATGAGGGTGAGAAAAATCTCTGTTCCCACTAGATAGAGGGGAAGGGGACAAACACTAGCACATGGCATGATTGAGTATAAATAGCAGTGAGGATGTTTAACAACCATTCTTTTCTCCCGTTTTTGGCATTCTCACCCCCCACAAAATTCCTGTCCTTGATCTATGCATTAATATGTCTGAATATCCAATAATTGATAACTCGTGTGTGTGTGTGTGTGTGTGTGTGTGTGTGTGTGGTGTGTGCGTGTATGTGTGTGTGTCTTTATCATCCCTACTTCAGCAGCAGCACAGAAAACTGAGCCAGATGTTAAAGCATTCATCTCTGGCAAAGTTTATTGCTGTGTGTGTTTCCATACATGTACATGTGCACACACACACACAATACACATACATATATATACATACATGTGGCTGATGACTTCTCACAGTATATCTCAAAGCATTATTGCATGTCCCACTTGGTTGATAGGGCATCTCTAGCCTGACAGATTTATTTGTTGAGAACAGGATTATGCATTTGGAACCAGTTTAATTCTTAGCAAGACAATGCACATGTCTTATGTAGATTTTGTCGTTGATTTTTTTAGCCCTTATAAGTTACTCGGGGAAAGTCATGTCAATATAAATCAGCGGTAATGAAATCAACATTATGGCATCTTTGATAATGCATTTGCTAATGCCTTTCTGGACTTTTACCCAGCTCTCAATGATTGATATTACAGGCAGTGGATAAACATTTTTGATGGATCTGTTTGCTCACAGATTAAAAAAAAAGAAAATCTAATCCTTTTATCTCTTTGATTTAAAGGGTGTAATGCCATTGGAGAGGAAGCAGTTCAAATGTGGTCATCATAGGTTGGTGGCACCAAAAATAGAAACTCACTTAGGGTAAAATTTGCTGTCAGAAAAAATGGAGCATTCTTTCTGAACTCAGGAGCGCGTGGTTCATGCGAGCTTCCTTGTAGATGGTTGCTACATAAGGCTTCTTTCATACAGGTGTGTTTATGCCCCAGGCTTGCTGGCCACAGTCCATTCCATTTACAGAAGCTGAATTAAACAATAACTACTGCATTGCAAAAAATGGTGGGGGTGGAAGGAAGGGGAGGGGGAAAGGTGAGCGTCAAAGGAGATGCCTGAGAGCTTTGTTAGGGCCAAGAAAAACCCTGTTGCAGTTGTCAGAGCTTGTTGATGTTGCTGGGAAAGGCACTTTTTTTTTTTCTCCTGGATTTTGTGGTTCTGCCTTAGGAAAGAAAGTAAAATAGAACGGAAGAACAAAGTCCTACTCTATAAATCAGCAGCTGCTCCTTGCCAGATCAAAGGAGTGACATTTTTGCTCCTGGACTACTTGTCCACTTGAGGGCTTGACAGGCAGCTAACAGCTGGCCTGCTAGACTGTATGGGAGAATCAGCCTACATCTTCTTCTGAGCAGATGACAAGCTAATCAGAGACATATCCATAGCACAGGGCATATGAGTGCACCTTGATCTCTTCAAACATATCGAATACATAATTGCTAAACAGCTTGGTGCATTTTTGACCAGTTAATGCTTAGGTGGTTTCCATTGGAAAGTAAGATAGAGAATTAATTCTTCAATCAACGGTAATCATGAAAGCTGAAATGATACAAGATTTGTTGGGATCTTCTCCCCTTAGAGTGAATTAGTAAAATGGTTAGGAACATAATGGGAATTGGCTAAGAATGTAGGCAACTGATTGTGCAGTGACTAGTTGATTTCCAAAGCCCAGTCAGGCTACAGTGTTCACATACATGAATAGGTAATTGGAAATTAGTCATTTTGAAAATGATTGCACCTGTTTTTTATGTCAATAGAGTTAAATAAAGTTGTAGGTATACCTTCTGTGTCTGCAAAAAGTTGTTTTCAGAAGCACTATAAGGTGTATAGGTATCCAGATCTGGAATTTTAATGTCAGTAGTAAAACTTTCAAAGTAATTCAGTTTCTAGTTGACTTCCATCTGCAATAAATCTTGCACAGGATGAGGTAATATACTACAACTTATGCCTATTGACTTAGGATTTTATCTTTAAGAGGATAGATCCTAGATATGAATAGCTAAGAAAGTTTGAGTGTTTTCTCCTCCCTTGCTTTCAAGTAGCTTTGAAAGATCACTTTTATAGTGCATGATAAATAGCTACATATGAATAATCTGACGGCATTCGGTAAGAGTAACAGTGCTTCAAAATCATCACCTGCTGGGATGTTTTGTTACATGCCATCAGGTGTGACTGTATTCATGGAACAGTGCTTACTCTTGCTCAATATTATAAAGGAAATAAAAGATAACTCCCTATCTGAGAGGACATTTCTCAAATATTTTAATTAAAAGGTCCCTACTGTTACCTATATAAACCTTAGTCAAAGAAGATGCCAAATTTTCTCGATCATCTTTAAAAATTCTTTTAAATATGAAAATAATTATACTTATTAATAAAACTCTAACGGTGCAGAATTATTTGGAAACAAAAGATAGAAATTTACCATTCTTCTCCTATCTATGCCTGAGAGATAGCCTCTGTTAACAGTCTTCACAAAAACATTTTACTGGCCCAACTTTTCCTTTAAGAGGTACAGATGGAGGCCGGGCGCGGTGGCTCAAGCCTGTAATCCCAGCACTTTGGGAGGCCGAGGCGGGTGGATCACGAGGTCAAGAGATCGAGACCATCCTGGTCAACATGGTGAAACCCCGTCTCTACTAAAAATACAAAACATTAGCTGGGCATGGTGGCGCGTGCCTGTAATCTCAGCTACGTGGAAGGCTGAGGCAGGAGAATTGCCTGAACCCAGGAGGCGGAGGTTGCGGTGAGCCGAGATCACGCCATTGCACTCCAGCCTGGGTAACGAGCGAAACTCCATCTCAAAAAAAAAAAAAAAAAAAAAAAAAGAGGTACAGATGGAGTACAATAAATTAAATTATTATAAAGTGTCTATATTGCCCAAGGCAAGTGTGTAAAAGACTGCTTAGATCTAAGATACCTAAAGAGAAGATTATGTGCATTTTTTGCAGCTGAGATTCACAATTAAAACCTGATCTTTGCAAGTTTCTATTCTTAGGCAGAGTACTAGAATTTGATGTGTGATCTAGAGCAAGGCTTCTCATACTTAAATGTGCATAGGTCCCTTGGAGATCTTTTAAAATGCAGATTCAGAGTCAGTAGCACAGGAATGGAGACTGTAATGTATTTCTGCATGTCTCACAAGCTCAAAGGTGATGTTGCTACTGGTCCATGGCACACACTTGAAGTAGCAAGGATCTAGAGAACCATACAGAGAGTGGATTCCAAAAGAGCTCACTCCACTATCCACCTCCCACTCCAGCAGGCAGATGCCTGCCCTAGTGTCTAAGATCTCCACCATAGCATTGTACATTTGGATTAAACTCTGATTTTTAGAAAGATCCTGCGATATGGACACACGCTACTTGTAGGAGTACAACACATTATCATCCTGTTGCCAATCCAGCATAGATTTGTTTAATCACTACCCACCTATTCCTAATGACTATCTGTGAGAGAACAGAATTACTTATAAGCATTGGATAGGTGCATTTGGACTGTAAGCTAACATCTAATGAGCTTACTCTGTGCCAGGCATTGTGCTAATAAGGATCTTGCACATAGAAACTCCCTCAATCCTCAAAACCACCCAGTTTAGATAAGAAACAGAGTCACGCTTAAAGTTAAGAAGAATTGTCCAAATTCACACAGCAAATAAAGGACAGAGAACATGAGCCCATGCTCTTCAGCATGTTGCTCAATGCATAAGTCTGGAATAGACAACAGTTATTGAGAAGAGCATGCTCAAAGTAGAATATTTTAGTAAAGAACCTACGTGAGCCCTTGTAACTTTAGTGAATAATTAGATGAAAGTAAGAATACTGAAAGAACACAGTAGAAGGTGGTCAAGGATAAGCATCACCTCCTTGATCATTTCGCCCAGGGTATTTTATGTCAGCATGAACACTCCACTATTCAAGCCATATTCATAAAGGTACAAAATGTTTGTGATTCCAGATTAACATCATGTTTATATATTATAAATTTATTAGTATTTAGTTCATGTGTTTTTATTTATTTATTTATTTATTTTTTTTTTTTTTTGAGACGGAGTTTCACTCATGTTACCCAGGCTGGAGTGCAATGGCGCAATCTCGGCTCACCGCAACCTCCGCCTCCTCAGTTCAGGCAATTCTCCTGCCTCAGCCTCCCGAGTAGCTGGGATTACAGGCATGCGCCACTATGCCCAGCTAATTTTTTGTATTTTTAGTAGAGACGGGGTTTCACCATGTTGACCAGGATGGTCTCGATCTCTTGACCTCGTGATCCACCCGCCTCGGCCTCCCAAAGTGCTGGGATTACAGGCTTCAGCCACTGCGCCCGGCCTAGTTCATGTGTTTTTAAAGATGTAGACAATGCTAGTATTCTATCAAATTATAAATCAAGCTATTGTTTAGGGGAATTAATTATTGTCCATGAATCTGTCCCTGAGTAGCATATGAATCTCATTCATTTACCCTACTTTGCTCACAATTGTCTGTGAAAAACGTTGGTCACCAGTGGAAAACATGTCTGCGACATGACTGCATCATTTGCATGCCCAAGTATACCTTCAAGGCATTAAACTTGCTTAATTCACTGATCTAATAATTCTAATGTATCTTACTGAGAAAATCCTACTCTTAGCCATAACCACACCACAGAGAAACATTTGCTTTTTTTTTTTTTTGTAAACTAAGAAAAAAATGGAGAAATTTGATAAGTGACTTGCCAAGGCTGAAGTTTCATCGTTTGTAACACCAGCCAGGAGCAAGCATTGTGAATAACCACTGTGGCTGATGGGTCCCAGGGCTGGGGACAATAGGGAAGCAGGGCCTTTTCATGTTTTAACAGGTCCCCAGTCGCCGAGTTACCTACAACACCTTTCCCCAATTGATCTGATCCCTCTTCAACAGTTCAGTTTCCTTCCTTGCCCAAAGCAATCCATGCAAAAGCTTCAATTCTGGCTATTCTTGATTCTTCCTCAGAGTGTTCAGGGATGCTGGCTTTCCAGATAACTCCATGGAGTCCTGCACTTTCTAACAAAAGGAATGCTTCCAAAAGGAGTTAGTTACCAGGTGTGGCATGAAGTTAGTGAACCAGAAAGAAGGGATTTATCAGCCACTTAAAAAGGGGGGGTGGGCAAAGAAAGAAAAGAATAAAGGAAAGAAACCAACAAACAAGAATGACACCTAAATCTACTTCTATCCGTTTGAACTACACTTTGGGGCAAAAAGTCTTGAAAATAAAAATCATGATGGTCAGAGTTCAGTTGTAGAAAAGTGTGCAAAACTACAGAGTTTAAACTTTCTGGAGGCAGGAGAGGTCTCTGGGAAACAGCTCTTCAGCAAGGCAGTAAGATGAGATTTCAGTGATATTTGCTACCTTAGGTTAATTTGTTTTAATGTATTCTTTTTTCATCTCTGAGTTGACTCAGAAAGACCTTATGATTTTTGGAACGTCATTGAATTTATTTCTATAATTAAGTTATTTTTAAACTAACAGTCTTAGTATATAACTTTTAAGGATCACACATAATCATGCATTTTCTACTTAAGTAAAATTTAGAGAAAAAGTAGATAGTCTCAGTAGATACTCTCCCAAGCTTTTGTATGAGCCTGGATACTAACTTTGTGTTCAATACAAATCAATGGAACTAGCGCTCTTTAGGGTACTCATTCCCTAAGGAGTCACTAATGAAATTATCTGTAGCCTTTTAAAAAAAAGGCGCAATGAGGCTAATGAAAATTTTTTTTCTAACTGAAATCTAGATAAAGGTACATGCTGAGCTTACTGGCACATTTTACAGACAAGTTGTAAAAAACTCAGAATGTTTTTTAAGAACTGTTTAATATTGAAGAAGACTTTGTAACTTAGGGTTAAATTGTTTATACCAATAGAGAAGTATATTATGTGTCTGTAACTTCAAAATCATTCTGGTATGACATTAAAACTTAGAGAATTTTGTAATATCAGATACAGAGGAAAAACCTAACAGTCTTTGGATTGGAAATAACTTGTGGGGGTTTTCATTAAAGTTGGGTGCAGCTTGCTGCATTTTGGTTAGTTGGATGTCTTCAGCAATTTTTCAAATGTTTTGGGTTTGGCAAAGTCCAAAATGTTTTTTGCCAAGACCCTCTTTTCCCCTTATTTTTTAAACCCGTGTGAAATTCAAGGATAACTTAATCCATATGTGTCTGATTCATTTACACTTAACTCATCAAAATGTTATTTTATAAGACCCATTTAATATCCATGGAACCTTTTGAGTCTTTTTAAGACAAGTCTTTTATCATTGAACCAGCAAGTTACGTTTTTCCATATGAATGGAGCCTGAACCTGGAAAGACTAAAGATGAGTTGATTTTCAACTTAGATTCTTCAAATTTTAAGTAGAATCAATGCTTGATATTCCATTTACTACTTGAGCACTGAAAAAGGTCATTTAAAAAATATAGATTAGAAAATGTGGAAAAAAATTGTTTCATGCAGTTTTGAGAAAAGACCGTATGTGGAAATTTTACCTTAGAAATATTAAAGAAAGAAAAATTATTCTTAGTTGGATTTGCTCTAGTCTATAATTTAAATGCCTCCATGTTATGTATGTCAGTGTATTTTCTAAAAGTGGCCTCTGGGTCATCAGTGCTGGTGGGAGGGGTAATTTCATTTTTTAATGTCGGGGTTTTCATACAGTCAACTCATTAATTGTTAATTTTCATAGTAACATCTATGATGTTAATAAAATATCCCAAGATCAGGGGAAATGACAATTGGCAGGAGTTGTATGTTAAGAGATTTCTGAAAATTTGGGGCCCATATGTTTTTAAAACTGTGTGATTTGAAAGAATGTGGTAGAATTATGAATCTGGCAAGAAATAGCACTATGGATCAAAAACATTGTTTGAGAACAAAAATCCAGAGAGGCTAAATGGTGCCCAAGTGAAAAAAGCAAAATCTCTATGACCCTTTGTAAAAGGATCTAGTGAAAACCTTCAGAGGCTTCTATTCATATTTGCTTAGGAGAAGTGGGCAAAGAAAGGCCATTGTCATAACTGCTAGTGAACATCCAGTCCATGCCATGGTAACTAGTTGAAAATGTTATACTGGAGTGGCATTTCCAAGTTCAGCGCTTCTATAAAGACCTGCTAGCACACAGAATGCTTTTTTAATGTTCTGCATTGTTGTGTATCCCCCATTGAACAACCTTTTGAGCGGACCCCGTTTTTACTAATGTAAACATTCTGATGAGTATCCAAAGAAATGACCTTTGAGTGAACCTCTAACCTTCCCCGTAATTATTTGTTTGAAGACAGTGTGGAGTTCTCCTGCTGAGAACTAAGAACCATGATGCCTTGCAGCTCTGTGAGTAAGGGAGTGTTTGGGGGAACTGGAGAGAAAGACATAAATAAGGGAACAACCTCCAGATGTAAAGAATAAAAGAGTAAAAGGGTGAAATTAAAGAGGGAAAAAATAGCAATTCGTTTTACCTAAAAAGTTGGCCTATGGGGCGGGGCAAGGAAAGAAACAAACAAAAAAAAAAACAACGCACACACAAAACACAAAAACCAGGATAAGCAGCACATAAAGGGAGGTAAAACCCCTGCCAGGTGTGTCCTCCATTAGAAACTTCAAGAAGAGCCTTCTCTGACTCTCCTGAGCATCTCTGCTGGTTTTAAGGTGAGCTGTTAAAAAGAGTCCCTGGGGTGGAAATACCAGGTCAGTCCTCTTTGGTTGCAGTAAAAGTGGTGGGGAAAGAGTAGGTAATTCAGTTCTTTTTCTGATTGGAGGGATGCTTCTGGAAGTCTTTGCGATCTGGTCAGATATTCCTCAGCAACACTTCAGGTGGCAGGTGGGAAGAAAGACGCAGTTTCAACTCTCCTTTTGTTTTCACCTCTACGTTGCTGGTGACTTTCTTTTTTGACAACTGAGCTATACTTCTTAAATGATAAAGAAGTCCATTGTTTTGCAAGCAAACACCATTTGCAAAAGACTCCTTTGGTTTTCTCCCGGCTATTATTCCTCACCCTAATTGTATTCCCACAAGAGTGCTCACAGGAGGTCTGACTGTCCTCCTCCAAAGGGACTTCAGCTTCCTCGGACTCAGAGCTGCCAGCGCGCGCTAGAATGTTTCTGGCTAATTTCAAAGAATGAGTTTTCAGTTTCTGCCTGTGGCCCCAGGTGGACTCATTAATCATGAAGTACCCCTGTGCTTAAGATATGAAACTGGAAATATTGACAGATGTTATCAATGGATATATTTTTAAGGAAAAGCTAGCTGGATGCTCCCTGCTCTTCCAAAGTGCTTGGCCAGTGAATCCTGTGCATAAGCTCAAATATGTGGGAAATACATGTCGTTAAGTGCGCAGGGACAAAGGTAACTCACAAATGGTAGAAAATTGTTTTGTTTTTATTAAATTTGGAGAAATAAAGGAGATTTCTTATCATCTTACTCTGTTTGTACATGAATATTTGATGGGCATTATTAAACATTAAAGTAACATGAAGTAGGCACTTATTTTTGGATTTCCAACAAAATTAGATCCAGGCTTCTTAGATGAAATAACTGCTTCTCCTTTGCATTCCTTCGATTCAGCCACCACCTGATTTGCAAACGTTTCTTGAGCTCTAATATCAACCATGTGTACCTGAGGCTCTGTCTTTCTAGTGGGTTGAAAGGTGGCTGGGTTTATGGTTGGCAGTTACCTTATCCTCTGCCCTGGGTGTCCCAGCTTAGGCTAGAAAGGCCGCCCCCAGCTGGCACTGACCTCTGAATGACCCCTAACTTTACAGGCTTAAACTGCAGGAGTTGCCGAAGAGCAGAAGTCTTTCTGGCCAGCACTTATTACTGCTGTGTTGGTGATAAAACTTCAGACAGCCTAATTGATGGCTTTGCTGACCTAACAATACCTTGTGAAAGCCGAGTGCTAGAGCCTGGTCTCCATTTATGACCAGCTGCAAGGGGAAGCTGGGTCTCCCTATCACAGGGAGTCTAGGGAAAGGGGAAAGTCCTCCAGCCTGTGAACTTTAACCAGATTCCTACTTGCTCAAGAAGCAGAAGCACAATTTCAAATTAATAGAAGCTTTCTCATGGAGAACTTTTTTTCCCTCCCTGAACTCTTTTAGCAAGTTGGCTTGGGGTTGACTACAGAGGGACGATGGAGATTACCCAGTCAACTGTTTTTGAACACTGAAAGGGAAAATCACCTTTAAGTTGAAAAGATAATTTTCAGAAGAGATTTGACTGTATTCTGTGCTTCTCAGTTCACAGAGCACAGAAACAGAGTCTGATAACTGGACTTCTCTGTTCTGTTTCAGGTTTATTAATGCCAGAAGAAGAATAGTACAGCCCATGATTGACCAGTCAAATCGAGCAGGCAAGTTCCAAGTAGTATCTGTATTTACGTCCCACAGGCCCAAATCCTCGTCAAGTTTTACTCCCGGAATTTCCTCATCTGTTAAATAAGTACTTCCACCAGGCATTCTAGAATTTTTTTTTTTTAATGTCCCCAGAATCCCACTCAAGGAAACAACTTCACTAATTGATGCTAATGGGAGATTTCCCACCCTGACTCTACTGAAACTGCTTTTTATTTTCTTTCTGAATTGGTAATTGGGCACAAGTATTAATGCCACAAGCAGTGTGTTTGTGAGCTCTGGCATTACCCCTTGCTTGTCTGCATCCAATCATTAGCACACTCTCATTTTCTTGTTACCCACAGCTCCTTGGT
>NW_022437062.1:3861192-3947122 GCF_009761245.1 Sapajus apella
GTTTCATGTTAGATATTCTATGTGTTTACCTCAATTGAAAAAAAAGAATGTTTTTGCTAGTATCAGATCTGCTGTGGAATTGGTATTGTATGTCCATGAATTCTTCTTTTCTCAGCACGTGTTCCTCACTAGAAGAAAATGCTGTTACCTTTAAGCTTTGTCAAATTTACATTAAAATACTTGTATGAGGACTGTGACGTTATGTTAAAAAAAAAAAAAGGTGTTAAGTCACAAAATGCGGTAATAAATATTTCATTTTTGATTTTTTGTTAGGCTTTTGCGTTTTTAATGGTTTTAGGACAAGGTTGCACAATGCCGACTCTATACAGTGTTAAAGGCAGGTGACAGCTTTTCCCCCCAGCGATTGAGTATATTTTAAACTTATCAGTAATCTTTAAGGTAATCATCTATAGCCTTTCAATGTCTGTTGGGCCTATACATGCCACCAGCAGATAGCTTCTGAAGGTACAAAACTATGTGTACGTGATGAGCCAGGTTGAAAGATCCCCTTGAACATGCCAACCTCCTTTTTAGATGCATGACATTAAAAAATATATACTTTCAGATAAAGCTTTTCATGGTCATCCTCTGCCAGAATAAAGGACTTTTCAGGGTTAAGTTTACAACATAAGAAATAATGTCTGTGCTCAAAGGTAATTTATCTGCCTTTGTTTTTCATCTCTGGTCTTACTACAATATTGTTGGATATGTAAATGAAAATTTACATATGGGTGTTCATAGATAAGTAAACAACTTCTATGGAGTTTGAAATTCTGACTTTAAAAGATTAATCGTTCATATTTTATCAATTATACTGTGGTATATTTTTATTTCAGACACATCCATGTGCAGGGATGCTAGTGTGATGATTTGATAACTAAACTTACATATTTCTCTGAAAAGAAAACAAATGGATGGTATAATGCCATTTTCAAAATTTTATGCAACATGCCTGGAAGTCTGTATCATTAGCTTATTGATGCTGCACAGTGTTTGCTAAGGTGTGCGAAAAGGGTGAGGTATTTGCATGTCCCCTCAATTTTCAAATAAATATACTATCCTGGAATTTTGTAACTCTTAAATTTGGAATCTTTGTTTAGAAAGAATGAACGTTAGCTAGATACGTGATGTCAGCCGGATAGGGAAACAATTCACTATCTCTGCAAACTTAAACTTGGAAGAAATCCATAGTTACATCTTATTTGGGGCTCTTCCATCTTTCCATTTCAGACAGCATTTCTGGAAGTTCTATATAAATGAACAAGGAAATAAACTTCTGTTGTTTTGTATTTTAGTTAGGTAGAATTTTTATAAATACGTTTATCAGTTCCAGTGATGTGTTGCCGTTTAAACATAGAAATAATGCTTCTGACGCAAACTAACTTAATAGAGAAATTTTATGCCACTTGGAAAAGACAACTAGCGTCCCTTTCATTTTTGCTATTCTATTTTACATGCAGTCTTTTTGTAAATTTTAAATATTTGCTGATTTTTACTTTAAATGCTCTTATGTAAACTGAAAATTCGCCATTATAAATCAACTGTCACATCAGCTGGGGGAAAAAGAACTTTTTTCTTTCAGTAAATGCTGAAGGGTTTACTTGGTAATTGGCTCATGTTTAGGATGTCTTTTATGAAATTATTAAGTTATCTCATTGAAGTTTAGAGCCCAGAGCTTTCAATCCTTGGTTTTAATGAATAAAGTCATCTCATGCTTACTTGCTTCACCAAACCCACATCCTATCCTGTTAACTTTAACCCTCTTAAACATTTGAAGATGAATGATAATTGTAATATTGGTTTGCATTACCTTGCTCTCCCCCACCCCCAACCCCATGCTAAGAAAGAGAAGTGATAGATTTGTCCAATTTTTATAATGCTTTTTTTACACCACCCCGGAAGGCACTTGCTCCTATCTCGGGTTTACTATTTAGTGTAAAGAGTTCCGATTTGGGTATATTTAAGAAAGACTCAGCTGTCAAAAGCAAAGAAACTGGGAATGGTGTTTTGACAACCATATAGTGTTAAAGGAAATACTGTAGTCTGAATAAAATTGCTTATGTTCTCCAAAACAAGAGTAATATAAAAACACTTTTTTATTTATATGAAAAAGCAAAAGCAGAAATAAATTCCAAAGGTTTCCCTTTCTTTAAGAAATTCTGAGAGAACTGCAGTCGCCATCTGTTAAGGGTTGGGAATTGAGCAAGAAGCCACATTTTAAACGAAAAAGAAAAGACCAGGAAAGTCTGTGTCTTCCGTCCACCCCTCCTCTCTCCCACCCCCCAGGTCAGCACCCCTCATGCCTCCCACCCTCGTTGGAGTCCACCAAGACCCTCCTGCCTCCTCACCCCCTCCCACCCCCGCGGGACTGTTAACCCAGAGCAGATTTGGGAAGGGAAATGTGGCTAATATCTCTAGCAGCTGTCAAAGGAGGGACCTTCCTTCAAAGGGACTGGACAGGGATCCTCCACAAGTTCCCCATTAGTCTAGCAGGCCAGCAATTTGATAAGGAGCTTGGACTCCGGCTACAAGTTGCCACTCTGTTAGAAAGTCCGGTGTCCGGGTGTCTGGATGTGCAGAGTGGGCGTCGAGGCTGCAGCCCCCGCCGCCCACCCAGCGGGGTTGGTGCGGACGTGCGTCCTGGAGCCTGGGAGGAGGCAGGACAGAGGCTTGGGCCGCGGCAGACTGGGGTGCAGAGGGCTACCCCGGCCCTCACCTGGCCTTCCCTGGGAGTGTGTGTTAGAGTTAGACCAACGTGTTGCAAACTATGGGGGCAGCAGGGGGCCCGTCCCAGTTACAGTTGAAGTCATCCACTCAGGGCGTCGCGCACCCAGGCGGGCCCCCTCCTTCCGGGCCCAGGCTGGGAGAAGGTGCCGCGCGGGGGAAATGGTGGTCTGATGGGGGAGGCCGGTCAGATTGTGATGAGAATGGAGACCGTCAGGGCAGTGTTTGAAGGGAGGTTTTAATATTAATAGTTTCGGTGTAGAGACAGAAGGGAGATTGCGTCTACGGCTCCTCCGGGCAGACTCTGGGTGACAGGGATGATGGATGATCCGGCAGAGCCCAACAACTCCTCCCCCCAGCCCCAACAGTGTCAAAGCTACTTTAGCCGAAGCTTTAGAAATAAAATAAATAAACAGCATCATCACCCCCTTACTCTTAGAACACCTCCACCCTCACCCCCCGCTTTCCAACATCGATTTATGGATCATTATGAATCAATTACTGCTCTCAATACCTTCCCATTGGCTTAAATAAAAACAGTCGAAAGATGAAAACGTGGGGTTCTGTGGAGATTTTTTTCCCTGACAAGAACAATCGCAAAATCCATTATCTCATAATCAGAGGCGCTGGGTGAGGAGGTGAAGAGAAAGGACCGGGTCACCCAGTAAATAACTGGGGGGAACGCAGAAAGGGGGGTGTCACCCAGATGCTGCCTTTGTTTTCTTGCAGATGGGTTTGGTTGGTTTGTTGTTTGTTGGGCTTTGGGGAGCGGGGTAAACTAGCGTGAGAATTAAATGCCTGCAAGTTTTGTGACCTAATTATTTAACTCCTTTGGAGAGACCCCTTTGAATGTGCGTCTCGGCAAACATCAGATGTTGTTGGTAGTGAGGTCACACATGGGAAAAGGTGTGGAGGAATGGGTCCGTCTGGAGGGCGGATTTTCACTTTGTTGTGAGCAACTGTGCGCGGGAGGGTTGGCCGCCGGGTGGGGAGATCGTCCCTCTCCCCTCGCCCCCCGCCGCTGGCTGTTTTTGTCGTTGGAACTGGTTTGGATCTGGGGCTGGCCGTCCCCTTTCGCCCCCACCCCCTCCTCGGCCGCCCGAGGCTTTTCTTCCCTCTCCTGCCTCTTCCGCGGCGGGTCTCGAGGTTCTCTAGGTGTTTCTATGACTACATTGTGTGTGTGGGAGGGTCAGACGTGGGGGTTGCCCGCGAGAGGGCCGTTCCTGGGCGATCATTTATCAATGTCACCCACATAATGATTCTCTCTGCAGCCTCCTATTGATGAGGATAATTACATTAGCTCAGAGTGACTGATCAATGAAAAACCACCACACAAAAACTTCTTTACTCCTCTATAATACCAAAAACCGATACAGAAATAACATAGAAAGCCTGATTTTCTTTCCCTTCCCTGTCCACCAATGGATTCTGGACCCTCTGCCTTTCCCCTACTCCCCACCCCAAAAAAAGGACGGAGGAGTAAAGTAAGAAAATAGACCCAGGTTTGTTTCGTTTAAAGGAGGATGCAATTCTGTCCGTGAATGCATTCTTTCTAAATGTTGGCTTCATCCCTCCTTTGGTAGAGAATATCAACGGATTGGCTAATGTGAGTTGCTTTTAGACTAGTCTGTGATTTTCCTTTCTTTTTTATTTCTTTCTTCCCTTTTGGGTATTTTTTTTTCCTGCTTCAAGAAAGGAGATAATTCTTTTTACAAATATCTGGTAAACGAAATGACTCTAGGTCTTCTTTTTAAAAAGCGTTTGGCTAAGTCGGGTTATCTTTTGTCTTTATCACTTCATAAAGTAGCGCAATTAAAGATGTGGTGTTGCATGGGCATAAAGGGTGAATCCATTATACGGCGACATAATACGCTACATTCTCGCCTGAAAGTTTGAAGCTAAATTACGATTTCGCTTTTTCTAGACTTAAAAATCAATATTTTCTCAATTAAAGCGAATTTTAATGCTTTACTTGCGAGTTGTTAAAGGCGCTGTAAATTTTATTGTAATGCTTCCTGACTTCGGAGTAGATGCAGGAGACGGGTTGATTCTCGTGGTCTTTTTCCTCTCGAGAAAACTAGCCCAGGAACATCCCATGGTTTCATATCAAAGTGAAGCAACAAAGGTAAGAAGGGTTCTGAGAGGGACGGGGCAAAAGAGCCCCGCCAAGGAAGCCCACCAGCGCCAGAGGCCATTGTCTTGTCTATTTTCACCTCTCTGTGTCCGGCCTCCTGAAAGTGACAGAGGTGTCCATTTTACTCTCATCTTTCTCAAAGGGGAGCACGTTCGACTCACATCTGCTCTTTAATGGTCAGAAAAGGAGCTGCATTTGGGGAGCATTCTAAACTCCTCCCAGTGTCCCCCTTTTCTCTTCCCTTTCCTTATTTAACCAAATGGTAACTTGGAACTGGCTCGTTCACAAATTTGGCCGTATTTAATGTGTTCTGGCCTATTAGAAATTATTCCGCACCCTCAGGAGCATGCACTGTTTACAGATGTTTTCTCCTTCCACAAGTCCCACCTAGTAAAAGTTCCCGCAGAGAATTAACTGTAGTGTGTTAATAGCCCAGGTCTGCTACTGCTCTCTCCTGCAAAGATGAAATCTGGTAACTGGGAATATGACATTGAACTAACGCTGGGGAGCTGCTCAAGGCCAGCAGAAACCCAAAGACTTGAGAATTCTAAGGCCCAGTGCCTTGATGGGAAATAAGGTAGTGAAACTTTCAGAAAGTAAGGCATCAAGGAGAAGAAAATGAGGCCAGGAGGGAACATAATGAGAGAAGAATAGGACAAGGCAGAAAAATGAGGCTTGGGGACCTCTTTATAATTTAAAAAGAAATAATAATGAAGGGAAATTGAATATCTAAGTCTTGCTATTACATTTTTTTGAAGCCAATATCCGTTTAAGAATAAATTCTCAGAGATGCCAGGAAGGGCCTGAGTTTCCAAATGAGACTACTCACAAAGTTTCTTTTGCAGTTCGCTCTTCTGTTAATTTGCTGGGAATGAGAAGACGAGGGCACAGGCGATGTGTGTGGTGCACAAGGGCTTAAGTAAGAGTATGATGGGAAGGGGCACCTAGATATAATGAGGCTGCTGTTTTAAGCTGAAAAGAAAAGAGGAGAAGAAAGAACAAGCCACACAACACCACAATACACTTTAAAATAATTCTCACCCACCTGCCTGCCTTTTTCTCTAACCACACGCTATATTGAATAGTATACATAGGTGGGGGAAATTTCTAGTTCATCATCTTCTGTCTGTAGACCCACCGACAGAGCCCCCTTCCCTTAGATTCCTGACATGTAAGCCTAGACCATGGCCTTTTTATCAAGTGAGTGGGGCTTTGTTAATGTATTTGTACTTTTCTGCTTTCAGTCTAAGTTTCTCGCTTTGGAGGAGGGAGGAGATGCAAGAAAGGAGGGGGAGGGGAGCAGAACACAAAGACTTTATCTAGTTCTCACCAAGCAGGTTTCAAAATAGGAACTTAATGGGGAGAAAGACGAAGGAATTAGAAAAAGAAAATAAGAGGGGCGTGAGAATTGTTTATTACAAGTTTACTTGTCTGAAAGAGAGGTGATTCTGTGAATATTTTTCCCTTTGAGGTTTCTGTTTTCCTTTTATTGAAACATTTTCAAATTTTAATCCTTTAGCAGACAAAACCTCAATATAAATATGACATGGGCCACTGGCAAAAAAACGAACTTAAACTCAATGCTTAGAGGGGAGGAGGTGTGGGGAGGAGAGAGCCCTTTCTGATTAATAACTAGCAGGGTAATGTTGAGGGCTTTTTCTGCCCGATTGCCTTTTTGAATTAGAGCCGATTTCTTCACACTTCAATAGTGCCTGTCTCCTTTAAAATGACTGGCAGATTTGTTTCTCTTTTTTTCTCTCCCTGAGACTTAATGATGTAAATTTTCTAATTAGTTAAATCATATTGCTTAAAGGCCTAATATTTACCACGTAAGAGACGATCATCCTGATTTGGACTTCTTGAAATATTCTAAGAAATAACATTTGGCTTTTAGGTTGAGGGATGAAGAGGAGAAAGCTCTATTACGGGAAGCCGTTTAGAGAAGAGAAGGTACGAACCAGGCAACATGTTAAATTAATAGTTGAAGTTGAGCTGGGCTCACACCCCAAGTCCGCTTTTATTTTTCAATCAGTGAAGATTTAATTGGCAGCCCTCAGGCTGGGCGATCTGATATTTTCTCATTAGTTTCCCATCACTAGTCTTGAGTGTTAGATTGGCCTAAAGGTTGTCAACATTTGACCAATTTTATTTAAGGGGAAAAAAATCATGCATTATGGCTCCTGGACGTGAGATCTGCAAATAAATCCTGCTTGGATCAGCGGAACTAACAGGCGAAAAAAATGTTGACTATTCATCGTCGCATTTAAGAAGTTGCATTAATGTATATTTCAAGGCTAGAGAGAGATTATACATGTGCTGCGTAGATGCAGATGAAAAGAAAGAGGCGAATGGAGAAAGGGATGCACTATAAGCGGGATGGGTAGGTAAAGTGAGACGTAGATGCATTTCGAACAGAGGGTAAATAACCCAAATGGAATAGCTGTTGAGGATGTAGGAGCTACAATCCCCCCTCCCTTTCCTTTTGCAGCTGCGTGAAACTGCCAAGCCTGCCTTGCAAGCTCAGAGTGGCTCTGCTGTCTAGTCCAGAGCTAACATCAGAGCGCCCCCTGCTGGCCAATAGAGCAGAACGCGGCGGGTCAGGCCCCTGTAAAGAGAATCATGTTTTTCTGCGCACCCCACGTTTCACTGACTCCTTCTACTGCCCCCACGTCCATTCTCCAGCAAAACCCCGCGGCAGGGGAATAGCTTGTCAAGTACTGAACATTTAAATGAATAAGTGATAAAAATAATAAAATGCGAAAGAACCCCCCCACACACACACACCTTCACTTGGCCTCTGGGGAATAAGCCATCAAAAGCCTTAGCAAAGGGACACATTTCCTTTTTCTACATCTCTTTATTCTCTGGGTTTTCGCTATAGTTTGTTTTTCCTGCCGACCTGCAGGTTCTGAGTCCAAGGAAATGTTTTTCATAGATGCTGTAGACGTTTTAAAAATGGATATCTCATGGGGAAAGAGGCCAAATACAAAGCAATATTTTGTATCCTCACAAAATTAAACTTCCAGGAAACTCGCACTGTTTGAGAAAAGTGTTGAGGAATAGCTTGCGGAATTCAGAGGGTTCCTTGTCCAGAATGATGACCCTTTGCTTCAACGCAAAGCAATACCAGAACCTGTCCTAACCTTTTTTTTTTTAAAGCAGAAAACGTGTTGAAAAGTTGTTACCGTAGCTGACTACACACACACATACACACACGCGGGCGCGCGCGCGCGTCTTTTCCACTCGTGTCTATTCTTTTTAAGGTCGTATTTCTTAATTTTGCTGGAGACGGAAAGGGTAGCTGACATGCACCAAGATAAACCGCCGATGTCTTTGACATTTGATCTTCCTATAGTGTTTCACGTCCAATGCAAGGTGTGAGGCTACTACTATCTGAGAGAATTTTGGTTCTTTTTCAACGGTTCGGTGCATAGAGGCATTTTCTTGGTTTCCCAGTTAATCTGCCGCGGGATTTATGAGCACCATGTAACGCGAGGGCGCACAGGTAACGAGAGCAGGAGCAATCTCGGGCTGGCGGCCGCGCTGCCTGCACCGCCAGCCTCCACTCTTGGGAAGTGCGCTGGCAACGCAGCCCTGACTTGGAAAAGTCTGCTGACCGCAACTAGACCCCCACATAAATAGTGTCAATCTGCATTGCGGAACGACTTTAGTTTCTAGGGGAGTTTTTGGTTTTGCTTTTCAAAGTCCCGGATTTCGGGATTTAGTTCAAACGGTGCTCAGAAATGAGGCGCGGGAGGAGGAACACTGACAGGGAGGACAGCAGGGGAAAGGTGTGTCTCTGGACTTTCATTTCTTGCCAGAGTAGCAGGGCCCTCTGGTTTAAAAATCCATTATCCTTTTTCGCTTCTCCCAGAATCCCTGTGTGTCACTCCTTCTCCAACCCCCACCCCCATCTTTGGAGACGCTCCGGGAGGCGACAGGGACCTGGCGACTGCATAGAACCAGCGCTCCTAGGGCAAGGCAGAGGTGGGACACAGCCAGGGTCTTCAGGTCAGTGAAGTGATGCCTCAGTCTGATAGTGTCTGAAGAATTGCTGGGCTATTGTGGCAACTGAGGTAAAGTTAAATATTTATACTCCAAGCTGTAATCATTTTGGGGGTCTGTTTTGAGGAAGTCCATTGGGTTCAAACTGACTTTAAATATAAATCCTGCTCTGGGGGAGCAGAACCTGCTGCCTGCCACTGGGGTTGACTTTTTAAAAGGTCCCTGTTAAGCTCACAAGTGGAAGGGAAGTTATCTGCAGACCATATGGGTCTATTCAAATATATGTATGTGGGTATAAATACAAAACATCTATATCTAGCTATCTATATATCTATACAAAGACAATAAGGTAATAAAGACAAGGAAGGAGGTGTCCCTCATAGCAGTTGAATCCAAATAAAACCATTTTTAGTAAGACACTCTCACATATAAAGGAAATGTGATCATCTCATTGTATGGTTTCTGTTTGACTTAATGAAATTTGGAGACATTGACAGTCTGATCAATGTTCTGAGTAAATTAATGTGAAGGTCCTTAGGTAAAGACGGAAAACACCCCTTGCCATTAATCTTAAACCACTTGAAGATTATGATTAAAAGAATGGGATCACTAAGCATTACCATCTCAAGTAGCTGTTAACTGCCCCCATCCCTTTATTGTGGCAACAAAATAAACTCTTCACTAAGAATGATGTTTCCTCCTTTTGTATCTTTGTTTTTGTTTCGCTTTAAGGGCAAAGAAGGGAAAACAGAAGCAAAGAAAACTGTTTCACAAACTCTTGGAATTGCTACTGTTAAAAGGCTGCATTTCACTTCTGATTTCCTCATCTGTTGCTACAAAGGAAAAAGAAATCCAATGATGTGTCTGCATTTGATGAGAAGAAAACACTAACAACAGCAGTGTAGGTGTGTTTGTTTTCCTTTTTTCCTGGAAAAATATTTTTAATATTCACCAATTAGCGAGTTGAAAGCTGTGGAGATGTAAAAGATGTTCGCTTGTCCACATCTATTTGTTGACTTTCGTCACTTGAGTTTTGTAGGCTTTTGTACCAGATAGAAACTGAGAGAAAGAGAACTAGACACTTGCTGAGGAACAACAATATATACACTTTCAAGTAAGTCCATCCAATCCTGTATTTGAGTGCTGATAGGGAGGAGGAGGGGGTGCTATACTATTTTCCCCTAATAAATCCCAAAGCCGCATTATACAGAGAAAGAGGGGGTGAGAACTCTATGACTGAGAATTCTGACCAAAAAAAAAAAAAAAAAAAGAAAAGAAAAGAAATGGAAGCAGCACCTGTCTGCCCCTAGAACCCTAGAGAAGGATGCCCCCAAAATGTGCAAAAGGCGTTATGTTTTCTTTTAGAGTCCTGAGTTGGGTGAACCTTTCACAGATGCACACAGTCATTAACATTTTTTAAAGCCAAATGCAGAAACGGAGGGCGGTGGCTAACAAACAGGAAAAATATGCTAAAAATTATTCTTGAAACACCGCGAATTTCCAGATGCCACAAAAAAAGAAAAAAACAAAACAAAACAAAACAAAAAAAAACAATGCAAACGCACCCGCTCCTAACTGAGCGGACAGGCAGTTCTCCCGCCGGGTGAGGTTTTCAGTTGAAAGTGGAAATGGAGATCCTAACTCCGCTAGAGCAATGGGAGATGTTACCCAGAGGCTTCGGGAGGGGAGGTAGCGGACGTCGCCCTCCTTCCAGCCCGCAGTTCCCACCTGTTCCCTCCACCCCAAGCTGGGGCGCCGGAGAGGGTAGGAGCCGGAGCGATTCCGCCCACAGTCTCCGAGGGGTACCCGGCGCTACTGCTGCTCTTACCAAACCAAGGAGGAAACTCAGATAGGCCCCCAGAGGCCAAAGACCCCGCCAAAGGGACCGAAGCTCCCTGTCCGAGGCGTAAGCAACGGCCTGCCCTGTTCCCCGGCCAGGCTCCCGCGCCTGGGTGGACAAAAGGCTCACAGGCCACACTGGCCCGGGAGCGGCTGTGAAACCCGATGGCCGGGGACAGTCTCCCCGCCGCGCTCTGGTGTGTGTGCGCGCGCGCGTGTGTGAAACACGTGCACTCGGTGCGGGCCTCTGGCCGCAGACGTCACCTGGGGAAGTTCACCCCCGGGTTTCCCGGGCCCTGAACCCACCGTCCCCTCCCTGTCGCCTCAGCCGCCCCCACCTGCTACCCAAATCCCGGGGCACGCCCGGACAGGTGTGCAGCGTCTGACTGGAAAGCTCCCGGGAGAAGAGCCACCCTAGGAAAGCAGGCGGCGGGAGGAGGAGGAGGGACAGAGAAGAGAGATGGTACTTTCAGAGCTCAGGCGTCCCTATCTTCAGAGAAACTGTCATCACACTCAATCTTTACACCCTGATCTACGGTATCCAAAAAGCAGACATTGATTCGCGGAAAAATCAGGTTCGCGAAAATACAGGGATTTGACACGGGCTCCTGAGACCTGCGCAGGCGTTGCTTAGGTTCAAAAGTATGATTTTAATTTTCTTAATGAAGGCGCGCTCTAGAGCTCAGCTGGTAATGGCTGTGTTGAGTTTAATAGACTTCTGTCGAACAGAAAAAGACGGATAAGTAATCTGCTCTAATGCAATTATTTTCCCAGGTTCGAAAGTCATTGCTCGGAGAGGGCAGGAGTGAATTAAGGCCCCGGGGACCGCGGACGCCGGGCCAGGAGACCGCCTGAAATATGAGCCGAACCTGTTTTGTGAGATGCACTTGGGTTTGGGGGTCAGGGTCGAAGGCTTCAAAGCCCTTGGTCTGCACGTGTGAAAAATCTCTCCCTCCCTCCCGCCCCTCCTCTTCCTCTCTTCCTCTCTTTTTCCCTGTTCCCTTTTCTCCTCACCTCTCCCAGAATTAATTTCCTCTCCCCTTCCTCTATTTTCCTTGTCTTTGTCTATTTCATGCTGACCCATTTAGTCCAAAGTATTTCTAGGAAAAATACACAGAAGTAGGCTCTTGGACTGTGCCAGCCCAATCACCTTTTGAAATTCGAGAGAATCGGGATGTTGAAGATATTGAGAACTCGGTGTACACACATTGATAATGCACTGGGAGGGTTAGTTCTGTTCCAGTAATGGGCCAGTCCCGGACACTGTGCAAAAGTTTTAGCTTTAACACAAGTTATCATTCACAATATTTATTTGGTATCGTCCAAAGTCTTCTCAGCTTCATTTGTTCAAACTCATCTCAGCTTCAAACTCTCCACTTTGCCAGGTGAACACAATCTCAAGCAAGCGTGATTCTAAAAAATAAAAACAACACAATTGGTAATTTCCCTTCTTACAGGGGAAGCCAAATCGATGCAGAGAAAGCCCTTCATTCCCACCTGGAGGAAAGAGTTGGAGACAGGGCAAGCCGCCAGGCCAGAGGAGTGAGCACTGGCGTGGTGAGCACTGGCGTGGTGAGTGAGCATTGGCTTGGTGAGCGAGCACTGGGTGCTGGGCCCAGCACCCCTGAGCCCAGTTCTCTAGTGTGAACCTCTGTGCTCGGTCATTCCAGCCCCACTCTTCCGGACAGCCTGTCTCCCCGGTGCTGGCGAACAAAGTTCTTGGGACTGAGGCACAAAAGGGGTTAAATGAACCCCAAGCTGTAGGTGTGTCTATTCCAGACCCCTAGGTGAGGCGAAAGTCGCTGGGTCTGCAGCGCGTCTGTGCTCCACAAACTCACCAAACTGACCTAGTCTACGGTTCCTGAGCTTTCTAGACTCTCTTTCTCCCCCACCCCATTACCCACACACGCACACGGCTGCGGTGACCTAGGCACGTGTGCACACAAACATCCACAAAGCTATGTAATTGCTGCCTCCTCTTCTCTGACCCAATCCTAATCCCAGTCCTTCCTAACCGCACCCCGCCCCCCGCCCGTGCCCGCCCCCACAGCAGCCAGACTCACACAAAAAAGGGAAGAACATTAAAACAATTAAGAATCTATTTGCAAAAAATCCTCAGATCCCCATGGCTGAAGAGGAGCACAGCTGGCTCCCCCGAAGCAGGAAGTTGGGGTGCAGCAGGCCAGGGAGCGAGGCTCCTCCTGGCTCTGGGCCTGGTGGTGCCACCTCTCAGAGGGTGTGGCTGTGGTGAGTGGAAGGGGTGTTTCTCACCTTCCCCTTCCCCCATGCTCTTCCCGGGCTTTCGGGAATGGAGTTAGGAAGAGATCAGTCCTCAGGCCCCCACGACCCTCGGGACTGGGAGAAGCAGCGTAGGGCGGGCGCCTCCGAGATGCCTCAGTGCGACTGCCCCGGAGCCCACGACCGCCGGCCAGAAAGTCTGAGCCGGGGGCCGCCGCGTCGAGCTCCCGAAGCGCTCATCCTGGGGAGCCCTTTAAAGACAGAGAAGCTCGCTCCGCAGTGCTCAGGCCCAGCCCACTCTAGCAGCCTAGCTTTCGGGTGGCGCCGGGATGGAGGGCTGCCTCGGGCTCCAAAAGCAGATTTGGAATGCAGGAGAAAAGGTGACGGTCAGAGCCAGTCTCTCTCCCCTCTGTCTCTGTCTGTCCCATCCCCCTTTGCCATTCATAGATCTCTCTTCCCACGCCTTCGGAGGACACACCTACAGGAGCCGCGGTGTTGTTTTGGTGACCTGGAAGATCGATAGCAAGGACCCAGGAAGCACCCACAAGCTCTAAGTGGGTCTCATTTTGCTTTTGAAAGTAGTAGGAGAGGAGAGACTTGATTACCTAACCGTGAGTTTTCCAAGATGACCGCCACCCCTTCACCCCCCGCCCGCCCCTCAGCCAAGCAAAGTTGAGAAGGGTTTAACAGAGGGTGAGGACAAGTCAGTTCCCTCCTAGGCCCCTCGACACCCCTACAAGAAACCCGAACAGAGCTCCCCCACCAGCTGAGAACTCCTGAAAAAGAGGCCTTAGGGTCCCCACCTGTGCCGCTTACCCTGATCACCAGAGCATCTGTGCTCTGGGTCCATTCTCATCCCGGACGCAGCTGACAAGAGTAGGTCTGGGAAACACTTTGAGGCCCAGAGTCAGGCTTGCTTCTCTCTCATTTGCCCTCCTCTTTTAAATGTCAGTGGAGAAAAGCAGTTTTCCCTTTTTTTGCAGTAAATCAAATGTGTAATTGCATTCACATAGAATTAAAAAGTAAAATGTATCTTTTCTGCAACTGCACTTAGACATGTTTAAAGAGGGACTGCCCTGAACATAGGATTTTAAAGAACAAAACAATTAAATATAAGCTTTAAAGATAAAGAACTCGAAGAGTGCCTGGTATCCCCTTCCACTGCCTTTACGTAATTTAGGTGGGTCTCAGGAATTTCGCAGGTGTCAGGAGTTCTTAAAACTAGCCAATATACAAAAATTACAGATAATTACATCTCTTTTTTTTTTTTTCTTCTTCTCCTTTTTTTTTTTTTTTAAAGACGGGGTTTCACCATGTTGGTCAGGCTGGTCTTGAACTCCCGACCTCAGGTGATCCACCCACCTTGGCCTCCAAATTACAGGCGTGAGCCACTGCGCCCTGCCCAGATAATTACATATCTAAAGTAAGTTCCCCTCAAAGAAGTTAGAGGTGAATACCTAACTGCAGAGTTAAGCTTTTCCTGCTTCCTTATTTATCCAAGTCTCTTTGTTGTAAAACAGATTAAAGAATCTGCTCAAAAGGGTTGATAATGCCCACCAAAACAGAGTGAAGACAGTTGTTCATAGTTTGAAGCTTATCCTTGGATCTTGGAACTTTTTGAATGTTTAAATGAAGCGTAAATAGAATAAGGTCAAGGGATTGACAAGATCAAGTTGCTTAGCTCAATTAGCAAAATTTTATTTCAAAATTATGTTCACTTTGATTTTCCTGCTTTGTTATAAATGATCTTAGAACATCCAATAGGAGCAGACAATTTACATTGTGTCCTATATACTGAGATTTATTTGTAAAATTATGTTGTGATGTCTATATACTTCCTTTAATGTTTTTATGGAAACCAAGTCTTTCTAATTAGATTTAGAAACACAGCGATCATGCTAATTCAAAGGCAGTCACTTTGAAGATAGAACGATCACCAAATTTTAACAATTTTCTAATCTAGCTCTAAATTTCTAAACTGCAGGCTGTTCGGAATCCGCTTTTCTGGATATTGGCATGCTGTTTTCAACGGCCAGCTATATTCAGTGGACATCTATCAAAATATTAGGTAAGAGTGCAATTTGTAAATATATATCCTGTAACTTATTTCTAACATGATTTCTCAAAATTCGCCTATGCATTATTTAATAGATAACCAAACTCTTCACATTAAGGCTCATGCTGCCACATCTGGAAATGCTTCCTTTGCATTACCCATCACCACCCCTCACCCCACCCCAGCCACCAGTGAGAGAAATAGCTGAAGCCTCCCCTTCCACCATTATATGATAGCATCAGCTTTTAATCAGTGAGAGGCACTCCTATTTAAATTTACAGGATGACTCTTTATTTCATTTATCTTTTCTTTTGGAGGAAAGTGAAACAAGAGCACCACCCTTATTAATTATAAGATTGATGGGGTGAAAAAAGCCAAATGAATTTGGCTTGCAAATTATTAGTCTAGGTATGAATATTTATGACTGTGCCAGGAACTGTAGTCATGAACCCTGGGTATCAGGCATGGGAGACAGTCAGCCCAATGCATTCAATGAGGGTTCAGTCTCCCCAAATCTGACATGACATAAATGGAAACTTTGAAATTAAATCCAGAGTGGGCTTTAATCCCATTAAATCAATTTATTTTCTTTCTTTCTTTTTTTAAATTTTTTGGCTATCCTTGCTAAACATGAACTTGCTTCCAGTGGCTTCCTTTATAAGCTTTAAAAACCTTCTAAAGGGAAGGCAGACATCTATAAGTTTTGTGAAGAAAATTTTTGTTTTTCTCACTTGATATTCACTTATGTTTTAAAGCAAGTTTATCTGTGAAATATTTGTGACATGCATTTAAAAAATTTTTAAACTATTTTTATTCAGTGTAAAAATATTGGAAAACCAAAATATCCTGGGTATAGGAAGGATTTAAATAGACACAATTCAAGTTCGATGCAGAGAGAAATGAGAGAGGAAAGAAAACAGCAGTGGAAGAGATGAAAGGACAAGTTTTCTATTTCTTTGCTTGTTTTCCTTTTTATGCACCAGACTTACTCGTGCTTTTTCATCCCAAAGTGAGGAAATTTAAATGAAAGGTAGAGGCAGAAAGGGTCAAGGTAGAAAGGAAAGGGTCAAAACAAGGATTTAATAATTTAGTTAAAGACAAACTATATTCTCTTCTTTTCCTCCTCGTGATTATATATTTAAGAGTTGTGTGGTGCTTTGGAAAAGAGGCTGGGGGGTTTGAGATTTAACGAGCTCAAATACTGTCTCATCACCGGTTTTCTTTCTGTAAAAGAAATGTTGAGTGGGAGCTGACCCAATCCTGTGAAAATGGTTCATTCTGACATCAGAGCCAGCTTTGCACATACATTTTGAAAAGGAAGACAAGTTGTTTTCAAAACAGAAATGCTAAGCATTCTAAAAAGCATAAGCAATTTAAAAAATGCTCCTTGAATTTTCTGAAAAACTCCCAACTACATATATATATTTCACAATTGTAAGTGGATATTTGTGCTAAATTGATGCTTTATGTATATCCTGTCTCAATTTGTCTGTTCGCTGTAAAGATATAATTTTTTTAAGAAGCGATACCACTGACAACAATTTACTTAAATTCACAAACCTTGAAATTGATGCCTCTCCTATCAATCATATTCAGTAGATACAGTAAAACACATTCAACATTTGTATATCAATAGTGGCACACACACAAATCTGTTTTGTTCAATTTAAATGCTCTTCAACATGTCATTTCATATTTTCCTGGAACATGTTATGGGTGAGTCATCCTGCTTCAGCTGATTGTTAAATCCTTAACCTAATGAAAATTCAAAATAGAATATTTACTTGTCATGAGTTTCAGAGCTGAATGGTGGACTTTAGTGATAATTTGGTCAACTTCTCTTACCTTTCCAGCAAAGAATTGGAAGCCTAACAATGGCAACTGACCAGTCCGATTCATAAAACAAATTAGCTCTAGTTTCTGACAAGATCCCAAAGCTTTTGACTTAAGGCCAGATTTTCTTACTATATGGTGCTTTCTCATTTTCTGCCTTCTATACTAGAGTCGTATTTCTAAGACTATATGCAGACTTTTCTAATATTTTTCCTTCCAGCACATTGATAATGAAAATCTTATTAAATGATAAGAAGATAGTGATTGGTCTGTTTGCTGATGTGAAGCTCTGTTCTTGATCTGTGATGTCTGTTTAATTAGTCAAAAATGAGATCGATCCTCTACCTGCAGGATAAATAGATGCCAGTATTGGCATGAAAACAAACTTTGTATTTATAGAAATACCAAACTTCTCTATTTATTGGTTACACGTCAGCTCAGTCAATCAAGCTAGAACCAGATATAAATAGGAATAACTGAGAAAGATACTTCAAAATCTCTGAAAAATGTGCACCAGGGATATTTAAACGGATACCAGAGTTACTTGACTTCAACACTAATAGCTTGCTTCTAGGTAACCTTCCCACCTGGCTCTGCACTTCACCACAAATTGAATCCTACATGTGCTCCAAATTTTTTACATTAAGAAATTCTATTCATGCCTGAGACGATCTTATATTTATGATGGCCCCTTCTGTCAAATTGTTATTTCTGTAGCCTGCTGTCAGAAACGTCACTCAAAGTTTCCTTTCCACCTCTCTTTACCCTCTGTCATAGTAACTTAGAAGGTCTGCTCCAAGTAGAATCTACTTCCCCTATAAAATGAAGCTAGGAGAAGCTTCTTCATTTCCCGTCACCTCCCCCTCTCCCCAGCCACCACCACCTCAGCTTTACCTTCATTCTATCTAAGTCCTGTTCACTGTTTCTCCTTGTGGTAAAATTTTTCATCCAAGCAGTTTCCCTTAAGGTTCAAATACCTAACATTTGTGAGAAACGTCTATGTGCAAATATTTTGGGCGTGTTTTCTGAATCTATGCCGCTCAGGTTAATACTCAGGCAAGAAAGAAAACAACAGTGAAAGTAAAAGACCCTTCAATTACAGAAAGTTCTGGAGCAAAAGTAGCAGGTAGTTGATTTTTTTAATATAAAAAAATAAGATATCAAACTTGTTGGCATTGAAAACTTTTGTTCATATTCAGTGGCCTCCTCTCTGCTGTGTTTCCATTTTGTGACTTTTGTGTGAATATGACAAATGGTCATTAAATCTAACCAGTTTTATTTAATGTTCATAAAAACTGGTTGCTTTTCAAACAGATGTGCCCTGATATGGTTCAGTGAATTTAGTGGACTTCTCATATAAGTGGAATAATAACCATACGGAAGATGAATTTTACACCATTGTTTACCTCTTCCAGACTCACCCTTATTATAATTACAAATAGTGTTTATTATGTATTATGCAATATACATACCATTGTCCAGAAACCGCACAAAACTTTAACGTAATCACTGCCATCTAGAGTTTATAATCCAAGAATACCAACACCCAAAACTACAGGGAAACATGGACAAATAGAAAGGGGACCATTATATATTCTTCTTTTAAATAAAAGAGCAAACGTGATGGAGCCTTGCTTATGAATGAACACATTTTTATCTTTTCATTTAAATATTTTTTTTCAGACTCAAGTAGGTGGTTGGGAAAGAGAGAACAGTTAATTTCATTTATTTTCTGTCAACTAAGAATGACTTTGGAAAACAACTCTTCCCCTTTTAACCTTTTTAAAAGAGGCTGGCAAAGAGAAGAAGGTAGGTACCGCAGCTGCCTAAGCGGAGGGAGTACATGCAGGTTTAAATAATGAAGGCAGGAGAGCTCAGCAGTTTCAAATATCCTTTTGTAGTCAGACTGCCTGGATCTAAGTGCTGGCTCAGGCTCTCATTAGCTACATGACCCTAGGCAAACTCATACTTCCAAACTTCTTATAGGGCTTTCACATGCTCACCAAAGGAATTAATGAATGAAGAAATTTATCCTTGTTCTTGGCATATGGTGAGCAGTCAGTAAATATCAGTTATTATTGTTAATGGGAGAGTCAACATCCTATGTCACCCCTACCCCAAGCTTACACAGGACCTCATGTGAACAATTCATGAAATTTAACATCTTCTACTTTTTTAAACATAGAATTCAACACTTCTGTTAGTATAAATTCTCCATTTGTTCTATATCTTGTAGGTCACTTCTGTTGCTTCTATGTTTGCATCTGTCTAATTACGATTTAATATTCCATGTTTTCAGAAGACCCACACAGCATACATTTTTAGGGGCAAGTCATTGAGTAAATAGCTTACTCAGTGGGTTGTTGGTTATTAGGTAATGGGAAGACCACTAGAATGAGAGCCAGGAAAACTGGATTCTAAATATTTTTCCCACTGATTAATTCTGTGATCGGGCCTCAGTTTCTTTACCTGCAAAATAGTTTGGAGCAGAAAATATCCAAAGTCCATTCTGGCTTTAACAGTCAAGAATTCTATGACTCACTTAGGAAGCTTTTCCTAGTGGAAACTTTTTTCTTCCTTTCAAATACATGTTGAGAAATATCATGTACCTGGCCCTGTGCTAGGCCCTGAGACTCAATGAGATATAAGTAGAGCTCTGTGTTCAAGCAATGTACAGTCTAGCAGGTGACTGTCATTACATTATAGTGTAATAACTGCTGTGTCGCAGATATGTCTGGGGAATTATAAGACCTGATAGAAGCAACATCTAATGAATAGGAGGCAAACACATAACTGGGGGAAGAGAAGGAGAAGCTTGGTAGAGGAATTAGCACTGTCTTAAGAAATAAGAACTGTCTTAAGAAATAAGAATTAACGCAGAAGTGAAAAGAAAGGCATGGCAGGAAGAAATAGTATGTGTAGAGAAACAAGAAAAACAGCAAAAAGAAAGATAAGGCCATACAGAGAACTGGTAGTCAAGCATGACTAGAGGGCAGAGGGTATGTGTGATTGAATACAGATGTGGCTTCCCCAACTTCACTCTTCCTTGCCTCCGCAGTCGGTCCCATAGAGTCCTCTGGCTTTAGTTACCCTTCACTGGCTGGTTCCCTAGTTTATATTTTTGGCCCAGAACCTGCATTTGAACTTTAGACCTATACATTCAGTTCTCCAGTAGACATCTCTATGGGTCAAGAGGCACCCTAAACTCATGATCTTCACCCGCAAGGAAACACCTTCTCCCGGGTCCACTATCTTGGTAAATGGTATTATCCACCCAGCTGCTTGTGCTAGAGATTTGGGTTTTATCCTGGATACTGACCTTTTCTTCATGCCCAGTACCTCCACAAGGGATATCAAATCCAATCAATTTCAAGGCCTAATATTTATACCCCTAAATGCATCTTTAACCCATATGCTTCTCTCTGTTTCAGCTGCCACCACCCTAGTTTTATTTGGACTTCACAGTTGAGGCTTGTGGAGCCAAATCTGATCCCTTCATATCTCTATTTCAAATCCTTTGATGGAAACTCACCACCATTCTTAGGATAAAGTCCATATTTCTTAACATGTTCTAAGGCCTTGATTGATTTCATTTCTGTGCCCCGATCTTCAGCCCCATCTAGAGTCCCCGTATTCTCTATCCAGTCATGTTGTCCAGCATTACATCGCTCAAACAGTATAACCTTGTCCTGCCTCAGGGATTTTGTACATTCTGTTTCCTTGGTCTAGAAGGTTCTTCTTTCCTCCATTGTCCCCTCTCTGTAACTTAGCTAACTCCTATTCATTTCTCAGATCTCAGCTTAAATGCCACTTCTGCAAGAGAATTTTTCTTGACTGTTTCCCCTCTAGATTAAGCTAGATTCTCTATTCTCATAATAACATTTAAATTTTCTTTGCATCATGATCACAGTTATACTTAATTAATAATTAATCATGTAATGATTTTTTAAAATGTCTGTCTGCCCAGCTAAACTATGTGTTCCATGGTGACAAGGTTGGGTGTCTTTGATTCACTATGGTATCCCCAATGTCTAACAAATATTTTTGAAGGTAAAAGAAGATGAAAGGAGGGAGGGAGAAGTCAAAAAATATAAGGTGTGAAAAATGCCCACTGGATTAAGCAACTAAGAGGTCATGGATGGGCTGGGTGCAGTGGCTCACACCTGTAATCCTAGCACTTTTGGAGGCTGAAGTGGGTGGATCACGAGGTCAAGAGATCAAGACCATCACGGCCAACATGGTAAAACCCATCTCTACTAAAAATGCAAAAATTAGCTGGGTGTGGTGGTGTGCGCCTGTAGTTCCAGCTACTTGGGAGGCTGAGGTAGGAGGATCACTTGAACCCAGGAGGTGGAGGTTCCAGTGAGCCAAGATCATGCCACTGTACTCCAGTCTGGTGACAGAGTGAGACTCCATCTCAAAAAAAAAAAAAAAAAAAGAAGTCATGGATGACTTCAGAGAAAGCAGTTTCAGTGGCGAGGCATGGGCAGATGCCAATTGAAGTAGGTTAGGAACAAAAGGGAGGTAAGAAAGTGAAGGCAGAGAGTGTAAACTAATTTCAAGAATCTTAGTCATGGACAAAAGCAATATGGCAGTAGATAAAGGGAAGATGTAGGATCAGGGGATGTTTTGTTTTCTAAGATAAAAGAAATTAGCTTATTTATATAGTTGAAGAGAAAGCAATAAAATAGAAGATTATAAATTAATAGAGGTTAAGGATATAGAAAATGAGAAAAGAAATTAATGAAAGAATATTAGAAGACTGTAGTAGAGCCTGGAATTTAGATCAGAAGCTAAGTTTATAAAAGTTAAAAGTCATCTCTTCAATGAGACGTAAAGAAGGGAAGTAAAGGCAGGTGTGTATATGGGTTAAATGGAGATGTGGGGCTGAGAAAATAATGTGGATGCTGCTTGACAGCGTGGATTTTCTCCCAGTTGTAGGAGGCACTCAGAGAAAGGGGATGGTAGAGAAAGGACATAAAGAGAAAGATAAAGGCTTAAAGTCGTTGTTGAAGGAAATAGGAGAGGGAGCTGCTCAGAATCAGTCATAAGATTGCTGAACCTTGCCGAGGGAGATTTGTGGTGCCAACCATCCATATCATTGTATAATTTTCTCCAGAAGTGCTCAGCAATTTCAGTGAGGGAGTGAGATGCTTGGATTCTTCTAGATCTGAGTTTGCAGGGTAAGAACAGTTTGGAAGTTAAGAGTACAGTCTGGGAGTCTTTGAGCTAATAAACCATTGGGTCTAAGTTAGATAAAGAAGGAAATGAAGACACAAAGTGGGTGACAGGTTGAGAATAAATTTAGGGACACAAGAGTTGGATGTTTTCTTGGAGAAAAGAAGCTGAAGATTCTCAGAGCTAGGAGAATGTAGGAGAGGATAATGAGAGATTGTTAGATCAACATCTTGGATGGAGAGGTGGAAGTTTCCTCTTCTAAGCAGAGGGTATAAGTACATCCTGATTGTCTGTAGTGATAGATATCATAAGAGGCATCTTTACGTCTGTCCTAAAAGGTATAACAACATTCTCACTTTCTTCTCTTCCCATTTCATTCTAGAAATTTCTTTTATGCTCCTTGGGCCAGATAACTAAAAAATGGCAAAAAAATAAAATGGGAATATGATTTACTCATTAGTTCTTTGTCAGTTTGAACCAATTCACATTAACAAGTAGTTAATGTGTGAATAGCAGGTTATTATTGCTGCATGGTAGAGATTCTGTTTGCATTTGAGAGCCATCATTCATTTAACTTTGTGGAGAATAAATATGACTGTGGCTGGGAAGTGAGAGTGGGCACAAGATTGGAGGCAACAACTATCTGACTTCACCATTTAATAAGGCTATGACTTAAAAGTATTTATTTAACTTTTCTGCGTCTTAATCCCTTCATCTGTATAATGGGAATGGTAATAGTATCTATCTTGTGGGTTTATTGGGAAATTATTTATAAAGTGCTTAAAATGCATCCTACAGATTTTATGGCAGGAGGAGGTAAAGTTCAAGATGAGCTTGGAATATCTTTGGTGCCTGAAAGTGAGAAAGTGCTCCCCAAAATATGACGGCCTGACAAAAGGTATACCAGCTTGAAGCCAACTTGATGAGGCTTTCATCAAAATAAATAAGGAAGTAATGGATTGCTGGCTACTGAATAGAACAGGATTCTGTGAGTCTATAATAATAAGTGAATCAATAAGAAGAGAAAGATCTTGTTTTTACAGTAGTATGCCAACTAATATAGGGTTGGAATAATGAAGTTTTAAAAAATCACTGTTTCCCAGCCTGGGCAACATGGTGAAACCCTGTCTCGGCAAAAAACACAAAAAAGTATCTGGATGCACCTATAGTCCCTGCTACTCAGGAGTCTGAGGCAGGAGGATCATTTGAGCCCAGGAGGTCGAGGGTGCAGTCAGTCATGTTTGTGCCACTGCACTCCAGTCTGGGTGACAGAGCGAGATCCTGTCTCAAAAAAATAAAAAAAAATCCCCATTTTGCAGCATCATAGAAAGAAAGTGATTCAGGCATGAATCATCAATGGATGCTAAATTTAGTGGAGTAAAGTTGATGAAGAACAGGATATTTATATCATATTGAAGTATCTCTTCAATATGATGTATTTATTATACTAGGATTATTTATTATACTAGAAAAAAATTATGCAGTGAAGAAAACAGACAATATCTTATCCAAGTGATCTAAACTAGCATCACCAATAAAGATGATGTGCTTTCAATGTGATAGTGTGAAAAGAACACATCCTCACTTCTTGGTGATCGAGTCCTAAATGCACAACCTGAATGCAGTCATGTGGCACACCACACAAATCTACATTGAGAGACAGTCTATAAAATATCTGGCCTATATGCTTCAAAGGAAAGGCCAACTAATGATTCCACATTAAAGAAGACCAAAGAGACACAAAAACTGTGATTTATGATCCTAGACTGGATTCTGTATGGGACAAATTTGCTATAGAGGATATTGTAGGGAAACAGATGAAATTGGAATATGGACTTCAGATTAGAAAACGTTTCAATGTTAATTTTTTTTAATTTGGTAAGTGTACTACATTTATAAACTGAAGAAAATGTACAATGACAGGCAAATGAGTAAAGTAGCATTATATATGCAACTAACTCTCTTAATTGCTTAGGAAAAATATGGAGAAGAAAAGAGTGAGAATACCAAAGCAAATATTGCAAAATTACGTAAAAATTGGTGAATCTGGGCAAAGAAAGTTGTACAGCTGTTCTGCATATGTCTTCCAACTTTTATGTGTATTTGAAATTATATCAAAGTAAAAGTTTTCAAAAGATGAATATGCAAAAAAAAAAAAAAAAAAAAAAAGCCTGACCCATCAAAAGCTCTCAACAAAGTTAACTATCATCATCACCATCATCAGTTGAGGTACTCTTGCATTGTTTCAAGTAAGCAGTGATAGAGAACCCCGTTGCAGTCACCAGGCATTAGAAGTAGGAATGGAGTAGACAGGAAATATTCAGGCTAGCTGCACCGGAAATTCTGGCAGTGATGTGGGGAGTGCTCCATGACCTGAAATGCCACATGCCACTAGATTTATGACACATCACTTCAACTCACACAGCCCATGGCCAATTCTTACCAGGCTGAATGAATTTTCTGTGATATATTCCTCTGGGTGCTCAGCAGCATAACATTCCATCAAACCACATGCAGTTGGCTTCCGTGCCCTACAGAACTTCTGTAGGAGGAGTAGTGGAGAGAAAAACATAGTTTATTTTCAGATGGACAAATATCTTCTTTAACCTTTTTCTTCTCTTAGGGAGAGAACAAGGAGGAGGAGCTAGAAAAAGGAAGAACAGTGGGAACTATCATGGGTAAATCCCAGATTGAGCATCCTAGATGACATCTGTCTCCATTCCTGCCACCTCTTCCTGACCGCCAGCCACACTTAATCTCCACTTGTTTGTATCTAAGGCCAACTCTTTGCAGACTAGAAGCAAGTGAGGTAGCTCGCCTTCTCTTTTAGGTTTACTTTGGAAAGTCCTGTGGTTGAATATCAACATAGTGACTGATTTGTGGCTGAAAAGCTGTAGCGGCTTAGGCAGTAGACGTAAGAGTAAGACTAGATGGAGAGACTAGATGGATTATGCCATCTTAGCAAAGTGTTGATTAGTTGATTAAGTCTCATTTGAGCAAAAAAGTGAGTTATATTAGATATAGTGTTATTTAAAGTCTTCAGTATTTCTTGATTGCTGACAGAATAAAGCCAAAGACGACTTCCGATCATCTTAAATTATTCCACCTTACCAAACCCTTCATATACTGATACTTAAATCCCACTGGACGACTCAGCAGGCCACCAATAACCCATTCACTTTTCTTCTCCTGTGACTTTACTCATCCTATTATGAAACAAGGAATGTCTTGGTCCACCACCGAACTAAGTTTAAGAGTCAATGCAAATGCCACTTACTTCTGGAAACCCTTCAGGATACCGTCAAGGATAATGGAAATATATTATTTCTCTCTTTGGTCTATATAAAGCATTTCCCCATATATACATGGACATATTGTCAGGAAATTTAACAGAAATATGATAACTCTTATTAAGTTTCCCTTAAGTTTTTTTTCCTATGCTTATGCCTTAGAAAAAATTGAAGAACTAGAAATGGAAATATTGCAGAGTGAGACACTTATTGGATGTTTGTTAGAGTATCATGAAGGAAAACATGAGATTAAAGACACCACAACTATCTTTTTTTTTTTTTTTTTTTTGAGACGGAGTTTCGCTCTTGTTACCCAGGCTGGAGTGCAATGGCACAGCCTTGGCTCACCGCAACCTCCGCCTCCCGGGTTCAGGCAATTCTCCTGCCTCAGCCTCCCAAGTAACTGGGACTACAGGCATGCGCCACCATGCCCAGCTGATTTTTTGTATTTTTAGTAGAGACGGGGTTTCACCATGTTGACCAGGATGGTCTCTATCTCTTGACCTCGTGATCCACCCGCCTCAGCCTCCCAAAGTGCTGGGATTACAGGCTTGAGCCACGGTGCCCGGCCTCACCACAACTATCTTTTTTTTTTTTTTTCCTCTGAGATGGAGTTTCACTCATATTACCCAGGCTGGAGTGCAATGGCGAGATCTCGGCTCACCGCAACCTCCGCCTCCTGGGTTCAGGCAATTCTCCTGCCTCAGCCTCCTGAGTAGCTGGGATTACAGGCACGCACCACCATGCCCGGCTGATTTTTTGTATTTTTAGTAGAGACGGGGTTTCACCATGTTGACCAGGGTGGTCTCGATCTCTTGACCTCGTGATCCACCCGCCTCGGCCTCCCAAAGTGCTGGGATTACAGGCTTGAGCCACCGCGCCCGGCCTCACCACAACTATCTTAAAGGCCTGTGTAAAATTGTGCAAAATAGGGAATCTAATATTGAAATGTGCAAATCATTTTACTTTTAGAAACTTAGTCTCCTGTGTAGAGCATTAAATTTTATGCTATATTAAATAGAAGCAATGCTGTTTTGTACATAAAAACTATCTTTGGATTATCTACCTTTTCTTTCAGAAAGTATTGTTTTTCCAACTCCATCTTTAGAAACAGACAAACGGTCAGCTGAGTGGTATCATTAATAGAAGCCCCAGTTTTAGAAGCTCTACTTCTGGAAGTAGAATGAAAAGGAGGTGTAACCCAGAGTTTAAGATATCCACTGATAAAGAGAGTATTTGAGTGATGGTAATTGGCAAGGAGAAAGACTTAAAGATCTATCTAGAGACTAACCCTTACACTCTAGGCATGCTGCCAGATAAAGACTAAAAACAGCACATACGATGGCAAGAAAAATATGCTCTTTGGTTTCTTCATTGTCATCAAAGTCATTGAGAAGAGCTTAAAGAGATACGCCATTCCTAAATGGTAACATTAGACTTCTTGTTCTATGACTTGAGTGAAAAATGTTGCCATTAGGAAATGGGGCTGAGGAATATCATCTTTAACAGGAGTTAGTAGCTCTTTGGTGTGCCTACTCATAGTCAACAAGAGGTACAGCAAGTAAGGTCAGAGAACGGCTACCCACTTTGGTTCAGTCCTGTTCTTGGAACTAGATCAGTAACTCAATGACACTTTGTCTTCTTTTATGAAGCCTCATCAGCCTTGATGAGAACAATTTCATTAGCAATGTGCACTTGATTTTTGCACACCCACACAACAAACTTACAGAATGTAGCCACAGCTTCTTGCTGCAGGAAATGTCTATCAATTTAATTATTAAAACCAGTTTAATGTTGGTGCCCTGTGAGCAGGATCTTTAAGATGAGATAAGCCAATCCGCATTCCATTATTTCACTGGCATTTCATGTAATCCTTACAGCTGTCAAGCTATGCCCCTTCAAATCTAAGACAGTGAGTAAATGTTATTGGTTGAATCAGTGAATAAATCAGCTAAAACAGTTGCTTGACTAAACCAACAGGTCACTTGATACATCATGAAATGAAACATTGAAGGAAATTGGAAGAAATGGAATTCTGGCTCCTGGGTCCCTAAAAATTGCTAAGTGTGTTTCCTTTTAGGTAAAATGGGTCTATTAGTATTTTGCCTAGACGTGTTATGGAAAAGATTAAAAATAGTTCAAGTAAAATGTCTAGCATATAACAGGCAATAAATGGTTGCTGTAATTTATTATGATTATTAAAAGTTCAAATTGCTTTGAAGAAACTAAGCAATTAGTTACTGGTCTATCTGGATCTTAGAAATCTCTTAACTAGTACATTCAATCAACTTAAGATAATAGCAAGAGGAAGTTTAAAGTTAAATTAATCCAAGTTGTCAAGCAGCTTAAACAGCAAGCTGACCATTTATTTTAGTTTATTTTTTATCTGACTTCACTTTTAGTTTGAGCTGTTTCATGAACTATTTTTTAGTAAATGGCTGATCTAGCTGGTATTCTGCCAGTAGTAAAAACTGAGTAAGATAACGATAGTGATTGTTTGAAGAGGGAGGAAGCTGTTGTTTCTAGTTCAACATTTTATGAAATGGATTGCAAATCCAGGCAGTAATCTCAAACACTGGAATCCCCTATACATTAAGAATCCTGGTGGTCTAAAGATTGTAAGCAAAAAGGCAATAAATATGTCAAAAGAAACTTTACAAATGGGTTTTTGCAAGCCAAGAAAACTGCCAAATAACTTGTAGGCTATAGATGTACTAATGCGTTTGTCTTTCTGACCTTCTGATCTTGATTAATTTTTTGATGCCATTGGCATCTCTAAGGTTACAATTTGGTGCAGATTCTGGATTGCAGTTGTGCCGTCAAAGGGTCATTCTTCCTGGTAATGAGGTGACTAGTGGTCCCTAGGAGAAAGGAGAAAACAATCAGGTCTTGAAAGCTGAAACATACTGAGGTTGAGAGTAGGTTCTTGGCAGAGGTCCAGCTCCTCTTTCTGAGAGCATTTGTCATCATTGCAACAAAGAAGAAAATGGTGGGGTTTGCATAGACAGCCACAAAGTGAGGACCTAAATAACGAAGAAACACAGGCACCCAAATCTATGAACTGAAATGTATTTTAAGGCTGTTTTTGAGAGCACTTTGTTTTTACATTTAACACATTGTTGGTCACATGTTAAGGATGTGGGTCACATTAAAAAGAAGCATGCTGGTTATTTTGAAGCAAATGATTATCAAACGATTCTACTTCAAAACCTTTCTTAATTTCAGTTTGAAGTGAAGTCATTTGACTTTGGAACATATGTCTTTGCTAAATTGTTGCCAAAAAAAAAAAGGACAACTTAATTTTTGCATTCATTGCTTGCAAAACTGTTGATTCAAGATGTGATGGAAAGGTAAGATTCTATTTACTCATGATCGCTAGCAAGATTCACTTCATAAAGCCAAAGGTAAACTTGAATACATGTCACATTTAGTCCAAATGAGATTGTGACTAGTCTGTGAATCAAATTTGTAATTTAGACCTAAAAAAATAATAATGGCAAATAATTCAAAAATAGGGAATATATGTTAATATGTATAGTGCTATACATATTAGATCCTGTAAGATATCTGCAAAATAATATTTGAGGAGAACATATCTCTATTCATGTGCAATTCAATTTCATGGACTCTATAGGCACTAAATTTTCATCTACGTATATTCTCTAAACTAGACTTTGGGCTTTATGGCACAGTTTCTGCATCGATTTTTTTTCCCTATCTTGAAGGTAAAGTTTGGATTATTTTTATATTTTATTTTATTTTATTTTTCTTAATGGCTAATATATCGACATGGTAGGAAACTCAAACGATATAAAAAGATATACAGTGAAGATAAGCCTTCCATTCCCAACTCCCAGGGTGTTTGCTCTCCCTGACAGTTATTGTTAGCATTTTTAATATACCGTTAAAATGCTATATTAAAAATGTGTCTATTTCTATATACCTACCATTCCTTTTTCTTTTTTTGTTTTTGAGACAAGATCTCGCTTTGTTGCCCAGGATGGAGTGCAGTGGCATGATCACTCCTTACTGCAGCACTGACCTCCCGGGCCCAGGTGATCCTCCCACCTCAGCCTCTGGAGTAGCTGGGACCACAGGCCACCATATCCAGCTAATTTTTTTTTTTTTTTTTTTTTTGTAGCGACATGGTGTCCCTATGTTGCCCAGGCTGGTCTCAGTCCTCCACCTTGGCCTCCCAAAATGCTAGAATTATCAGCATGAGCCACCTCACCTGGCCATTCTTTTTCTTATTAGCATAATACCATAATAAGAAGCAGAAAGAACACTCAAACTTGGAAAATTGGAGAACAGATTACAAATAAAGAATTTATCAACAAACATACGAGTTATTACATAGGGGAACCACAAGGAGATAGTTTAGTAACCCACGCTAGTATCAGTGGAGCTGTCACACCTATAGGCTCAAAGAAATGAGGAATGTGATGGTTATTGTTACCAGAACTTGGAAGGAAGAAGTCAAGTAGGAGAGTACTAGCGATACAGTTAGCCTAAGGCTGAAAGGGACTGAATGTTCTGACCTCATGCTCCAGTCCTCTGGTCTCATGCTGGGGTTCCCCACTGGTTCCCCAAATCCAACCAGCAGCCACAGGACCTAGAAACCCAGTGTTATAGTCCATGTAGGTTGGTCTCCACCAGCAAGAGCAGAGCAGAGAAAGGGTAAGCAACTGGAAGACATCTGCCATACACACTTTTGCTCCTAGCTTTTTGTAATTAATGATACATGTTGGAGATCCTTCCGTTATTCAGGACATATAGATTTCTATCCGTTCTTTTGAAAGAAGAATCTATTTCATTGTGGATAAAACGTCATTCATTTAACCTGTCTTCTGCTAGACATTTAGATTGATCTCTTGTCTTTTATAAACACAAACACTGTATTAAATATGCCTGTACACATGTCTTCATGCATATGTGTTCTATATCTGTTATATAAATTCCTAAAATGGAATTGCTGCCTATTAATTTAGGAGGTCAAAATGGAATTTTAGTGCTTATTTATCTCAACAGAAAAAAAAAATAAAATTACTCTTAAATTTGGGCATAAAGTTGTCAAAACCTGGTTATGAGTGCCCAAATCTAAATTGTTTATTGCTTGAATGTCTAAATTCCTTTTAATTTTTAGAATGGTATAATAGTGTAAAAGTTAAAAAAAAATATATATATATATATATATAACATGTACTCAGGAGCTAGTGAGCCTGTGCTGGAATCCTGGCACTGATGCATGACTGTGGGAAAATTTTTTAACTTCTTTTTTTTTTTTTTTAATTGAGACAGAGTTTTGCTCTTGTCGCCCAGGCTGGAGTGCAGTGGCACGATCTTGGCTCACTACAGCCTCTGCCTCCCAGGTTCAAGTGATTCTCCAGCCTGAGCCTCCCAAGTAGCCGGGATTACTGGTGTGTGCCACCACACCCAGCTAATTTTTGTATTTTTAGTACAGACAGGGTTTCACCATGTTGGCCACACTGGTGTCAAACTCCTGACCTCAGGTGATCCATCCACCTCGGCCTCCCAAACTGCTGTGATTACAGGCATGAGCCACCATGCCCGGCCTTATAACTTCTTTATGTTTCACTTTCCTTATCTGTAAAATGGGTATACTAGTAATAATAGCAGCCACCTCCAAGGGCTTTGGAGGGGCTCACATGAAATGACGTATGTAGATTGCTGAGACCAGTACCTAGCACTATGTAAAAGTTTTGCTGTTATTATTTTGCAATAATTATCCTTTAACAACTGCCTTCTCTTACCACGATTTTATAAAGACTTCTTTGTCCCTTATATACATCTTGCAAATATCTGCTTTTTAGATCTACTCACTTTTTTCAATGCAACTGCTTACTTTGCTTCTTTCAATATTTTTTCACTTATTTCTCCAACCAGTCTCTTCAAACTCACCCTTACCTACCGTGATATACCAATAGTATATATACCAATAGTATATCAGAACTTTTTATATGTTGTGTTTATTGATATATGTTTCTTGATGTATATGATGCTATCATATATATTGATGCACAAAACATGAGAATCCCTATTCTGGTGAGTAGCTTTGGGTCTACTCTGGATCACACCAATGGCTAACTCAGTTGATCTCTGCGGTAGTAATAAACAATGCTTGTTTAAAGAGCATAACTTCCCAAGGCCTTAGGTGTTTTTGTTTGTTTGTTCATTTGTTTTGTTTTTACTAACATATTTGAGACAGCATCTTCTAATTTATCTAAACTTCTCTTCAAATTATTATACTTTCAATCTCCACCATAACTTCAGGTGTATTAAATTACCCTTTCCTCTTATTTATTTCCAAACTAAGTTTTCCAAACTTTAAGGAGTACCTCCTAATTCTACAATTGCAATTTTCAGTAAAAAGTTTTTTCTTCTGACGACACTGCATGATTTTTCAGACTAATATCATTTACTCTCTCCAAACAATCATTTCCAGATTTATCCTAATAATGGGACAGAATAAAATTCTAATTGGCAGAGAAAATATAGTTTTATTATTTTTGCTCTAGTCTTGCTAACTTGAAGTCCACTTTGGTTTCTCTCTTAATTTGATCCAATAATTTTAAAGTATCATTAGACAGTCTTTAATATCTGGGAAAAAAGTACTTATCTTTCAGAAATTATGGTCTCCCAACCTTCTGAGCATCTCCTCTTCAACCTGGCATCTCAGTTTCTGGAAAGAAACTTTTCAACTCAAGTAGGAGGGGTAGAGGATAAGCCTTTTTATTTCATTGTCACTTGTCCATGTATGCTGCCACTCAGTATGTTGGCTTTTGGAGGCTGAAGTCTATAGCTGGTATAGTACATAGCGTGGGGTCTCTCTGATTTGTTGGGGCTCAGTGGTGCATTCTGGCCTGCATGTCCTTCCTTCAGCCCTTACTGACTCCTCTCAGGCACTGCTGCTGCTGGAGACTCCGTCCAGTCAGCCTCTAGGCCAGATGGTCTGCCTTTGCCATGGAGTCACACCATCCTGTTCAGAATGCACCTTGGAAAGCCCATTGTATTCATGCCACTTAGGAACTGAGAGGGACTTGAGAGGGCAAAATAAACCATCTGGCTGTTAGCTACACCATCCTGGCTTGTTAAGTATCTCATGCTGGCTGGGCGCGGTGGCTTAAGCCTGTAATCCCAGCACTTTGGGAGGCTGAGGCGGGTGGATCACAAGGTCAAGAGATCGAGACCATCCTGGCCAACATGATGAAACCCCGTCTCTACTAAAAATACAAAACATTAGCTGGGCATGGTGGCGCGTGCCTGTAATCCCAGCTACTCAGGAGGCTGAGGCAGGAGAATTGCCTGAACCCAGGAGGCGGAGGTTGCGGTGAGCCGAGATCGCGCCATTGCCCCCCACCCGGGGAAAAAAAGCAAAACTCCGTCTCAAAAAAAAAAAAAAAAAAAGTATGCTGGCATAGAACCATCCTCCTTCTGGTATTTTCTTCAATTTATCTGCATATATATCCCCAAAGACAACTTTCTCTGAAGGGTCACCTCCAAGTTGGGGGATGAAGTATGAAGAAAGGGAACACTGAGGTATTTTCCTTCCCCCTTCTCCTCCACTCTCTCCATCTTCCTAATTTCTTCCGAATACCCTGGGCCTAAAAAGAGTAGATTTCTCCCTTTTACTGTGTCATTACCTTTCTTCTACCTAAGCCTAATGGGCAGAAGGAATATTCTCTGGGAGAAACAGGGCAAATAACTTGAGCAGGTGCTCTAGTCTTGGTTCTTGAAAAAAGAAGAGAAAAAAGAATAATTTAGACATTGTCTCAAGAAAATGGCTTTTAATGACCATTATAAGATTATTTTATTGAAATTTTCAAATTGATATTTCATTGATACAACAAACCACCTGACCTCTTGCCTTCTTCCTTACTGGGAGTTTCCTTGGCCCAATCAGAAGGATGTCATGAACTCAGAAAGGCCAAAGAAAAAAACAGGCTATTTCAGAATACTACCTCCAATACACTTACCTAATTAATTAGTCTATTTGGTAACACCTGCATTCCTTATAGCAAGTTAGGTAAAGCTGACTCTTAGATCTTCACATATTACCATTCTATGACACCCCACCACTGAATGTTTCTCAAGCTTCGACATATCTTTCTTACCAAGGCACAATGACTGCATGCAAAAAAGTGTTCCTGGTTCAGATGAATTATGACATCATGCTGTGGTTCAGAGAACGGATAATGTCTTACTTTTTCCTGATAAGACTTAATATTGTGCAGATCTCATTTTATGTGGTTCCCTGTTACTGATAACTGATGCTGAGCATATGAGAGCTCAAAGCTGATTACGGTACTTATCCGTGGGGGGTCCACTGGCTGCAACAGGTGGCTGTGGCGAGGTGTTGGGAGAGAGGGATAACAGAGGTGGGCATTAGCTTCCTCATTGACTCTGAACCTGTCATCAAATTATATTAGGTTAAGAAACTAAAAAAGGGTTAGTAATAGTTGGTGAAATCAACTTTGCCTTGTGATTGACTCTCATTGAAACAAGTTGGAGAACCAACATTATGACAGGAATGTCAGAAATATAAAGCAGAAAAAAATACTTTCTCTTCACCCTAACAAGTGAACATTTTTGTTTTTCTCATTCCTATTCATATTTACTATATCATTTTTGATAGACTCTTACTGAGAGTAACATTTTCAATGTGAATCAGATTTATCATAATATATTTATGCTCTAATTAAAGACAATTTGATGTTGTAAGATTCGAAAAACTTTTTGCCCTGAGAAGGTAGAGGCTGCAGTGAGCCATGATTGCACCACTGCACTACAGCCTGGGCAGCAGAGCGAGATCCTGTCTTAAAGAAAAAAAAAAAAATTGGTAAAACCTTTAAGACTAACAAATCAGGACTCTGACTAGTATTAAAAAAAAATGATGCTTTTTTTCTTATTCAGAACTTATCACTGTAACTGGTCTTACTGTTAAAACAGCCTAATTAGTTGATGGGAGGGGTTACTAATTTACCATGACAAATATATACATTTCCCGGTGCTGCTTTTTTAATAAACAGAATCAAATTATTTTCTTTCTTAAAACATACCCGTGAGATTATTTTTTGTGATGGAATGTAAATGCCTTTAAGCTTTTGTCATTTACTTAGCACATCATTTCTAGTCTTTTCCATCAGTCTTCAAAGATAATTTTCATTCTTGAAGATTTCACTGCTATATTTGGCCCTTTGCTCTTTGAAGTTTTGGCTTATTTGAGGGCAAGTTGACATGTTTATGATATTGAGTCTGCCTATGAACAAAATTATTTTTTTCTTGGTTTTTTTTTTTCCTTTTAATTTTTAATGACCAAAACACAGCATCTAAAACTACAGCTTCTGGAAGAACCATTTGTTCTTGCCTGTCTTGTATCTCTCTTCAAACTTGACCCTGGCCTCTCGTTGGGCCTTGCATTTCAGAGCAAGATCTCTGAGGATACCCTTACTGATGACAGTTTTGTTCAAGGGGATTCCGCAGAGTACCTTGTGGACATTAGGTGATTGTAGTGATAAACTTTCACAAAAGACTTGATTTTTAACCTCTTGGCGATCTTCTTCTCGTCCATGGCAGCTGTCACTTGGAGGGGACAGCGGTCAAGTCCAGCCACCAGAGCATGGCTGTAGGGACGATCTGAAGTGCCATCATCAATGTTTTCACGATGACGGCTTCGTGCCCAGAATAGCGTCCAGCCAGGGCAGGCACCGCCTTCCCAGGTTTCATGAACTTGCCCCTTTCGACAGCAATCACTGGGGCCTACAGCAAAAAGTACAAGCGTATTTTTAAAAGGTCTTCCTCCTGTATGTCCTCAATAATAAGTTGTAATTTTCCCCATAAGAATTTTGCATGTTTGAATAATTTATTTACAATTTCTTTATTTCTGTTGCTAGAAAATTTGTAATGTTTGTAAATTTTAGATTAATATTGTTGGAGTATACTTTTTATATGATAAAATTGTAAGTGTGCACTTTGATGAGTTTTGACAAATGTATCTACCAATATAATCGCCACTCTAATCAAGACATAGAAAACAATTCTTCCGTGCTTATTTGCAGGCAGTTCCAACATCTACCCCAGCCACAGGAAAACACTGGTTTTCTTTTTGCCATTTTGGATTTGTTTTGCCTTTTCTGGAATTTCATATAAATGTTCATTCTCTTGTTTCTGGCTTCTTTGCTTAGCAAAGTATTTTCTAGATTTACCCATTGTCAATGAATGAGTTCATTCTTACTTCTGAGTAGTATTCACTACCCACAATACTATTCACTACTCAGAATACTACTGAATTGTATCCAGAATACTGTTTATCTGTTTATCCATTTAAGTGTTGATGCAAATGTGATTGTTTTTAGTTTAGGGCTATTAAGAATAAAACTTCTGGCCAGGTGCAGTGGCTCACACCTGTAATCCCAGCACTTAGGGAGGCCAAGGCAGGTAGATCACTTGAGTTTAGGAGTTTGAGATCAGCCTGGGAAACATGGCAAGACCCCATCATGGGTTCTGGGAATTGTTCAGTGTACACTTCCTTGTAGTTATTCTTTGCCTAGCCTCATGAATTATCATCCTACATAAATGAACAGAATGGTATATAGCTAAAAACTCAAGAAGACTTTTGTGGATATTTCTGGAACTTTATTCTGTTAATATGGTGAAATATATTAATCAATTTTTAGAAGTTGAATCATCCTTGCACTTTTGGGGATAAAGTTGTTCATAGTGTCTTTTTTCCTCCCTTGCATTTAGTATGCTAAAGTTTTATTTAAACATTTTCCAACTATGTTAATCAGTGAAACAAGCCCATCCATGTTAATCAGTAAAACAAAATTTTCCTTCTCATGTTCTTCTAATCTAGTTTTGATACTAAAATGATATTAGACTCATAAAATAAGTTGAAGATCTTCTATTTTGCATATTAGTTAAAGTGTGGTTTTCTTTGGTAGAATTTTGCCTGAACCTGTTTTTCTGCATAAGCAAATTTTAAATAGCTGGTTCAATTTCTTTAATTTTCAAATTTATGACTTCTTCATATTCTTTTAAATGAAGGCATAACATATGTAAGGAAAGAGCATCAGGCTTAAGTGTACAACTTGATACATTTTTACATACATTATACATTACTATAATACACTATACAGACAGAAACATAGATACAGAGAGCCATCTACCAAACAGATAAAGACAGAACATTTCTACTACTCAGATGTTCCTTAGCATAATATCCTCAAGGTTTATCCATAGTGTCACATGTTGCAGAATTTACTTCTTTTTTAAGGCAGGATAATGTTCCATTACATGCATATACCACATTTTCTTTATCCATTTAGCTGCTGATGGACACTTAGGTTGTTTCTGTATCTTGGCTATTATGAATAATGCTTCAATGAACAAGGGAGTACAGATATCTCTTTGAGATCTCATTTCAGTTCTTTTGGATATATACCCAGAAATGAGATTGTTTGATCATATGGAAGATATATTTTTAATCTTTTGAGGAAATTCCATACTGTTTTCCTTAGCAGCTGTGCCATTTTGCATTCCCACATTATGCTAAGTGAAATAAGCCAGTCACAGAAGGATACGTGCTGTGTGAGTCCAGTTATATGAGGTATCTACAACAGTGAAATTTACAGAATCAAAGAGTAGAATGGTGGTTGCCAGGGTGTAGCGGGAGAGGAGGAGACGGAGCTGCTAGTCAATGGGCTGAGACTTTCAGTTAAGCAAGATGAGTGAGTTCTAGAGATCTGCTGTAAAGCATTGTATCTGTAGTTACCAATAACAATACTCTATTGCACTCTTGAAAATTTTAGAGGGAAGATCTCATGGTAAGTGTCCGTACCACAAAAAATGTGGAGTTATTTTAAAATTTTTTTGTTCTTGTTGCATCCTTTCTCAGTTAGTACCTTACCTCAGAGGTAACTACTATTCTGAATTCTATCATTGTATATAGTTTTGTCTATTCCTACAATTCTTATAAATGGAATCAAGTAGTATGTGTGTAAAGTGTTTAGCTTCTTCTTTTGCTTAACATAACATTTGTGAGATTCAGCAGTGTTGTTCTGTGTACCAGTAATTCATTCTTTTTTATGGTCATGTAATATTCCATTGTTTAAATAGAACAGAACTCACCCATTCTCCTGTTAATGGACATTTGAATTGTTTCCTGTTTGGAGCCGTTATAAATAAAACTGCCATAAACATTGTTCTATAGCTTTATGGTGAAAATATTCATTCATTCCTTTTAGGTAAATACTTAGGGGTGGAATTGATGGGCTAAATGGTAGGCCTGTGTGTAGTTTTAATAATGTACTAGTCCCCCTTTATCCATAGGGAATATGTTCCAAGATCTTCAATAGATACTTGGAAGCCCAGATAGTACTGAAGCCTGTGTATACTATGTTTATTCCCATACACACATATGAAAAAGTTTAATTGATAAATTAGACCTAATAAGATATTAACAACAATACCTAATAATAGAACAATTATAACAATATACTGTAATAAAAGTTATGTGAATGTGGCCTCTCTCTCTGTATTTCTGTCAAAATATCTTAATAGTTTCCAACTGTGGCTGACTATGGATAGTTGAAACTGTGGAAAGCAAAACCATGGGTAGGGAACTATTATTATCTTGTCAAAAAACAGTTTTCCAAAATCCTTGTAACAAATACACTCATTCCAGCAATACATGAGGGGAAGAATTCTCCCACATCCTTGCCCACTCTTGTAATGTCACTCTTTTTAATGTTAGTCATTCTTGTGGGTATGTACTAGTATTAATGTATTCCTCTGGCTTTAATTTGTATTTCCCTGATTCACAGTGATGTTGGGTGCCTTTTTATACTCTTAGTATTTATTTGAATATTCATTTTTTTGAAGCATTTCTTCATGTACAGGATTTTGTTATTGTTATCAAATTCAAACTAATAATCAGAGAACATGGGTCGTTTTTGTTTTTGAGTTTTTGATGCTTATATTTTGATATTTATAGGAGTTTGCTTCATGGCACTTTTTTCGGTTACGAATGTGTGTTTGTAAAGCGTATGCTCTAATGTTTTGGGTTGCTCAGATCTACATTTTACCTAATTTTTATTTTCCTGAATTACTGAGAAAGGTGTGTTAAAATCTTCCATCATGTTTACTGCTTTTTCAATTTCTTTTTGTAATTCGGTCATTTTTTAACTTTATATACTTTGAAGTTATTTATTAAATACATATGCCTTTATAATAGTTATAACTTGCTGGTGAATTTTTTTTCTTTCTTTTTTTAACAAGAAGGGAAACCACTCAGACTGAGTCCTTTCCCTCTTACTCTCCTGGAGGAAGAGAAGAATGGTCATCAGTGGTACATGGTGGTTGCAGTAAAGCAACAAGAGCCTGCTTCATGCTCAGGAGACAACACTGATTCTCCTCATGGTCTGCAGCACTTCACACGTTCAGAGAAACTTCTTTAGTAATGAGCTATATAAACAATCTTGATTCTTGAAAGTATTGTCTTGAATTTTTCTTTTTATCATTATTTGATTTTTCTCTCCCCTTTCCTTTCCTTTCCTTCCCCCTTCCTTTCCTTTCCTTTCCCTGTTCCTTTCCTCCTTCCTTTCCTTTTCCCGTTCCTTTCCTTTCCCCCTTCCTTCCCCCTTCCATTCCTTTTGTTTCCTTCCTCCTTCCTTTCTTATCTCCCTTCCCTTCCCCTTCCCCTTTCCTTCCCCCTTCTTTTCCTTTCTTTTCCCCCTTCCCTCCCCTTTCCCATTTCTTCCCCTTCCCCTTTCTTCTCCTTCCCCTTCCCTTCCCATTTCCCTTCCCTTCCCTATTTCCCTTCCCTTCCCTGTTTATTTCCCCTTCCCTTCCCCATTTCCCTTCCCTTCCCTATTTCCCTTCCCTTCCCTGTTTACTTTTCCTTCCCTTCCCTTCCCTTCCCTTCCCCATTTCCTTTTCCTTCTCCTTCCCTTCCCTCCCCTTTCCTTTTTTATTGTTGTTTTTTGACAGAGTCCCACTCTGTCACCCAGGCTAGAGTGCAGTGACACAATTCCCGCTTACTGCAACCTCTGCCTCCCAGGTTCCAGCATCCTCCAGCTTCAGCCTCCTGAGTAACTAGGATTACAGGTACCCACCACCACACCTGGCTAAATTTTTTTTTTTTGTATTTTTAATAGAGATGGGGTTTCACCATGTTGGCCAGGCTGGTCTCGAACTCCTGGCCTCGAGTGATCCTCTCACCTCAGCTGCCCAAAGTGCTGGGATTACAGGTGTGAACCACTGTGCCCAACCTTATTTGGTTCCGTCCTTATTCCCAATAATGCTTAATGTTTGGTGTGACTATAATTTATTTTGGATAATAGTAATATTTGCATGGTAAACATTTTCATCCTGTACACACATTTCTGCATCCTTGTGCTTTAAGTGCACCACTTGTAAGCAGCATATAGTCTGATTTTATTATTGTTTTAAAATTCAATCTTCCATTAACAAGTCTGTCCATATTCAATCTGTCTGTTTTAAAAGTTAAACTGTTTTTTTTTTTTTTTTTTTTTTGAGGCGGAGTTTCACTCATGTTACCCAGGCTGGAGTGCAATGGCGCGATCTCGGCTCACCGCAACCTCCGCCTCCTGGGTTCAGGCAATTCTCCTGCCTCAGCCTCCTGAGTAGCTGGGATTACAGGCACGCACCACCATGCCCAGCTAATTTTTTGTAGTTTTAGTAGAGACGGGGTTTCACCGTGTTGACCAGGATGGTCTCGATCTCTTGACCTCGTGATCCACCCGCCTCGGCCTCCCAAAGTGCTGGGATTACAGGCTTGAGCCACCGCGCCCGGCCAAAAGTTAAACTTTTAACTGGAGAGTTTGTATAATTATAATTAGTGATGTATTTGTATTTTTTTTTTTTTTTTTTTTTTTTTTTGGTTAGTTGAAAGCCCAGAAGGAAATACATGGCATCATTTGCAAGGGGAAAAAAAAAAAAAAAAAAAAAAAGGTATGGTCTGGGTATAGGAACACTAAAAGGAAAGTAACCCAGAGCTTATAATGGCAGGCAGGCTTTATTTCCCCCATTAGTGCTGGGGGAATGAGAGAAAGGAATAGTTACTGGGACCTCGGGTCAGAGAAGGCTATGTGTAGAGTGGCCTGAGAAGAACTGAGACCTCTGATTAAGGAATCAGCCAATCCGATGCAATCCTGCAGGGAGAAAGCCAGGGCAGTGAATACTCAACCTCATTCTTCTTCTTTCTGATTGTCTAATCTTCCTCTTCTTTGGCTGAATCCAAACAGAAACAAGAGAGCAAAGAAGTCTCTGATTTTGCCCAGGGGAGTCAATCTCTCAGGCCATGCAGCAGGGTAGAAAAGTATTTACAGACAGTGAATTTGGAAAGAAAAACAAAGATTCCCAGTCCACATTTCTACTCTATTAGTTTGTGTTTTCTATTTATCCTTTAAAATTTTTGTTTTATTTAAGTATAGTTGGCATGCAATAAAATGCACATAAAACATACATGACAAATTTAGACAAACATGTATACTCTTGAAACCATCACCACAATCAAAATAATAAATCACTCCCCCCAAATTCCTTATTTTCCTTGGTTAATCCCTCCCTATGGCTCCTAAACTGCATGCCCAACAATCACTGATCTGCTTCTGGTCACAGTAGTTAAGCGTGCAATTTCTAGAATTTCATATATATGAATTCATGTTACATATAGCTTTTTCATCTAGCTTCTTTCAGTGAGCATAATTATTTGAGATAATTCATGTTGTTGCATGTGTTCATTGCTTTTAACTGCTGAGTAGTATTCCTTTGTATGGATATACCACAAATTGTAAATCTGTTTACCTGTTGATGGACATTTTGGTTGTTTTCATCTGTTGGCTATTACAGATAAAGCTATGAACATTTGTTTTCAAGTCTTGCTATAGATATATGCTTTCATTTTTTTAAAAAAATTAAATATGTGATAGTTGAGCTGGATCATATGGTAGTTGTATATTTAACTTTTTAAGAAACTTCCAAGTTTCCTAACAGCAGTATATGAAAATTCCAGTTCCTCCACATATTTGCCAGCACTTGGTGTGATCCATCTGTTTTATTTCAGCCATTTTGATAGTGGGCAAGGGTATCTCATGTGGTTTTAATGTCTAGTGTCTAGTGCTATTGTGCATCTTTTCAGGTACTTTCTTGCAATTTACATGTCTTCTTTGGTAAAGTACCTATCTGAATCTTTTATCCAAATAAAAAATTGGTTTTTTGTTTGTTTTGTTTTCTTATTATTGAGATCGTAGAATTCCTTATATATTATGAGCACTTAAAAATATCAGATATACGATTTGCAAAGATTTTCCTCTAAATGGCAGCCTGTCTTTTTATTCTTTCAGCAGTGTCTTCCAAAGAGAAAAATTTCATGATTCCTCTGAAATCCAATTTAGTTGCCGGGTATGGTGGTTCACACCTGTAATCCTAACACATCGAGAGTTTGAGGTGGGTGAATTGCTTGAGCCCAGTAGTTTGAGACCAGCCTGAGCAACATGGCAAAACCCCGTCTTTAGAAAAAATACCAAATAATCAGCTGTGTAATGATGGCACATGCCTGTAGTCTCAGCTACTTAGGAGATTGAGGTGGGACAATCAGTTGAGCCAGGGAAGTCAAGGCTGCAGTGAGCTGTGATTTTACCACTGTACTCCAGCCTGGGTGATGAAGTGAGAGACCCTATCTCAAAAGAAAATAAAATTTCAGTTTATCAACTTTTTCTTTCTTTTTTTTTTTTTTTTTTTTTTTTTTCCCCCAAAGATGGGGTTTCACCATGTTGGCCAGGCTGGTCTCAAACTCCTGACCTCTAGTGATCTGCCCATCTCGGCCTCCCAAAGTGCTGGAATTACAGGCATGAGCCACCATGCCCGGCCAGCTTTTTCTTTTATACATCATGCTTTTGGTGTCCCATATAAGAAATTGTTGCCTAACCACCAAAGGTTGCAAAGTTTTTCTCCTATATTTTTCTCTAAAAATGCTAGGGTTTTAGATTTTACATTTAGGTCTGTGACCCATTTGAGTTAATTTTTCATATGGTACAGAGTATAAATTAAGTTTCATTTTTTAAACAGAGACATTAAATTGTTCCGGCATCATTTGTTGAAAGGTATCTTCTCTCCAATAAATTGCTAGTCCATTTTTGTCAAAAATGTGCAAGTCTGGCTTGGCGTGGTCTGTTTCTGGACTCCAGTCTGTTCTGTTGATTTGTCCTTCTTGGTGGCAATACCGTCAAGTCTTGAGCACTATAACTTTATATTAAGTCTTGAAATCAGGTATTAGTCCTTCTGCTTCATTCTTCTTTTCAAAAGTTGTTTTAGCTAGGTCTTGCTTTTAAAATTTGTTAGGTGGGGACAGCAGAACGCTCAGGTTAGTGCTAATTATTTCCCATTCAGGATAAAAGACTCTTCCAAGTAGTCTGTAAAATGCACCATTAATTTTTCATTTTCCAGTATGGCTACTGGATATAGAAATTATTTCTGGTCCTGTGTGAGCACCTAGTACTGTTTCCTCTCATTGTTTTGGATTCTCCTTTTCTTGGCGTCAGCTAGTTTTCTTATACATGTATTGATTCATATTTTGCTGAATACTTGAGGGCATCCTCTATATTTATTTTACTTTAGGCAGTATATCCTCCCATGATTTATCAGGAAGACTACTAAATAATAAGTCTTTAGAGAGTGTGTATAACACATGATTTAAAGCAAAAATAATGTAACTTTATTTCCACTGGATGACTTACAAAATGCTTCAGAAAATGAAGTTCTGATGCCATTTTGTTCCTTAGGGCATATGGATAGATTCAATGCAATGATTATTCAGTATCTTGAGTCAATCTGGTTAGTGACTAACAACTTTTTCTAATAGAATTCTTGATTCTCACTCTGACCAATCCTGCCTTGTGTCCAACCATAAAAAATCTGGTTAATGTGCTAATAATACTAGAGAGCTCTTTCTTTTTCTGACAAATTGCTTAGCACAATCAGAGCAGTTCCCTTTAGACTGGCAGCAAGAAATAGTGCTTTCTGTTCCTCCGTCTGATGGTTCATTTGGCTTATTATTTTAAATTGGGCATAATAAGCTTCCCAGGATGATTTTCCTTCAGCGTTGACTGGTCTTTGCATTGGCTGATTACACAAATTGACCATATTGCCACTTGTTTCTGGTTCTTGAGGCTAGAAACTTGATTTGGGATTCCATGATGGAAAGGAATATTGTGACCCTTCTGGCTTAAAAGAGACTTTTTTTGCTTGACTGTAGGCTGAAAAGGGATATAAACAAAGTTGCCAAAAATTTCCTTCTCTTCCTCATCTTGCCTTCAGTGTTTATTATTCATTTTATTAAATCAATACTTTGATAATTAATGCTTCTCTGCTTGCTACATTGTTGATGTTTTGTTTCTCCACTGGCTGAATTATGGGTTTGCTGATATAGTTGCCTGTTTGTTTTTTATTTTTTTAAGCAGAAAAACTTTAAGCAGGTGAGGTTCCTTTTGCAAAGCCTGATTGCCATGTGCCATTTCATCTGAGATTTGGGGATTTATTCTGTATCATTTTGTATAATATTGATGTGAAGTTATTTGAAATTAGTTTCTGAGAATCCGCATTGGGCTTTAATGCAACAAATTCAAAACTTCTTAATTGTGTACCTTGCTCATTCATTCATATGTGTACATTTAACAGTGTGAACTTCCTAGTTAAAGAAACCCTGTCTCTACTAAAAACTACAAAATTAGCCAGGTGTGGTGGCGCATTCCTTTAATCGCAGCTTCTCGGGAGGCTGAGGCAGGACAATTGCTTGAACCCAGGAGGCGGAGGTTGCAGTGAGCCGAGATTGTGCCATTGCACTCCAGCCTGAGTGACAAGAGCAAAACGCTGTCTCAAAAAGAAAAAAAAAAAAAAAAGAATTGGGAGGGTTCGGTCAAGGAGAGGTCATTAAGATGTATTTCCGTTCCTTCTGTCTTTTTCCTAAGAAGACTTTTCCAATTAAGTACAATAGAAAACAACATATAGAGCACAGCCATTTATTGCAGCTTACATCACTGGGACCTCCTGTGCCTATTAGAATAGGCCTATTCTAATAGGCACAGGAGGTCCCAGTGATGTAAGCAGCAGATATCTCTTGGATGTTCTCTTGTACAGCTTCCATCATGTTTATCACTTCTTACTGCTCTTATCTCCGATAAAATTACTTCTACTGAGTGACCAAAGCCATCTCCAATCATGTAATCATCCAAGGGCCAGCAATTACTCTTATACCCAGCTATCTATAAGTATGGTTGTCAGTAACTTCTATAATCTAAACTCACTCATGAGTATAGTTTTGTAATTCTTGGAATAATGCCCCTTTAGAAATTAATTTTGGTGCATCCATTAGGTAATTTTCTATTGAATGACTTACTTCAACATTCATCTGTCGGAGAATATCATAGGAGTCAATAACCAATCTTGGGGTGGGAAAAAAAGGAGTAAGGAGGCAAAATATTTGGACTCACTTTGAAACCTGGCTTTTATACATGGGAACCTTATCTAATCGCTGCATCTAAGTTCTAAAGTTATTAGGCAGCCTAGGGAAAAGTGGTCATTACCCAGAAATACCTGTTACCGAGCTAACCACTTATACAACTAATCCACATCCAAATAGCTTTCCTGGCTTTGCAGAACATTTATATCAGCCTATTGTCTCAATGTCTTGGTCAGTCTCTCACTATCAAATATTCTAAAAAGCCAACAATGTGATACAATATAATACAAATTGACTGCAAAGAGAAATTATACATATTTCACAAGTTGTAGAATTTTATGAAAGTAATGCTGGTGAACTGCATAAATCACATTTTAAACCAGTATTTGACATATAATAATCTGGCAGAATTATTTTAACAATCAGAGAAATCAAGAGGAGGATGACTAAATAGAGAACATGAATATCAAAGTCTTAGTAAGACCCTCAGAAAAACCTAATTTAAAAAAAAACTTGAACTGTTTTCCAAGTGATAGTGTAGTGTTGCCGAAGTGAAATGTGAAATGATGGGTGTATTATACTGCCTTGCAATTTTGTTGGGAAAATTACAACAAAAGTCAATACTTGATTTGCTCTTCTTGATGCTGAGTACTGCACCTAATTATAAAATATATTTTGTTACTTATAAAATAAAATGCATTTGCTTTCATAATTTTTAATTTTGAAAATTGTTCTCAGCAAATCCTCTTCAAATATATTTTTATCAAATTATGGTTCCATTTTAAGTGGATTCACTGGGAGATGCCTTTTGCTGACACCAATTAACCCTGGGCAATGAGAACCTCTCAGGCAATGAAGTGATCCCCTTTCTTCTTGTCTTTCACCCTGTTAAGTCAAGTTTAGCCTAAAGCTGCCTCCTTAGATATTTTAAGTTTGGCCTAAAGGATTTTTGTACATCATGAACTCTAATAAGTGGATTTATAAGCAGATCGTAGCCTACACATGTGCCAATCACTGAGTTTTGGACAATCAATTGTAGCCAACTGTCCGAACTGTGTTCAAATAAGGCAAATGCTGAGCTGTAACCAATCCATCTGTTTCTGTACCTCACTTCTGTACCTCACTCTTCTTTTTCTGTCCATAATCTTCTTTCACCACCTTATACAAGCACCATCTCTTATACAAGCACCACGTGGCTGGGCTGGCATCTCTGAGCCTACCCTTGCTCACAAGGCTGCCCGATTTGCAAATCGTTCCTTGCCCAATTAAATCCACTTAAATGTAATTCAGCTGGTTTTTATCTTATAAACTCTCCTCCACTCTCTGCTCCTTCCCGATTTAGCTCATTGCTCTCTCTACCTCTGTCCTTGCCGTTGTATGGTTTTCTTCTTTCCTAGCTAACATCTCTTCTCCGTTGGTGAGTCTCCAGCTTCTGGACCAGAAAGGTGAGTGCGTGTAGTCAGTCTCCTGAAATGCTTATGGACCTGCTGACATCTTTGCAATTCCACTCTATTAGGAAATATGGAAAACGCATTTTTTTTTTTTTAGATGGAATCTCGCTTTGTTGCCCAGGATGGAGTGCAGTGGTGTGATCCTGGCTCCCTGCAACCTCTGCCTCCTGGGTTCCAGTGATTCTTTTGCCTCAGTCTCCCGAGTAGCTGAGACTACAGGCGCACGCTACCACGAGGGCTAATTTTTGTATTTTTAGTAGAGACGGGGTTTGGCCATAAACTCCTGGCCTTCTGAACCGCCTGCCTTGACCTCCCAAAGTGCTGGGATTACAGGCTTGAGCCACCGCGCCCGGCCCCGCCCTACTCTTATTTCTAACGATTTTAAACAAATAATTATATCCATGAAGGCTAGTTTACTTTTGCTAAATCTTCTTAGGAAGGAGAAAAATTGCTATAGTGATAATTAGCGTCTCCTTTAAGGAGGACAATTGACGCAGAAATTTCCAGAAGGAAAGTGTAAGGGGGTCAGGTCTTTAAAAATGTCACCTGATCCCTTTTGAGAATCAACCTTGAGTTTTGCATATGGTAAATACTCAATATTCACAGACTGGCTAATTGGCCAAGAAAAGGCAAGTCCTGGGACCCAGTGTTTTTTCGTATTGTCAGTTCATTCCAGAGTGAAGTCACAGAAAAGCCCGGGGCACAGTGCGCGCTGCCTTTGTTTATTGGTGCTTAGGTTATTTGCTAGATTGATGGGTGTTGCTCAACCACACAGGGAGCTTTACATCCTGATGACCAGGTTTCACCCCAGACCAAAGCTGTGGGGAGGGAACCAGCGCTAGTAGTGTAATATTGGGGTTCAGGGTGCCCTCAGCTCCCCTGAGAGAACGTTTCTCCAGGTTCTTGGTGTCCTGCCCTCTCAAGAACAAGAGAGGGGACCACAGCGCAGTGCACAGTAAATGCTGGACTCAAAAGCGATTGTAGAAAGTGATTTATTTAAAGAGAGAAAAAGGAGAAGGAGAGAGACACAGCTAACTCTCACACTGAGAGAAAGAAAAGCTGCTCTCACACTGAGAAGAGCTCCCAGAGGGGGAAACCAGAGAAGGAAAGCTCCTCTCACACGGAGTGAGAGTCCAGAAAGATGGAATCCAGGAGAGGAAAGCAGCTTCCACACTGGAAGAGAATAGAGAGAGATGGAGTTTAGAAGGGAAGACAGGCTTCCACGAGAGAGTGTGGAAGGGGACTCCAGAGGGGGAATCCAGGAGAGAGAAAGATGGCTTCCACAAAGGGAGTGTTCGTGGAAGGGGACTCAAACATGGAGTCCGAGGGGTGTGGAAGAAGGGGACTTTTAACCTGGGAGGAACCCCCACCTTCTCTAAGATCCCAGGCCAATGAAAGGAGTTCCTTAGAACTTCCCCTGGGGTGACTGACTTTTAGTTTCTTCCCATGCCCGTGAAATTTAAACATAAACTGTTAAGTCTCCCAGATGGAGAGAGATGGGAGGGGGGCATGGTGCTAGGAAGCTCGTGCCATTAAAGCTACACCCGCTTGTGGACCCGGAAAGAGAACACCTTCCCTCAGGTATAAAGCTCCCTTGATTATTTCAGTGTGTAGTCAAATTGGAAAACCATCTTCTTAGATCATGATATTTCTATGCACTTTCCTTAAGGGGGACTCTTCATGGCTCTGAGGTCTCAAGTTTTCCTTTTAACTTTCCCCTCTTCTTTTAAAATTACTTTTACCCCACCGAAAAGGCATGAAGAAGTCCTTTCAACTTTCTGCTGCAAGCACCAGTACAGCTAATTTGACACTGAGGGGGAGGCTCAAAATTGTCCTAGGAGTATAATGGGGCAGAGGGTCATCCTGTGACTGTAACTTACCTAATTTAGCACTGGGGTCAGGCTGAAGCCTCTTCCACCACGGGAAAGCCTTTTTCACATACACAGTTCTCAGGTGGACCTGCCTCTACTTCTCTTAAGACTCTGATTTCTATGAACGCAGACAGCAGCTCTTTAAAAGTGTGCCGGGGCTCGGAGATTGACGAAGGAGACATCCCTCCTGCAGCTGTGCTTTCTCCTTGGCTCCTTCTCGTGGCTGCTGTCAGGCTCACTTCTTGAGATTTTAAGGATGAAATCTCTCTCTGGTTTTCTTTTCCCCAACCCTCACTTTCTGGGTGATATGCAGCACAAAACAGGCTAGAAATATTCCTCCTACCCCAAACCATGGTCAGGTGTAAACCTAGAAAACATATGAAGTAGACAAAACTTCTGCCCTAGCAAGAAGCCTACATTTTAAACTGCGCATTGAAAAAAGCATTCACTAGGATGTAATGTAAACATTGACTTACAGGCTTTGGTGTGCTCCATGTTTGTGTTGTATAAGTAGCTTGTTGAAACTGAAGGAGAAAGATTTATAATCTTACTTACACAAGTCAGGCAATGTTCTGTGGGGGAAGAGGGATTTTTAGGAGCTCTTTAAGTGAGGATAATGTGAGTATTTGGTCTTAAGCAGTGAAATGAAACAAGAGGGTAACATCTGAAGACAGGTTCATTTACTCAGCGAAGCCAAGTTAATGTATTAAGTAATAGTAGAGAGGTGTAAACTGTGTTTTATGCTCCTAAGCAAAAGACAGTTGCAAAATCTTCTCTATATATTCATTTAAAATTACTTTAACATAATAAACATAGCTAACATTTATTGTGTGTTTAGCATGCATAAAACACATTCCTCAGGAAAATTCTATGTGCTAAGACTACTCTACCCACTTTACAGATGAGGCATTGAGAAGTTATGCAACTCGCCAAAGGTCACACAGCTAGTAAGTGGCAAAGCCAGAATCTCAACTTAAGCGCAGCGCTGGATACTGGGTGCATTAAGTTGACTTTTATTGTCTGTGTTATTTTAATTGGCACAACTGCTGATATTGCTTATTCCACTTTTTTGCATCTAAGATAAAATCTTGTGGGTTGAGTCCCTTAATTCCACTGGGTTCACTTGAGAAGAATGATAATTACTAGTGCCATCTAGTGATTTAGTCTACTGATCTGATACAATAAATTGAGAATTTCTGTCAGAACTTTGGAGTATCAATTAATTGATTTATTCACAAGTATTTTCCTGAACTGAAAATTAGATTTTGTTCTTTAATAACTATTTTTTCTTTGATAAAGATAGAAGAACTACCAACTAGTAGGCAATTATAATTTAATTTCTATAATAGCTAACTCAAGGCCATTTGGAAATGTTAAAAAGAGGAAATTTTATACGGATGGTAGGAAAGATGACAATAGCTTGAAGAAATCTAGGAAAAGTTACGCAAATGGATGTAGACTCTAGTGAAAAGCTCCTTAAACATGTAGCAAATGTAGGTAGACCTTCCTATAATCAGTTCAGTAGGCATTGAAATTTTGTTGTATATCACAGTTACAACTGAGGACAGTATCTTAGAAATTCAGAATTTAAAGATCTGTAGCAAGTAGTAGAGAACCTGGTCCTTATTAGGTGACAGTTGAATATTTGTTGGATGTTGATTACAGAATAAAATCACTGCCACAAGATAGAAACAAGCTCAAACTTTTTTTAAAACAATTTTTACTTCCACATTTTTGTACCCAAAATATATGTGGCAGATATCAGTAAAGAATATTAATTGAGTGGGTCAGATTCAGCTACTCAACATTTCAGATAAAAGATCATCTTGAAGGAAGACAGTAACCACATTTCTTCTAATTTCCTCCAGCAATACAATTAACTACATTCTGAGCTGCCATTCCTGGTGGCAGTGTTGTTTACCTTTTCTTGGTAATCTTCTATTTTAACTTGATTTTTGTTCTTTAATTGTTTAAAATATATCACCCACTTTCAACCTCATGAAAGAGCACATGTGCACATGGGGTATTTTACCAAATCACCCAGTATCAGTGCTTTTTCTTTTTAATTATCTACTTTTTAGAAGAGATAAGTAATTGTACCAAAATACCATCTCTCCTTTTAATTCTTTTCTAAATGGCCAACATGCAGGAAATGAAAGTCTCTGGTCACTCCTTCCAGACACACACAGACACCAGCCTCCAGCCTCCTTTTTAACTCGGCATTTTCCATTTTCCATGCGATGCTTTGAATCCGTGTTTTCCTTCCTGCTCTTTCTACTCAATCTGATACTGAGACTGGCCCAAGCAGAAGAAGAACCAAACCAAACAAACAAAAAACCAAGCTGAGTGTCCAGCATCCTTGTCAGCTCCTCTGAGCCAGTGGATGGCACCTGGAAAATAAGAGGTGAAAATTTGGGCTCTGGTTTCTGTCATGAGGCAGATAATCATAGTTGGTGAAACTCAGGTGAAAGCCACTGTGAATAACGGCCACGCAACTGTATGGCTTTAAGCCAATCCCTTATTGAATGAGAAGCAAAATCTAATGAGAGTGATTGTCTCTGAGAATGAGATCTTAGGTTTAACAGCTGCATTTCCAAACCTGAAATGCAACACATGCAGGGCTCTTCTTTCGGTTGGGGCAAGAAGTGGCTTAAAGTTCTAATTTTCAGTCTATATCTCAAAGGTAATGTCTAGAAATCAATTTTCTGCTTGTCCTCTTGTTTAGTCAAGGGGAGAAATGTGCTGTTCATGAAGGGTTGAGGGCCTGACACCACTTCAAAAGAGCGCTCCAGGATCACAGGTTAAGGTATCTTCTGCCTAATCTCTTCCTCCCGCACTGCAGACAGCCTCAACCTTGACCTAGAGGGAATCTCCTTTCTAGAGGAGAGCAAGGAAATTCTGTTTCCATGTTAACAGAGGGAGGGCTCTCCTGTCACTGCCTGCTGCTGTTAGCTTTGTGGGCTCTGGGAGCCCAATTATGTGTGGAATCATTATGAAAAGGAGCCAGTGCGCAAACTGGCGTGCAGAAAACACAGACACAGATTCCCTCAATAAATAATGGAATGTGCTTGTGTGTTGGTGCACACATTTGTGGTATAGAAGATTACCTTTCAAAGTGGACTTACTGTGCAATTGGAAATGAGCTGAGACCCCCATTTCTATACCTTTCCTGCTTGGATGGTCTGGATGTCATTGACACAGGCAGCAGAGAAAATAACAGCAGGGTTAACTGTTCATGCAAGTGTAATAATAGTCCTTAACAGAAGAAGAGTAATTACCTTTGTCTAGTTTTCCCTGCTGTAAAATGTAATAAAATAGAGACCAGTGTCTACTGCTGATAGACACCATCCTTCTCTTCTGAAATACACGCCAATGACTCTGAAACACCCTTTTCTCACAAGCTAAATTCACATCTTAATTTTGAAAAATCCATTACTGTTGGGTAGATTCCCTGAATGCATTTGACTGTTCTCAGGCCACTGCTATTAGGTGGGAAATCTCAAAGCCGTAGGAGATTTACAGCCTGGGAGATGACAGACCATGGGTGGGTGCATTCCCATCCCCCATTGCTTCTCCAACATTATGATGACAGGAAGTATCTGTGTAGCAGAAGGAAGAACTTCAGAGGGGTGGCTTCATTTGGAAAGAGAAGCCCCTGTTAGCAGCCGGAAGCAGTGGTGCTGAAAAGCAATCACTGGTGTCAAGAACTTTCTTAGCTAAGCAGTGCAGCTGGTGGCAATAAATAGCATTCTAATAAAGGAGGATGTTCAATTCATGACATAAGCACATACTGTTTCAACTACCAAACATAATTTATGAAGCTGCATATGTCTGAAATGGATTTCCCCCCTATACATTTATAAATAAAAATGCAAAGATTTCAAAAGGAGGAAAAGATCTGCATTTTAAATCAAAGTAAAATGGGAAGATCAATGAGAAGTCCACTGCTTTTTAAAAGTACGCTATGATACATCACATTTTAAAAGTGTGTTGGGTGTCATATTGTACAACCACTTCTATTCCTAAGAAAGATGGATGCTATTTTCTATGATGGTGAATGCTGTATTTATGACAAGGGGTCTTAATAATACTCCACCTCTTCCCAGAAGCTACACAAAGGCAAATGCTTACCTTGAATATCTTTGACCTTACTTTTGAAAACATGAGCACGTGTTCTCACATAAAACATTGATGAAACCCAATCAGTTTCACATAATCCTTAAAACAGTTCTGAAGAAACTAGAAAATGATGAACCAGAGAAGCTATGTGTACTATTGGGCTTAAACAACAGGGCTCATTTGACCTCTTAACTCATCGACTCTGCATGAGTAAGTTAAGTTATTCGTTTTGACATAACCAGTGGTTTATTTTACTATCTACTGCTGTTCTTTGTTACATGTTCTATTCATATCACATGTTCTTGCTCTTTATAATTATTGTGGAACATAGCAATTGCACAGACTGTATCGTATCCCACTGGGATAACCATGGTGGATGAGGGACCCGAAGAACTTGCCTTTGACTTAAAGTTTATTCCTACTGCTTTCTTTACATGAGAAAGATTTTTTACTGATGGCAGTCACAAAACTAACTCTATGTTTTAATGACTATGGAGCCACTTTGAATAGCACTTTATTCAGGAACTCCAAATGCCAATTTGTTTTCTACTGTGAGGTGTGTGTTCAAGCTTATGAAATGAATAGCTGGTTAATCTTTTAAGCTATTACTCAAGATAAAAATCCACTGAACCTGAAAGCAACATACAGCATTTACACTGCTGTTCTTTGAAATTTATTTTCCATGCTGTGTCCGTATAACTGTTAATAACATATTTTTGCTTTAGAAAGGAAGGGTCTGGTAAACTCAGATGTCAGTGGGTATCAATATTTTATCATTTTGTTGACTTTGAAACTCATTAGTGATAGAGAAGCCGAATTTCTATTCTCTTCATGATGGAAACATAAAAAATAGGTAGTGTTGCAGCATAAAGACATACTGTCAAATGGATATTATTTTTGTGTTTTAATTGTAAGCACAAACCCAGTCTAAATAAGGGCAGACATATTTCGAAGCATCATCTTACAAAGTCAGGAACCATTATAGAATAACATGAAAGCTTTAACATGTTCTACTTGCTGAGGAGAAAAACACTTAAGATAATCAAAAGGGAGAGAGCTATGAGAAAGATTTTGCTTGACTCTGTCCCCAAAACTGTTCAGAACCAGATGGTTTCAGAGATATTATACATGAAACTGATGAAGATTTCAACCCAGTGGTTTCTGGGGGAATTCTAGGCAGATGCCATCAGGATGTGCTTAAAAATTTAAACAGCACTAATGAATTCCCTTAAATGTCTCTTAAAATGCATATGGATTCTCCAAAGTTCATTACTTTGATTTTGTGTGTGAAGTGGATAGCTGCAAGTCCAAACAGGGGAATGCAGTGAGTCAAGGTTTTAAATCATTTGCGTATATGTTCTTTCTCTAAGGCAGCAACAGGGAAAACCTGCAAGTTTATCTTACTTTTCAAGGAAGCATAGATGAGCAATTGGTGAACATTAGTTATATTAAAAGTAAGTTTTGGTCATGGCTGAATATTGCCTCTCTTTTCTAAAATCATTAGCTTAGGATGGAATTAAACTGACACACATGTGCAACATTAAAAAGAGTGTTGACAAGAAATTTCTCAGTCATTGCTCCATGCACTAGGGACGAGCACACACCTTTTGTTGTTGATTGTGGGTGGAACTTAGACAATTTTAAGTGCAAAAGTAGAGTTAAGAGTGGTACCGCTCTCTTACATTGAATTGCACCATGTAAATTGAAGTGTTAGAATCATCTGAAGCGCCTTTTGGGAAACACCACCTCCTGTCTGTACTCTTGGCATAGTCTTTCATTGATAATCCTCAATATTGTCACTTTAAAAAAATTATACTTTACGTTCTGGGGTACATGTGCAGAACGTGCAGTTTTGTTACATAGGTATGCACGTGCGATGGTGGTTTGCTGCATTCATCCCCTGTCATCTACGTTTGGTATTTCTCCTAGGGTTATCCCTGCCCTATGCCCCCACCCCCTGTTATCCCTTTGCTAGCTCCCCACTCTGCAACAGGCCCTGGTGTGTGTTGTTCCCCTCCCTGTGTCCATGTGTTTTCACTGCTCAACACCCACTTATGATATAAGTGAAAACGTGATGTTTGGTTTTCTCTTCTTGTGTCAATTTGCTGAGAATGATGGTTTCCAGCTTCATCCATGTCCCTGCAAAGGTCACGAACTCATCCTTTTTTATGGCTGCATAGTATTCCATGGTGTATATGTGCCACATTTTCTTTATCCAGTCTACCATTGATGGGCATTTGGGTTGTTTCCAAGTCTTTGTGATTGTGAACAGTGCTGCAGTAAACATACATGTGCATGTGTCTTTATAACAGAATGATTTATAATCTTTTGGGTATATACCCAATAATGAGATTGCTGAGCCAATGGGGACAGCATTGAATCTATAAACTACTATGGCCATTTTCACAATATTGATTCTTCCTAATCATGAGCATGGAATTTTTCTCCATCTGTTTGTGTCCTCTCTTATTTCCTTGAGCAGTGGCTTGTAGTTCTCCTTGAAGAGGTCCTTTACATCCCTTGTTAGTTGTATTCCTAGGTATTTTATTCTCTTTGTAGCAATTGCGAATGGGCATTCACTCAAGATTTGGTTCTCCGTCTGTCTGTTATTGGTGTATAGGAATGCATGTGATTTTTGCACATTGATTTCGTATCCTGAGACTTTGCTAAAGTTGATTATCAGCTTAAGGAGATTTTAGGCTGAGACGATGGTGTCAACTAAATATACAATCACGTCCTCTGCAAATAAAGACAATTTTACTTCCTCTTTTCCTAATTGAATACGCTTTATTTCTTTATCTTGCCTGATTGCCCTGACCAGAACTTCCAATATTATGTTGAATAGGAGTGGTGAGAGAGGGCATCTTTGTCTTGTGCTGGTTTTCAAAGGGAATGCTTCCAGGTTTTGTCCTTTCAGAATGATATTGGCAGTGCGTCTGTCATAAATAGCTCTTATTTTGAGATACGTTTCACTTATACCTAGTTTACTGAGAGTTTTTAGCATAAAGGGATGTTGAATTTGTCAAAGGTCCTCTCTGTATCTGTTGAGATAATGATGTGGTTTTTGTCCTTGGTTCTGTTTATGTGATGGATTACATTTATAGATTTCCATATGTTGAACCAGCCTTACAGCCCAGGGACAAAGCTGACTTGTTTGTGATGGATAAGCTTCTTGATGTGTTATTGAAATCAGTTTGCCAGTATTTTATTGAGGATTTTTGCATCAGTGTTCATTATGGATATTGGCCTGAAATTTTCTTTTTTAGTTGTGTATCTACCAGGTTTTGGTATCAGGATGATGCTGGCCTCATAACATGAATTAGGGAGGATTCTGTCTTTTTCTATTGTTTGGAATAGTTTCAGAAGGAATGATACCAGCTCCTCTTTGTACCTCTGATAGAATTCGGCTGTGAATCTATCTGGTCCTGGACTTTTTTTGGTTAGTAGGCTATTAGTTGCTGCCTCAATTTCAGACCTTGTTATTGGTCTATGCAGGGATTCTATTTCTTTCTGGTTTAGTCTTGGGATGATGTAAGTGTTCAGAAATTTTTCTATTTCTTCTAGATTTTCTGGTTTATTTGCATAGAGGTGTTCATATTATTCTCTGATGGTAGTTTGTATTTCTGTGGGATTGGTGGTGATATCTTTTTTGTTATTTTTTGTTGCATCTATTTGAGTCTTCTCTCTTTTTTTCTTTATGAGTCTGGCTAGCGATCTATTTGGTTCATGTTTTTAAAAAGCCAGTTTCCGGATTCATTATTTGTTTTGAAGGGGTTTTTGTGTGTCTGTCTCCTTCTATTCTGCTCTGATCTTAGTTATTTCTTGTCTTCTGCTAGCTTTTGAATTTGTTTGCTCTTGCTCTTCTAGCTCTTTTAATCATGATAGTGGGGTGTCAATTTTAGATTTTTCCTCATTTCTCTTGTAAGCATTTAGTGCTGTAAATCGCCCTGCATACACTACTTTAAATGTGTCCCAGAGGTTCTGGTATGTTGTGTTTTTTTTTTTTTTTTTTTTTTTGAGACGGAGTTTCGCTCTTGTTACCCAGGCTGGAGTGCAATGGCGCGATCTCGGCTCACCGCAACCTCCGCCTCCTGGGTTCAGGCAATTCTCCTGCCTCAGCCTCCTGAGTAGCTGGGATTACAGGCACGCGCCACCATGCCCAGCTGATTTTTTGTAGTTTTAGTAGAGACGGGGTTTCACCGTGTTGACCAGGATGGTCTTGATCTCTTGACCTCGTGATCCACCCGCCTCGGCCTCCCAAAGTGCCGGGATTACAGGCGTGAGCCACCGCGCCCGGCCCCGGTATGTTGTGTCTTTTTTCTCATTAGTTTCGAAGAACATCTTTATTTCTGCCTTCATTTCATTATTTATCCAGTAATCATTCAGGAGCAGGTTGTTCAGTTTCCATGTAGTTGTGCGGTTTGAGTGAGTTTCTTAATCCTGAGTTCTAATTTGATTGCACTGTGGTCTGAGAGACTGTTATGATTTCTGTTCTTTTGCATTTGCTGAGGAGTGCTTTACTTCCAATTATGTGGTCAATTTTATAATAAGTGTCATGTGGTGCTGAGAAGAATGTATATTCTGTGTATTTGGGGTGGAGAGTTCTGTAGATGTCTATGAGGTCTGCTTGGTCCAGATCTGAGTTCAAGTCCTGGATATCCTTGTTAATTTTGTCTTGTTGATCTGTCTAATATTGACAGTGAGGTGTTAAAGTCTCCCACTATTATTGTGTGGGAGTCTAAGTCTCTTTGTAGGTCATTAAGAACTTGCTTTATGTATCTGGGTGCTCCTGCATTGGGTGCAAATATACTTAGGATAGTTAGCTCTTCATGTTGCATTGATCACCTTAACATTATGTACTGCCCTTCTTTGTCTCTTTTGATCTTTGTTGGTTTAAAGTCTGTTTTATCAGAGACTAGGATTATAACCCCTGCTTTATTTTTATGCTTTTCATTTGCTTGGTAAATCTTCCTCCATCCCTTTATTTTGAGCCTATGTGTGTCTTTGCACATGAAACGAGTCTCCTGCATGCAGCACACTTGACTTTTTATCCAATATTTGCCAGTCTGTGTCTTTTAATTGGGGATTTATCCCATTTACATTTAAGGTTAATATTGTTATTTGTGAACTTGATCCTGCCATTTTGACACTAGCTGGTTGTTTTGCCTGTTAGTTGATGCAGTTTTTTCACAGTGTGGATGGCCTTTACAATCTGGTATGTTTTTGCAGTGGCTGGTACTGGTTTCCTTTCTGTGTTTACTGCTGTCTTCAGGAGCTCTTGTTAGGCAGCCTGGTGATGACAAAATCTTTTAGCATTTGCTTGCCCATAAAGGATTTTATTTCTTCTTCATTTATGAAGTTTAGTTGGGCTAGATATAAAATTATAGGTTAAAAATTCTTTAAAGATGTTGAATAATGGCCCCCACTCTCTTCTGGCTTGTAGAGTTTCTGCTGTGAGAGCCACTGTGAGTCTGATGGGCTTCCCTTTGTGGGTAACCCGACCTTTCTCTCTGGCTGCACTTAGCATTTTTTCCTTTATTTCAACCCTGGTGAATCTGATGATTATGTGTCTTGGGGCTGTTCTTCTCAAGGAGTATCTTTGTGGTGTTTTCTGTATTTCCTGAATTTGAATGTTGGCTTGCCTTCCTAGGTCAGGGAAGTTCTCCTGAATAATATCCTGAAGAGTGTTTTCCAACTTGGTTTCATTCTCCCCGTCACTTTCAGGTACATACACCAATCAAATGTAGATTTGGTCTTTTCATGTAGTTCCATATTTCTTGGATGCTTTGTTCATTTCTTTTCACTCTTTTTTTCTCTAATCTTGCCTTCTTGCCCTATTTCATTGAGTTGATCTTCAGTTGCTGTTATCCTTTCTTGTGCTTGATCGATTCAGCTATTGAAACTTGTGTATGCTTCACAAAGTTCTCGTGCTGGGTTTTTCAGCTCCATCAAGTTGTTTATGTTTTTCTCTGCACTGGTTTTTTTAGTTAGCATTTTGTCTAACCTTATTTTAAGGTTCTTAGCTTCCTTGGTTTGGGTTAGAGCATGCTTCTTTAGCTCGGAGAAATTTGTTATTACCCACCTTCTGAAGCCTGCTTCTATCAATTTGTCAAACTCATTCTCCATCCAGTTTTGTTCCCTTGCTGGTGAGAAGTCATGATCCCTTGAAGGAGAAGAGACATTCTGTTTTTTTGGAGTTTTCAGCCCTTTTGTGCTGGTTTCTTCCCATCTTCGTCGATTTATCTACCTTGGGTCTTTGAAATTGGTGACCTTTGGATGGGGTCTCTGAGTGGACATCCTTTCTGTTGATGTTGCAACTATTTCTTTGTTAGTTTTCCTTCTAACTGTCAGGCCTCTCTGCTGCAGGTCTGCTGGAGTTTGCTGGAGGTCCACTCCAGACCCTGCTTGCCTGGGCATCACCAGCAGGGGTTGCAGAACAGCAAAGATTGCTGCCTCTTCCTTCCTCTGGTAGCTTAGTCCTAGAAGAGTACCTGCCAGATGCCAGCCAGAGCTCCCTTATATGAGGTGTCTGTCAGCCCCTGATGGGTGATGGGTGATGGGTGATGTCTCCCAGTCAGAATACACAAGATTAAGGGAGCCACGTGAGGAGGCAGTCTGTCCCCTGTCAGAGCTTGAGCACTGTGCTGGGAGATTTGTTGCTCCCTTCAGAGCTGCCAGGCAGGGACTTTTAAGTCTGCTGAAGCTATGCCAACAACCTCCCCTTTACCAAGGTGCTCTGTTTGAGGAAGGTGGGATCTTTATTTGTAAGTCCCTGAAGGGCTGCTGCTTTTTTTCAGAGACGCTATGCCCAGTGAGGAGGGAGGCTAGTGACATGGTCTGCCTGCAGTGTCCTTGATGAGCTGCCATGGGCTCTGCTCAGTCACTGTGTAAACTTCCTGGCAACGTGGTTTTTTTTTTTTTTTTTTTAAACGTGGGCAAGGTTAAAATTGTGTACTAGAGCCTCAGCAATGTCCCAGGTTGAGCCCAGACTGCTGTGCTGGCTGGGAGAATTTCAAGCCAGTGAATTTTAGCTTGCTGGTCTTCATAGGGGTGGGACCCGCTGAGCTAGATCACTTGGCTCCCTGGCTTTTGCTCCCCTTTTCAGGGGAATGAACAGTTGTGTCTCGCTAGTATTCCAGGCACCACTGGGGTATGAAAAAAAACAAGCTGCTGTGGGTAGCTCAGTGTCTTCCCACATGGCCCAGTTTTGTGCTGGGAACTCATGTCACTGGTGGTGTAGGCACCAGAGGAAATCTCCTGGTCTGTGGGTTGTGAAGACCATGGGAAAGGCGCAGTATCTGAGCCAGAGTGCCAGAATAAGTCTCTAATAGCTTCCCTTGGCTAGGAGAGGTAGTTCTTGGGCCCCTTGCTTTTCCTGGGTGAGGCAACACCCCACCCTGCTTCAGCTCTCCCTCCTTGGGCTGCACCCACCGTCTAATCAGTCCCAGTGAGATAAACCAGTTACCTCGGTTGGAAATGCGGAGATCACTTACCTTCCGTGTCATTCTCTCTGGGAGTTGCATAGCAGAGCTGTTCCTATTCATCCATCTTGCCAGAAATTGCCCATTTTCACTTTTAACAGAAGGAAATGTGCTTTCTGCTGCTAATGAAATTCTTGTGGTGGTGTAAAAGGTAACAATGAAAAATTTTGAAGAACACAAGCACCTAGTGGCAAGGATTTCCAAGTGTGGAATTGGGATGCCCAGCTTCTCGAAATCTGGATTCATATTTTTATCTGTCTACTTGTCCTGGTAGTTCCTTCAGCTTGATGGGTAGTAAACACCAGCCATTGTTTTACAGGAGAAATTTCTTTCCAATCTCAGTACCAGCGAAAGCTGGGTCTTTATTTTTACCCTCTGGACAATGTGGATCTTGAACTGAGATGACTTCTCTCTTTTCTCTGGTCATTCAGAAACATCAAACCAAATTGGTCTTTCTTCAAGTAATCATATAAATTGTGCAGCATGCATTTTGAGTGCTAATTTTAATCTTGACTTCATTTTATTTCTCTTCACCTTCATTCCCTCATTTATTTCGTTTTTTAACCTTTTGTAATGTTTCCACCCCCGTAAGGCACCCTCAAATCCATTTATACAAAAAAGAACATAAATAAATAATCCAAATTTGAAAATGTCATTTTCTTCCTCATATCCTTTTACCCTCAGTGCTTTAAATGACTAAATTCTCCCTTTTTTCAGTCAGCATTTTTATTCAGTCTTCCTTTTAAATATCTCTTGAAGCCCCTCCTTGTTTTTCTGTTCTCCTGCTATTGCCTTAATTCAGGTAGGCCACCTGACTGGCCTCCCTTTTAGACTCTAATTTTAATAAATTCCACCCCCATGAGTATGATTATTATTTCTCTGCTTACAAATACAAATATTATTATTACTTCCTTGCTTAAATTCTTTGGTTGGCTTTGTACTTCCTGTAGGCTAACATCTACATTTCTGCCATGTTCTGTTTGTTATCTGACCCCAGATTTTCTTCTAGGCTTTTTCACTGCCCTTCCTCATAACCCCATGCAACCTGCCAGTAACACTGACCTGCTAATACCATCTTGAACATGCTATATTGTTTTCATGCTTCCATGTTGTTTTTATGCTATTCTCTTTGCCTGGAAAAAACAATCTCTGTGCCCTAAGCCTTGTCCCTATATTTCCTAGAGAAAGACAGCCTCTTGTGGAAGCCTCGGCTCAAATGCTACTATCTTCCATAAATGCCCAGGCATAAATAGTTACTCTGTTCTTTCTGCCACCTTTCAACTTGGAATAAATTTTCATGGTGGTACAGCCCACAGGTATTTTAAGTATTTATTTGTTTCTTACCTTGGTGAGACCCTAGTTCTATAGCAGTAGGATGTTGTTATTCTTCTTTGCATCCTCAGTGTCCAGCATAAGACTTGGCACATTGTAGGTGTTCAATAGATGTTTATTAAATTAATGAATAGAGGAATGAATTACTGAATAAGTGAAGGAATGAGTAGATAAATCACTTACTTCTGGTCAATGAGAGAGAGAACCAAATTCTCTTGCCCTGTTGAAAATACTGGTGATTTCCACATTTTTACCACTTGTTGTGGGTTGAACTGTATCCCCTCCACATAACCCCTACTACCTCAAAATGTGATAGCATTTGGAAATAAGGTCATTGCAGATGTAATTAGTTAGGATGACGTCATAAACAGGGTGGGCCACTAATTCAACATGACATGCTATAAGCAAATGGTCATGTGAAGATAGAGATACACAGGGAGACAACACATGATAAAAAGGCAGAGATTGGAATAATGCAGCTGCGAGCCACGGAATGCTAAAGATTGCCAGCAATCCACCAGAAACTATAAAATGCAAGGAAGGGTTCCCCTACAGTTCTCAGAGGGAGAATGACCTTGACATTGCCTTGATTTTAGCTTTCTGGCCTCCAGAATTGTCAGACAACAAATTTCTGTTGTTTTAAGCCACCTAGTTTGTGATAACTTTGTTATAGTAGTCTTTGGGAACTAAGGCATTCTCTAAGCTCACTTTTAAATGTGGGGATTATTTTTATGTACTTTTATTTCATTTAATTATAATATGCATAACTCATTTTAATTTACTAATGTTTATAATGTTTCTAAACAATACTTCTCTCAAATATTTCAAATAAATACTTCAAATGTGAATGTCTTATTTATCAGTAACACCACTTAAAAAGTGGTCCTACCAGAGCAGTATTAAGTAGAGTCCTTATCTTGCCTGACACTGGAGCAATAAAGTCTCAGTAATCAGAGTTAATACAGTTTTTGAAAACTCTACGGAGTGTCATTTACATTCAATAAAAATGAATCAATTTTAAGAGAAAAGTACAACAATTTGTTTATCCATTCACATGTTGATGAACAATTAGGCTGTTTCCAGTTTTTGGCTACTATGAATTAAGTTCCTATAAATGTTCATTACAAGTCTTTGTGTTGACATATGTTTTCATTTCTCTTGGATAAATATCCAAGGGTCAAATTGCTGGGTCGTAGGGTAAATGTATGTTTAAAATTATAAGAAATTGTTAAACTGTCCAAGTGTTGTACCATTTTACCTCGCCACTAGCAATGTATAAAAATTTCCATTGTTCCATATTCTCCCCAAATATTGATATTGTTAGTCTTTAAAACTTCAGCTATTCTAATGCGTATGTATATTTTGTGGTTTTAATTTGTATTTTTCCTAATGACTAATAATGTTGAACACTTTTCTTTGTATTTATTGGTCATTTGTACATATTCTTCTGTGAAGTATCTGTTCAAATTATTTGTCCAGTTTCTAAAACTAGATAGCATGTCTCCTTACAGCTCTTGAGTTGTAAGAGTTTTAAAAATGTATATCCTGGATACAAGTCTTTGTCAAATACGTTTTGCAGAAATTTTCTCCTAGGCTATGGTTTGCCTTTTCGTTTTATTAGTGGTGTGATTTAAAGAACAAAAGTTTTTCATTTCAGTGATGTCCAATTTATCATTTCTCTGTCATGACACATGATTTTTGTGGTTTATCTAAGAAATCTTTGCCAACGTCAAAAAAGTTTTTTGTCTCATTTAAAAAATAATTTCATAAATTTTTCATGTTTAAGCTCTAATCCATTTTGAATTATTGTATATGGTGTGAGGTAGGGGGTCAAGATTTCCTTCTCCTTATAAATGTGTAGTTATTCAAGCATTATATTTTTTAATTCCTATGTTTTCTGCATTCAATTGCCTCAGCATACTTGTCAAAAATCAGTTGGCATTTATGTCTAGGTCTATTTCTGGACTCTCTTGTCTGTTCTATAGATCTATTTGTCTATTTAGCACACTGTTCATGACTGAAGCTCTATACTAAGTCTTGAAGTTAGGTAGATTAGTCCTTCAAATTCATTTTTCTTTTTCAAAATTATTTTGGTTATTCTAGGTCCATTGCATTTCAATATTAATTTGAGAATTAACCCATCAACTTCTAGGAGAAAAAAAGTACTGCTGGTATTTTCCTTAAAGTTGCATTGAGTCTATTGACAAATTTGTTGAGAACTGACATCTTAACAACATTAAGGCTTCTGATTCATTAACTTAATAATAATTATTTCAACCTTCTTTGCTTCTCTCAGTAGGAATTAACACATTTAAAAATTGTTTTTGTTAAAATTTATTTCTCAAAGGTGAACCATAATTCTTCCTTTTGTTACTTGGGTCTTTTTATACCCAGAGCAGGACAATGTATGGACTATTGAAAACAAAGGCAGAACTAAGAAAAACCATTCTGATATTGGTCATAAATAATTTTTCTTCCTTATTCCATGTAATAATAATATTCATAGAATAAAATTGGATTATTTTACAATGCAGATGCTGTTGACTTACAGAGATTACTTTTACAGTCAGGAAAAAAATGACAATGCACAGACATAAAAGAAAATAACTATAGGACTCTAAATTTTAACATTACAGATAGGAATGTGAATGACGTATGGCATGAACATATCCTTAAATGACCTATTTAGAAGACAACTGCTCTTTTTCAGATTTTTACTTTTCTTCCTTGGCTATGTCATGAGCCCAAGGCCACATGACAACAACTGAAGGTTGCATATACTGATCGTATGTTGAATTTATATACTAGTTGTAGATTATAGATTGAGATTTTAGATTGAGAGTTTATAGAGCAGATTATAGATTAAGTTTAGATGTAGGTTGTAGATTATAGTAGAATTACCCTGGATGTTTTACTGTGCCCTAACTTAGATTTTCTTAGATTTCATGACTTTGCAAACTTCAGGAAAAAGTATAGTGTACAATTCCCTTCTCCATAGTTTTGAAATCCAAAAATCTCTGAAAACCTTCAATTTTTAGAAGTAACTAATTTGGTAGCAAAACTTGATCTGACCTCAACTCACTTAGTGCCCAAACCTAACTAAACAGGCATGGGGATATTTTTGGCATTTTCTATCATTTAGTATAAATATCTTAAAAATGAACTGTAGAATTATTTATGCATTTGATTATGGGATGCTGTTGTACACCCTTCTGGAATGTTACAAATGGTATATGCATCATATAAACTTGGAAAAATTCTAAATTCTGAAATGCATGTGGGCCCAAAGGTATTAGGCAAGTGATTTTTGACTTGTATATCTGCCTTCTTATATATTCTGAAGTATTGCAGTCAAGCTGTGGGGAATTTGCAGAATTTAATTTTTTTTTGTTACATCTGATTTATAAGTAGCCACAAAAATGGTAAGGAAGAAGTCTTTCATTTTTGGAAGCTCAGACTTCATTCCCTCTTTTTAATAGCAGCTCGCTCCTTTTGGGGCATGGGTGTTCCCTATTGAGGACTAATTAGGGTGTCTCCTCACAATTTAGTAGCTGAAGAGACAGAATTTCCCATTTCCTGCCTCAGTGCTGTCAAAAGTTGGGCACATGTGATCCAAGCTTTGCTATGAAGATGAATAGTCTTGCAATTATGATTTTTGGATGAACAACCCAATGACCAAGTGAAAGACTAGACATCACACAACTCAGCTGCAAGCACTGCCCAGCATGTTCCTGGATCTTAGCCCTCTTGACTTAGTATCTTTAGCCTTTCCTAGCTCTGAGTACCTGTAAATGTGATCTTACTTGGAAATAAGATCTTTGCAGATATAATCAAGTTAAGATAAGGTTATACTGAATTAGAGTGGATCTATAATTCAATATGACTGGAATCCTTATAAATAGAGAAGAAAAACACACATACACAGTGAGAATGACATGTGACTACAGAGGCAGCGATTGGGGTGATCTATCTACAAGCCAAAGAAGGATAAGGATTGCTGGGAAACACTAGAAGTTGGGAGAGGCAAGGAAGGACTGCAAGATCATAAATTTCCATTGTTTTAAGCAACATAGTTCATGATATTTCGTTACAGCAGTCCTTGGAAACCAATGCACTATCAATCAATTCTGTTTGGGGAAGTCAACCAGTTTGTTTTCCTTGTCTGCCGCTAGGGATTCAAATATGCTAAATAAAAAATCTACATAATCTTATGTGATTCATGGATGTTATACATTATTTTACAATTCTAAACAGGAGTGTATTTAGATAAAAAAGTAAATGTTCCTACCTGGAAAACCACAAGTACCAAAGCTGAGAGAGAGACACAGAGAAGAAAACAGTTCAGAAACTCCGATACAAAACTACAGAGCAACTGAAATCCTGAAGGTTTCCAAAATAAAATATTATGTTGCTCATAGCAACAAAGTAGTGAATAGCCAATCAGGGCTTGCCTTTAAAATATATCAAAATAGGCTGTCCTTTACATAAGAGAAAATCTTCTTTATGTTATGATTCCTTGCCAGGATATATTACGTTAAGATAAATGATTATCTACATTGTTTTGACAATCAGGGAATTTATGAATGAGAAACTTATTTGCCTGCAGTGATGAACTGAATTGTAAAAGAAGCATTAGCAATGATGATACTTTTTAAAATTTGTTTAAGAATTGTGTTACAGTTTTGCTTTCTTTTTAATGAGGAGCAAAAGAAAAAAAAAGCAGCCGAAAGGCATTTATTTTGTAATAAGCATCTGACAGCTCTCATTAGAAGAATTCACTCACAAATCTGAAGGTATAGGCTGGTTTGTTTTTGCTATATCACATTTATATGACCTCTCAGCTGCCGTATGGAAATTTCCTCATGTTTTTAAGGTTGCGCATTGGGCAATATTGCAAACCTCTGGTGCTATTTGTTCTGAGGGTTCTTAGGGTGAGAAAGTGATGATTTTCACCAGTTTTAGGAGGGTATGTAGCAACTGGGTTCCTGGGCTTAAAGATCTGCATGTTAGGCATGAAGTGCCTCCAGGATATATAGGAAACAAATCTCAAGGTGAAACAGAAATTATGACTACTTTTCTCCATATATGCCTTAAAAAATTTTCCAAAATAGAACACAAGAAAAACTCAAGAAGTTAGATTACCTGTTGCGGAAAAAAGTGTCAAAGTTGAAGTATTACTAACAGACATAGTAAGATTATTTATATCAAGATTTCTTTCTTTAAAAAATTACTGTTATACTTTAAGTTCTAGGGTACATGCACAGAATGTGCAGGTTTGTTACATAGGTATACATGTGCCATGGTGGTTTACTGCATCATCACCCCGTCATCTACCTTAGGTATTTCTCCTAATGCTATCCCTCTCCTATCTCCCCACCCCCAGGGATCCCTCCCCTATATCCCAACTCCCCCGACAGATCCTGGTGTATGATGTTCCCCTCCCTGTGCCCATGTGGTCTCATTGTTCAATACCCACTTATGAGTGAGAACATGTGGTGTTTGGTTTTCTGTTCTTGTGTCAGTTTGCTGAGAATGATGGTTTCTAGCTTCATCCATGTCCCTGCGAAGGACATGAACTCATCCTTTTTTATGGCTGCATAGTATTCCATGGTGTATATGTGCCACATTTTCTTTATCTAGTCTATCATTGATTGGCATTTGGGTTGTTTCCAAGTCTTTGCTATTGTGAACATGTATGCTGCAATAAGCATACATATGCATGTGTCTTTATAATAGAATGATTTATAATCCTTTGAGTATATAATCCCAGTAATGGGATGGCTGGGTCAAATGGTATTTCTGGTTCTAGATCCTTGAGGAATCGCTACAATGTCTTCCACAATGGTTGAACTAATTTACACTCCCACCAACAGTGTAAAAGCTTTCCTATTTCTCCACATCCTCTCCAATATCTGTTGTCTCCCGATTTTTGAAGGATTGCCATTCTAACTGATATGAGATGGTATCTCAATGTGGTTTTGATTTGCATTTCTCTAATGACCAGTGATAATGAGATTTTTTTCTGTTTGTTGGCTGCATAAATGTCTTCTTTTGAGAAGTGTCTTTTCATAGCCTTCACCCACTTTTTGATGGGGTTGTTGGTTTTTTTCTTGTAAATTTGTTTAAATTCTCTGCAGATTCTGGATATTAGCCCTTTGTCAGATGGGTACATTGCAAAAATTTGTTTCCATTCTGTTGGTTGCCAGCTCACTCTAATGATAGTTTCTTTTGCTGTGCAGGAGCTCTTTAGTTTAATTAGATCCCATTTGTCAATTTTGGGTTTTGTTGCCATTGCTTTTGGTGTATTAGTCATGAAGTCTTTGCCCATGCCTATGTCCTGAATAGTACTGCGTGGTTTTCTTCTAGGGTTTTTATGGTGTTAGCTCTTATGTTTAAATGTGGAGTTAATTTTTGTATAATTGTATATTTAATTCATCTAGAGTTAATTTTTGTATAAGGTGTAAGGAAGGGATCCATTTTCAGCTTTCTGCATATGGCTAGCCAATTTTCCCAACACTCTTTATTAAATAGGTTATCCTTTCTCCATTGCTTGTTTTTGTCAGGTTTGTCAAAGATCAAATGGTTGAAGATGTGTGGCATTACTTCTGAGGCTTCTGTTCTGTTCTATTGGTCTATATCTCTGTTTTGGCACCAGTGCTATGCTGATTTGATTACTTTAGCCTTGTAGTATATTTTGAAGTCAGGCCTCTAGATTTTTTTTTTTTTCCTTGTTGTTGCTTAGGATTGTCTTTGCTATGTGGGCTCTCTTTTGCTTCCATATAAAATTTAATTTTTTTTTTTCAATTCTGTGAAGAAAGTCAATGGTAGCTTGAGGAGGATAGCATTGAATCTATAAATTACTTTGGGCAGTATGGCCATTTTCACAATATTGATTCTCCCTAAGCCTGAGCATGGAATGTCTTTCCATCTGTTTGTGTCCTCTCTTATTTTCTTAAGCAGTGGTTTACAGTTCTCCTTGAAGAGGTCCTTCACATTCCTTGTTAGTTGTTCCCCTAGGTATTTTATTCTCTTGGTAGCAATTGTGAATGGGAGTTCACTCATGATTTGGCTCTCTGTTTGTTACTGGTGTATAGGAATGGTTGTGCTTTTTGCAAATTGATTTTGTAATCCTGAGACTTTGCTGAAGTTGTATATCAGCTTAAGGAGATTTTGGGCTGAAATGATGGGGTCTTCTAAATATACAATCATGTCCTCTGCAAATAGAGACAGTTTGACTTCCTCTTTTCTTAATTGAATGCCCTTTATTTCTTTTTCTTGCCTGATTGCACTGGCCAGAACTTCCAATACTATGTTAACAGGAGTGGTAAGAGAGGGCATCCTTGTTTTGTGCTAGTTTTCAAAGGGAATGCTTCCAGTTTTTGCCCATTCAGGATGATATTGGCTGTGGGTTTTTCATAAATAGCTCTTTATTATTTTGAGATACGTTCCACTGATACCTAGTTTATTGAGAATTTTTAGCATAAAGGGATGTTGAATTTATCAAAGGTCCTCTCTGCATCTGTTGAGATAATCATGTGGTTTTTGTCCTTGGTTCTGTTTATGTGATGGATTACGTTTATTGATTTGCATATGCTGAACCAGCCTTGCAGCCCAGGGATGAAGCTGACTTGTTTGTGATGGATAAGCTTCTTGATGTGCTATTGAATTAAGTTTGCCAGTATTTTATAGAGGATTTTTGCATAAATGTTTATTATGGATATTTGCCTGAAATTTTCTTTTACAGTTGTGTCTCTGCTAGGTTTTGGTATCATGATGATGTTGATCTCATAAAATGAGTTAGGGAGGATTCCATCTTTTTCTATTGTTTGGAATAGTTTCAGAAGGAATGGTACCAGCTCCTCTTTGTACCTCTGATAGAATTCGGCTGTGAACCCATCTGGTCCTGGACTTTTTTTTAGTTGGGAGGCGATTAACTGCTGCCTCAATTTCAGACCTTGTTATTGGCCTATTCAGCGATTTGACTTCTGCCTTGTTTAGTCTTAGGAAGGTGTAACCATTCAGGAATTTATCCATTTCTTCTAGATTTTCTAGTTTATTTGCATAGAGGTGTTTATATTATTCTCTGAAGGTAGTTTGTATTTCTGTGGGATCAGTGGTGGTATCTCCTTTATTATTTTTTATTGCATCTATTTTATGGTTCTCTCTCTTCTTCTTTATTAGTCTGGCTAGCAGTATATCTATTTGTTGATCTTTTCAAAAAACCAGCTCCTGGATTCATTGATATTTTTTTTTTTTGCAGGGTTTTTGTGTGTCTATCTCCTTCAGTTCTGCTCTGATCTTAGTTATTTCTTGTCTTCTGCTAGCTTTTGAATTTGTTTGATCTTGCTCTTCTAGTTCTCTTAATCATGACGTTAGGGTGTCAATTTTAGATCTTTCCTCGTTTCTCTGTGGACATTTAGTGCTATAAATTTCCCTCTAGACACTGCTTTAAATGTGTCCCAGAGATTGTGGTACATTGTTCTTTAAAATTCTGTTGTGGCTTGCAATCGCAACTACACCATAATTAGGTATTGTTTGGGGAGGTTAGCTGGCTGCCTGCCAAACAGCCTCCCAGTCTGGCGTTCATACTGATGAATTTAAAGTACAGCCTTTTCAGATTTGCAGGCTCTGAAATTGATATATTCAGCAACCTGAGACACGCATATACTAAGCTCACTTTAGCCTGATATGTAAATCAGAATGCTAAAATACAAAATATAAGAAGCCTATCTAGCCAGCAAAGAAAAATCTAAATGAGAATCTAAATTATAGTGAGAAATAGGTTTGATATGTATGGAATCAGAACATGGGAGATTAGTCATATTATTCAAATTTCAGTAGCCTTGCTAACCAGTTGCTAACCTTCACCTCCAGTAGCAGAGACGTACTAGCCCTTGGCTGTGCTGGTCACCCATTTCCAGCTGCTTTGCTTCTGCTTCAGTACCCTCCAACTTGTAATGTGGCTCTTCAGAAAGGCCACTTCCTTCTCTAGTTTTTTAAATGTCATTAGTAAAGTATCTGCATTTGACATATGTCATCAACCTAATCTTTAACCTAGGAGAAATCTTTGTCATCTCAATGCTTTATTTACCTACAAAACAAATTTCCATCATGTTATATTTAAATGTTTCCCAACTTAAATTCCGGTTTGGAGGAAATCTTACTTTTGCCCTGTGTATAATCCTCAGGCACCACGATTCTGAAAATGTTTTTTTCTCTTCACATTACCTGCAAGGAACCCAGACTGTGAACATAACAATGAGTTACTTGAGAATGAAAAGTAAGTCAGTGATCCATACTTGGTTCATAGAGTTATTGAATGTGGGTTGATTGAATTAGTGTGAGTGTGAATGATAAGTATGGCTGGCATGTTTTGAATTTGACTTGAAATGGAACAGTAGAGTACATTGATGCTTAGAGATTTTCCTGCTCATCATTTTATGATCATCAAATACACTTTTTTAATTAAATGAAATCTTTACTAATGAGTAACCTTTCAAGTTGCTGGTTGTGCGAAACATATTCAGTTCACAGTGAAGAAGTGGCAATGACCTAATTTTGCCATTTCATTTTAATAATTTAGACTGCTTTCTTTTTCTGAGGCAATTTAAGCACAAATAGTAAGAGGCTACCCCTGAAAAGAATTGTCCATAATTACAAGCTCATATTTTATTCTGCTATTTTTTCAGGACAAGAAACTCCTCTCTCCTTACTGGAGAACTAGCTTAGTGGTCTTCCTATGGTATTAGTCCATCAGTAGATATATGTATTGACTGTCTTTTATGTATCGGGTATTGTGCTAATTACAGCGGTGCAGTTATTATTACACACATTCTTCACCTTCGGACATATTAGTTGAAAAGCCAATATCTACATAAGAAAAATTATCATTACAAAGCAAATACCAAGGAGGTGGAGAAACATTAAAGACTATAAGCATTTATACAAAAACACTCGCCAGAGTTGTAGAGGTTGGGGAATTCTTCATGGGCTCTTTAAAGACATTATTTTCTTCTCATCTCAACTTTCTCTTGTTCACACACAAAAAAAATTGTTTAAGTATTTGATGTTCAAAGATACTCTGTTTGCTTGGATTATATATATAATATATCCTGAACTTTCAAGCCAAGTATAATGGCAAGGCCAACTTCTTTCACTACAATCCCTTCTTAGGTCTTTATATATGAATGACTTCCAGGATCATATCTCTAGGACAGTCCCCCTTCCCTCTGACCTCCAGACTTAGTATTTGACTATCAGTTTGACACCTGCCCTTGCTCGTGTAGCAGAAGGCATCTCAAACTTATTATATGCAACACAGAACTCTAGATTTCTGCTCTCCTTGCTCTTCCCCACCATCGTGAGCCCCAGGTCTTCCTCAGCTCTGTGAGTGGACCCACTATGTCACCACATGATCAAGTCAAAAACCTAGAAGTCATTATTGAGTGCTGTTGTCGCCACACTTTTTCTCTTCCTGCCTCCCTCAATCTATCCAAAAGTCCTCCAGGTTCTACCTCCGGAATACATCCTTTATCCACTTTTACTAAGCTGGGCCAAGCTACCAACATTTCTTGCCTGGTCTCTCTCTTTATTCTTTAAATCCAATTTTTTTTTTATTGTGGTAAAAATATACAGACAATCGCCAATTTATGAAGGTTCTACTTATGACTTTGTTTTACTTTGCAATGGTTCAAAAGCAATAGGCATTCAGTAGGAACCATACTCCAAGTATCCACACAACCATCCTGAACATTTTATTAGAAAATAGGCTATGTGTTAGATGATTTTCCCAACTGTCGGCTAATGTAAGTGCTCTGAGCATGTATAAGGTAGGCTAGGCTAAACCATGTTGTTCAGTAGGTTAGGTGTATCAAATGCATTTCAACTTAAATTACTTCTTTTCTTTCTTTCTTTCTTTCTTTCTTTTCTTTCTTTTCTTTTTTGAGATAGGCTCTGTTACCCTTCTGGTCTTAAGTAATCTTCTCACATCAGCCTTTCAAGTAGCTGGAACCACAGGTGTGTGTCACATGCTGGGCAAATTTTTAAATTTTCTGTAGAAACAGGGTCTCATCATGTTTCCCAGGCTTTCTCAAACTCCTGGGCTCAAGCAATCCTCCTGCCTTGGCTTCCCAAAGTATTGGGATTACAGGCATGAGCCACTGTGCCCAGGCTCTGTCTCATCTATTCTCTTTTCATGGCATTTGTCACTACTTATAATTGACATGCATATTCACTGTTTGACTTATTCACAGTCTGTCTTCCTACTTTAGTATCTGCCACCGTACCACTACTGATGAGTGGATCTAATAACGAAGTCAATTGGTTTCTAATTTTTACTCTCCTGTGGTATAGTATATTAACCTTCTAAATGTAACATGCATTTGCAAAATGGCAAATCACATTGCAACTATAGTATGCTCTCTGTGATTGTGGTGTCTAGACTACAGTAGTACATTACTGCCAAGTTGAGACCAGCCATCTGAAAAGTGAGTATGTCCCTTGGAAGTACTTATGACATAGGAGGTCAATATATTTGGATGGCCATGTCAAAATCAGTGTGTAATTTGTATGAAATGAGTGTGGACACTCATAGATGGTACCTATAGATCCTTGCTGTTACTGATCACATACTGCTGTCAGGGGAAAAATTGTGCACACACACTTAAACTCTGTGCATTTATTTACATATGGTTTATAAATATTGGAAAACACTGGTAAAATTAATAAAATAAATATTAATAAAAATAAGTTTTTGTTTTTAAGACTAAAAAGCAAATAGAGGTTCCAATATACTTTTTCTACATATAGTCTGGGATAAATGCTCCCCACTCTTGAGTCCACCGGCCTAATCACAGACCATGAAGTATGCCAAGAGCAAAGCTTTCCTCACTGTCATTGATCAATGTTTTGTCAATACACTTTGTGGAGGTATAGATCTCGTTCAGCTGCCTGTCACAACAGAATGACAGTTGTCTGCCTCTCCTTAAAATAAAAGGGGAACACTTGATGGTCTCTGGTATGAGCTACTCATTCTTTGTTGAGTCAAGTTATTAATCTAGCCTTAATTTTCCTTCAGACTTTTCTGATGGATATAATATTCTGCCTTTTTTTTTTTTTTTAATCGAAGGAGTATTTGTGTTCCAGTATGACACTAGGCAGAGTTTTTGTACAGCCCATCAGGGATTCACACATAACCTCACTGGACAGTATTCAGCTCGTACTTCATCACATCATGTAGTTTATGTGAAGAAATTTAAACGATAAAAGGTTTCAGAATAAGAAAGTTTTATATTTAGCAAGGTTTTATATTTAGCAAAATATATACATTTAGCAAAATACATATAATTTTGCCTATAAGAAATAGAATTGTATGAAGTCATCTTTTCATTGAGTTTAAACATACTATGTATATACTGTAAGTTGCTAAGGTTTGGTGAAAGTTGAGGTGTTTGGGGGTGCTTGGAATAATGAGTTTTTTGCTCAATGAATTGATTATCCAGTTACATTCTTTTTAAAATTGAGAGAAAAAATTTATTCTTCTTTTCATAGCATTTGAATTATCACTCTGTGATCAGATAGTCTGAATAGTTTCCACCAAATTGAACATTTTCTGTTTCGATGAGGTTTGTAAAAGAGTCTTCCTATTTTAAGAGGGGAAAGAGGAAAAAGCAAAGTTGTCTGTATGGGAGGCCGGATCTATTCTCGGCTTTTGTCACTAATTACTGTGTGGCCTCCTGCAGGTCACTTTATCTCTCCAGTATGATTGTTTTCTTATCTATTGAATGGACACAGTAATTCCTGTTCTCCTTTACATTTTTAGGAAGTGCTTTAACTCTGAAGGGATATGCATGGAAATGACTATATAAGTAAATAAATTTTGCCATAAAAGCTGTTCATACATAAAATATTGCTATAGATGAGTTTCACATTTAAAAACTTTTGTTTTATCTACTGTGTTATGTTTTATCCTTATTTTTTTGCAAATAACCTTATTTTCTAATAGTTGTAGATTTACCAAAAAGCTGTGAACATAGAGTTCCCATATACCCTGCATCCAGTTTCCCCTATTATCAACATTTTAGATTAGTATCTTAACATATTTAACAACTAAAATAAATATTATTCTACATGTTCAAGGACTGAAAAATAAATGTGGCATGCCGATTCCTTTCCTGTGATCTTAGCTTCCCACTCCCCCACCTGCCCGTGGAAAACAACGTATTTGTAGTAAATAGATGTATCAGTATGACATTTGGGGCTCTAAATAACAGAAAGACCTGACCCAACTTAAGGAGTTTAAGGAGTAAAGAAAATGTATTATCTCAGATGATGTGAGATGTGGAGGTAGGAGAGTTCTGGGGTTGATGCAGCATCATCTATCAGGGACATCAGGAGAGTCTTGGGCTTTTTCCATTTGAATTAAATTTATTTAATGAGTTAAGTTTTTGAGCCAGCATCTGGCACTGTCGCCCAGCCTGGAGTGCAGTGGCGCCATCTTGGCTTACTGCAACCTCTGCCTCCGGGGTTGTTGATTTTCCCACTTCAGCCTACTTGGTAGCTGGGACCACAGGCACATGCTACCATGCTCAGCGTTTTTTGAATGTTTTTGAATTATTTTGTAGAGATGGAGTTTCCCTCTGTTGCCCTGGCTGGTCTTGAACCCCTGACCTCAACCAGCTTTCCTGCCTGGGCCTTTCAAAGGGCTGGGATTACAGGCAGGAGGCACCACGCTGGGCTTCTTTCATTTTTCTGCCTTGTCATCTTCAGTGAGTTGGCTCTTCTGCAGTCTAGCACTGCTCCTGGTTGCCAAATTGCTGTAGCAGTTTACACATTTATCCAGAGGTTACCACAATCGGTAGTAAAGAGGCTGTTCCTCCCTTTGTGGTTTTTGATCAGCAAGGAAAACCTCTTCTAGAAGCCCTCCAGAAGGCTTTCGATTTGCTTTCGTCCAATTTGCCTCATATGCCCATGCTATACCAATTAATGGTAAGGAAAGGAGGGCGCCATGACTGGCTTACAGTAATCTTGACATGTCCCTTGAGGCTGGAATTGGTATTATTCTCCTTTGAGAAAGTACATGGCCATCTAAAGCATGGGGAACACCTAAACAAAAGAGACCTAGGGGTAGAAAGGAAGTGTGGCAGTGGTGGTGTGTGGCTGCTGGGTAAGCATTAACAAAAACAACTTCAACAGATATTATTAAATTTGCATAATAATGGTGAGTGGAAGAAATTTAAATAACAAGATAGCTAATGCATAGATTTGCATATTATGGGCCAGGTATTCTAAGAAAGTGGATTCTGTGCCGTCATCAAGGTATTTTCTAACATGCTTAAAAGTAATGTAGATTTGAGACTTCAATACAGTTCTTTGGGGCCATTAAAATTTGCAAACCTGACTATTTTACAGATTGAGACAATATATGCTGAATAACTATTTGTTGAACTGTACTGAAGGGCATTTTTTTCTGAAGCTTTGAAGCAAGATATGTTTTTTCTTTTTCTGGTTGTCTTAAATACAGTTTACTCTTAAATTTGGGACTTAAACCATTTTGGCTTTATTGTTTAATGTATTGAATATACATGTTTCAAGTAGAGTTAGTACGAATAGGTTTAATATAGGTAATATTTTATATATACTTGCATTAAAAATACTTACAAGTATCAGAACATTACTAAAATTTGAAGAACGCATTTCAAACTATTAATCTATTTTTTTTTTTTTTTTTTGAGACGGAGTTTCGCTCTTGTTACCCAGGCCGGAGTGCAATGGCACGATCTCGGCTCACCGCAACCTCCGCCTCCCGGGTTCAGGCAATTCTTCTGCCTCAGCCTCCTGAGTCGCTGGGATTACAGGCATGTACCACCATGCCCAGCTGATTTTTTGTATTTTTAGTAGAGACGGGGTTTCATCATGTTGACGAGGATGGTCTCGATCTCTTGACCTCATGATCCACCCGCCTCGGCCTCCCAAAGTGCTGGGATTACAGGCTTGAGCCACCGTGCCTGGCCATTATTAATCTATTTTAAAAATTTTACATTTGTTTGACTTTTTGGGGGTTTACTGAGGTATAATTTACAATGAATTCACTCATTTTTGGTGCACAGTGTTCCATAATTTTAACACATTTATACAGTGAGCAACCACCAGAATTAAGAGGGAGAAAATTTATAATATCTTAAGAAGTTCTCAGCTGCTTCTTTGTAGTCAATTTTCTCCCTTCCACCACATTCCCAACCGCTGGCAATTATTGCTTTGATTTCTTTTAATAGTTTTTCCTTTTCCAGAATACCGTATAAATGGAGTCATATAGTATATAGTCTCTTCAGTCTGGCTTCTTTCACTCAGTATAAGTCTTTTGAGTTTTACCCATGTTGGGATATGTATCTGTAGTTGGTTCCTTTTTATTACTGAGTTGTGTCTAGTCGTATGGATGTATTACCATATGACTAGGTATTGTATATTCATTCAGAAGGTGGTGGACATTTGGTTTGTTGCCAGTTTTTGGCATTTGTGAATAACATTGCTATAAATAATTGTGAAGCAGTTTTTGTGAGTATATTTGTCTAGGGGAGTTGCTGGGTTATAAGGAAACTGTGTATTTAATTTTATAAGAAAATGCCAAATTGCTTAACCAAGTAGCTATACCATTGTGCATTCCCACCAGCTATGTATGAGAGTTCCAGTTGCTCTGCTCTTCTCTCAACATTTGGTAATGTCAATTTTTATTTTTTATTTATTTTTTTTCCCCATTTATTTATTTTATTGCATTTTACATTTTGGGGTACATGTGAAGAACATGCAAAATTGTTGCATAGGAACACACGTGGCAGTGTGATTTGCTGCCTTCCTCCCCATCACCTACATCTGGCATTTCTCCCCTTGCTATCTCTCCCCAGCTTCCCACCCCCCACCCTCCCTCCCCTATTTCCCCCCAACTGACCCCAGTGTGTAGTGCTCCCCTCCCTGTGTCCATGTGTTCTCATTGTTCAACACCCGCCTATGAGTGAGAACATGCGGTGTTTGATCTTCTGCTCTTCTGTCAGTTTGCTGAGAATGATGGTTTCCAGGTTCATCCATGTCCCTACAAAGGACCCAAACTCATCGTTTCTGATGGCTGCATCATATTCCATGGTGTATATGTGCCACATTTTCCCTATCCAGTCTATCATTGATGGGCATTTGGGTTGGTTCCAGGTCTTTGCTATTGTAAACAGTGCTGCAATGAACATTCGTGTACACGTGTCCTTATAGTAGAACGATTTGTAATCCTTTGGATATATACCCAGTAATGGAATTGCTGGGTCAAATGGAATTTCTATTTCTAGGTCCTTGAGGAATCGCCACACTGTCTTCCACAATGGTTGCACTAATTTACACTCCCACCAACAGTGCAAAAGTGTTCCTACTTCTCCACATCCTCTCCAGCATCTGTTGTCTCCAGATTTTTTAATGATCGCCATTCTAACCGGCATGAGATGGTATCTCAGTGTAGTTTTGATTTGCATTTCTCTGATGACCAGTGATGATGAGCATTTTTTCATATGTTTGTTGGCCTCACGTATGTCTTCTTTTGAGAAGTGTCTGTTCATATCCTTTGCCCACTTTTCAATGGGCTTGTTAGTTTTTTTCTTGTAAATCTGCTTTAGTTCTTTGTAAATTCTGGATATCAGCCCTTTGTCAGATGGGTAAGCTGCAAAAATTTTTTCCCAATCTGTTGGTTGCCGATTCACTCTAATGATTGTTTCTTTTGCTGTGCAGAAGCTGTGGAGTTTGATTAGGTCCCATTTGTCTATTTTGGCTTTTGTTGTCAATGCGTTTGGCGTTTTGGTCATGAAGTCCTTGCCTACACCTACGTCCTGAATGGTTTTGCCTAGATTTTCTTCTAGGGTTTTTATGGTGTTAGGTCTTATATTTAAGTCTTTAATCCATCTGGAGTTAATTTTAGTGTAAGGTGTCAGGAAGGGGTCCAGTTTCTGCTTTCTGCACATGGCTAGCCAGCTTTCCCAACACCATTTATTGAACAGGGAATCCTTTCCCCATTGCTTGTTTTTGTCTGGTTTGTCAAAGATCAGATGGTTGTAGATATGTTGTGTTGCCTCCGAGACCTCTGTTCTGTTCCATTGGTCGATATCTCTGTTTTGGTACCAGTACCATGCTGTTTTGATTACTGTAGCCTTGTAGTATAGTTTGAAGTCTGGTAGTGTGATGACCCCCGCTTTGTTCTTTTTGCTTATAATTGACTTGGCTATGCGGGCTCTCTTTTGGTTCCATATGAAGTTTAAGGTGGTTTTTTCCAGTTCTGCAAAGAAGGTCATTGGTAGCTTGATGGGGATAGCATTGAATCTGTAAATTACTTTGGGCAGTATGGCCATTTTCACGATATTGATTCTTCCTAACCATGAACATGGGATGTTTCTCCATCTGTTTGTGTCCTCTCTTATTTCGTTGAGCAGTGGCTTGTAGTTCTCCTTGAAGAGGTCCTTTACATTCCTTGTTAGTTGTATTCCTAGGTATTTTATTCTCTTTGTGGCAATTGTGAATGGAAGTTTGTTCTTGATTTGGCTCTCTTTAAGTCTGTTACTGGTGTATAGGAATGCATGTGATTTTTGCACATTGATTTTGTATCCTGAGACTTTGCTGAACTTGCTTATCAGTTTCAGGAGGTTTGGGGCTGAGACGATGGGGTCTTCTAGATATACAATCATGTCGTCTGCAAATAGAGACAATTTGACTTCCTCCTTTCCTATTTGAATGCCCTTTATTTCTTTTTCTTGCCTGATTGCTCTGGCTAGAACTTCTAATACTATATTGAATAGCAGTGGTGAGAGTGGGCATCCTTGTCTGGTGCCACATTTCAAGGGGAATGCTTCCAGTTTTTGCCCATTCAGTATGATATTGGCTGTTGGTTTGTCATAAATAGCTTTTATTATTTTGAGATACGTTCCATTGATACCTAGCTTACTGAGTGTTTTTAGCATAAAGGGCTGTTGAATTTTGTCAAACGCCTTCTCTGCATCAATTGAGATAATCATGTGGTTTTTGTCTTTGGTTCTGTTTATGTGGTGAATTACGTTTATAGACTTGCGTATGTTGAACCAGCCTTGCATCCCCGGGATGAAGCCTACTTGATCATGGTGGATAAGCTTTTTGATGTGCTGTTGCAATCGGCTTGTCAGTATTTTATTGAAGATTTTTGCATCTATGTTCATCATGGATATTGGCCTGAAGTTTTCTTTTCTTGTTGAGTCTCTGCCGGGTTTTGGAATCAGGATGATGTTGGTCTCATAAAATGATTTGGGAAGAATTCCCTCTTTTTGTATTGTTTGGAATAGTTTCAGAAGAAATGGTACCAGCTCCTCTTTGTATGTCTGGTAGAATTCAGCTGTGAACCCATCTGGACCTGGGCTTTTTTTGGGTGGTAAGCTCTTAATTGCTGCCTCAACTTCAGACCTTGTTATGGGTCTGTTCAGGGTTTCGGCTTCTTCCTGGTTTAGGCTTGGCAGGAGGCAAGTGTCCAGGAATTTATCCATTTCTTCCAGGTTTATTAGTTTGTGTGCATAGAGTTGTTTGTAATAATCTCTGATGATGGTTTGAATTTCTGTGGAATCTGTGGTGATATCACCTTTATCGTTTTTTATTGCATCAATTTGGTTATTCTCTCTTTTCTTTTTTATTAATCTGGCTAGTGGTCTGTCTATTTTGTTGATCTTTTCAAAAAACCAGCTCCTGGATTTATTGATTTTTTGAAGGGTTTTTTGTGTCTCTATCTCCTTCAGTTCTGCTCTGATCTTAGCTATTTCTTGTCTTCTGCTAGACTTTGAGTTTTTTTGATCTTGCTCCTCTAGCTGTTTCAGTTTTGACGATAGGGTGTCAATTTTTGATCTCTCCTTGCTTCTCATGTGGGCACTTATTGCTATATATTTTCCTCTAGATACTGCTTTAAATGTGTCCCAGAGATTTTGGTATGTTGTGTCTTCATTCTCATTGGTTTCGAAGAACATCTTTATTTCTGCCTTCATTTCATTGTTTATCCAGTCAACATTCAAGAGCAAGTTGTTCAGTTTCCATGAAGCTGTGCGGTTCTGAGTTAGTTTTTGAATTCTGAGTTCTAACTTGATTGCACTGTGGTCTGAGAGACTTTTTGTTACGATTTCCGTTCTTTTGCATTTGCTGAGGAGTGATTTACTCCCAATTATGTGGTCAATTTTAGAGTAGGTGTGATGTGGTGCTGAGAAGAATGTATATTCTGTGGATTTGGGGTGGAGAGTTCTGTAAATGTCTATTAGGTTTGCTTGGTCCAGGTCTGAGTTCAAGTCCTGGATATCCTTGTTAATTTTCTGTCTGGTTGATCTGTCTAATGTTGACAATGGGGTGTTAAAGTCTCCCACTATTATTGTGTGGGAGTCTAAGTCCCTTTGTAAGTCATTAAGAACTTGCCTTATGTATCTGGGTGCTCCTGTATTGGGTGCATATATATTTAGGATCGTTAGCTCTTCTTGTTGCATTGATCCTTTTACCATTATGTAATGTCCCTCTTTGTCTCTTATGATCTTTGTTGCTTTAAAGTCTAATTTATCAGAGATGAGAATTGCAACTCCTGCTTTTTTTTGCTCTCCATTTGCTTGGTAAATCTTCCTCCATCCCTTTATTTTGAGCCTTTGTGTATCCTTGCATGTGAGATGGGTTTCCTGGATACAGCACACCGATGGGTTTTGTCTTTTTATCCAATTTGCCAGTCTGTGTCTTTTGATTGGGGCATTTAGTCCATTTACATTTAGGGTTAATATTGTTATGTGTGAATTTGATACTGCCATTTTGGTGCTAGCTGGCTGTTTTGCCCTTTAGTTGAGCTGGTACTTGTTGTTCCTTTATATGTGTAGAGCCTCTTTCAGGAGCTCTTGTAGAGCTGGCCTGGTGGTGACGAAATCTCTGAGTACTTGCATGTTCCCAAAGGATTTTATTTTTCCTTCACTTATGAAGCTTAGTTTGGCTGGATAGGAGATTCTGGGTTGAAAGTTCTTTTCTTTAAGGATGTTGAATATTGGCCCCCATTCTCTTCTGGCTTGTAGGGTTTCTGCTGAGAGATCTGCTGTGAGTCTGATGGGCTTCCCTTTGTGGGTAACCCGACCTTTCTCTTTGGCTGCCCTTAGTATTTTCTCCTTCATTTCGACCCTGGTGAATCTGACGATTATGTGCCTTGGGGTTGCTCTTCTTGACGAATATCTTTGTGGTGTTCTCTGTATTTCCTGGACTTGAATGTTTGCCTGCCTTGCTAGGTTGGGGAAGTTTTCCTGGATAATATCCTGCAGAGTATTTTCCAGCTTGGATTCATTCTCTTCGTCGCATTCGGGTACGCCTATCAAACGTAGATTAGGTCTTTTCACATAGTCCCACATTTCTTGGAGACTTTGTTCGTTCCTTTTTACCCTTTTTTCTCCAGTCTTGCCTTCCCGTTTTATTTCATTGAGTTGATCTTCGACCTCTGATATCCTTTCTTCTGCTTGGTCAATTCGGCTGTTGATACTTGTGCATGCTTCACGAAGTTCTCGTGTTGCAGTTTTCAGCTCCATCAATTCACTTATATTCCTTTCTATTTTGTCCATTCTTGTTAGCATTTCGTCAAATCTTTTTTCAAGGTTCTTAGTTTCTTTGCATTTGGTTAGAACATGTTCTTTAAGTTCACAGAAGTTTCTTACTACCCACCTTCTGAATTCTGATTCTGTCATTTCATCACACTCATTCTCCATCCAACCTTGTTCCCTTGCTGGCGAGGAGTTGTGATCCCTTTTAGGAGGAGAGGTGTTCTGGTTTCGGGTGTTTTCATCCTTTTTGCGCCGGTTTCTTCCCATCCTTAAGGATTTATCCACCTGTCGACTTTGTAGTTGCTGGCTTTCAGATTGGGTCTCAAATCTTTCAGATTGACGTTCTGTTTGTTGATGATGAGGTTATTTCTGCTTCTTGGTTTTCCTTCTGACAGTCTGGCCCCTCTGCTGTAGGTCTGCTGAGGTTCACTCCAGGCCCTGCTTGCCTGGGGTTCACCTGCAGCAGCTGTTGAACAGCAAGGGTTGTTACCAGTTTTCTTCTTCTTCTATCTTTGTCCCAGAAGGATACCCGCCTAGTGTCAATCTGATCTCTCCTCTATGAGGTGTCTTTTTGGATATATAGGGGTCAGGGAGCTGCTTGAGGAGATGGTCTTTTCTTTATAGGAGCTCAAATGGTGAGCTGTGAGCTCTGTTGTTGTTCATTCAGAGCTGCTGGGCAGGTACTTTTAGGTCTGCTGCAGCAGAACTCATAAACTGCTTTTTGTTCCCAGGTGCTCTGTCCCAGGGATTTAGGGCTTTATTTATGAGTTTCCGTTATGCTGCTGCCTTCTTTTTTTTTTTTTTTTTTTTCTTTTTTTCCTTCAGACCTGCCCAGCCCAGCAAGGAGGCAGCCTAGTCACTGTCGGCCTATAGCAGCTTTGCTGAGCTGCTGTGGGCTGCGCCCCGCTGCCGAGTGTACTTCCCTGCAGTCCTGTTTATATGGGTGTAGTTAGAACTGCTTTGGCGATGGTGGCCCGCCTCTGTTGGGGCGGAGTCTCTGCTGTGGCGTGTTGCCTTGGCAACGGCGGGCTGCCTCAGCAATGGCAGGTTGCCTTGGCAACGGCGGGCTGCCTCGGTAATGGCGGACGCCCCTCCCCCACAGAGCTGGACTGTCCCGGGTTCAGCTGCGCTCGCTGTGAAATTCTCAATCCAGAGTTTCTGGTTGCTGTTCTTTTATGGGGGTGGGGCCAGCCGAGCCTGATCGCCTGGCTCCCTGCCTCAGCTCCTTTTTTAAGTTGGTGTTCCAGTCGCCTGTTGAAGAGGCGCCGGGGTCTGTTTGTTTTCCCCTGCGGCCACTCACTGGGACGGCTTAAACAGCGGCACTGAGGTTTGTGGCGCTTTTTTTTCTTTTTTTTTTTGCCCTGGAATCTACTGTCCTGGTTCTCTGCTCAGTCCCCTTTTTGAACCAGCATATGGGCAACTTCCCGTGGCTCCAATCGCCAGCCAAAAGGGCACCCGGACCGGTGTATTTTGTACGGAGAACCGCGGCTCCGGGGCGCCGACAAAGCAGCCGCGCGGGGCAGAGCAGCGACGCCGGCCGGCACAGCAGCGCTGGCTGAAACAGCCGCGCTGGCGAGCGTGGAGCTCCTCTGCCTGGGAATTTCCTAGTCTGTGGGCAATAAAAACGCGGCGTCCACTCACCCTCTGCGCTTTCACTGGGAGCTGCAATCCTGAGCTGTTCCTAAACGGCCATCTTGGATCCTCCCTCAATGTCAATTTTTAATATAAGCTATTCTAATTGGTATGTAGTGGTATCACACTGATTTTCATTTGTATTTCAATAATGACTAATGATGCTGAGTATTTTCTTATGTACTTATACAACATATCTCTTCATTGGTGAAATGACTATTCAGATCTTTTGCCCATTATTTTTTATTGGGCTATTTGTTTTCTTATTACTGAGTATTGAGAGTTTTTAACTATTCTGGATACAAGTTTTTATCAGCTAGAATTCATAAACATTTCATCCCAGTCTGTGGCTTATGCCTTCATTTTCTTAACTGTGCCTTAGGAAATTAATCTGTTTCTAAGATTCAAATTTATATGTTCTAGGTTAGGGGAAATAAAAACATATTTCTTGAAGATAGTTTACATGTAGGTTAGGCTAAAATGCCTTTTTAAAACTTAAAAGGCTATGATAATTTTAAAATAAATTTTTCTCTAATATCCTGAAAAAAATGTTAAGCAACAATAACATTAAGGCTTTCTAAAATATGATTATAAGCTGTTAATTACAATATTCATAATATTTATATCTGTCCTGAAGGTTTTCTACTTACAGAAAATTAAGCTACAGAACAACGTGAAGTTTTCCTTATGGCTCATTATAAGATTGCTATAACGCCAGGAACCTCACCCCAACTCCTCATCCCCTAAAAAAATAAGAGTGATCAATGAGCCACTAGGATAATGTCATATTAATTAAATAGAATATTAAGTCAATACTGTGGCCTTTCTGTTATATAATATTCAGAAACTTTATTAGTTGAGATAGGCTAGGTGGATGCTATGGTAATAATTCCCAAATCTCAGTGCTTAACACATAAAGATTTATTTCTTGCTGTTTTTAAAAAGACCCCTGTAGGACGGTGGTGGTGGTATGTAGGTTGCTCTATTTAGTTTCTCTGCACTCCAGGATGATGGAGCTTCTGCTTCTGGAACTTTGGTTGTGTGCTACAGCAAGGGATGAGAAAGAATGAAGAATGCTGCAGTGTTTCCCATTGTTTCCCTGACACAATCAGGTTTCATCTACTCACATTTCATTAGCCAGAATTTGTAATGTGGCCCAAGGGGGCTAGAAAGTGTGTAGTCTCTTGTACGTTCTGGAAGTCAGGGAGAACTGAATATTGGTGAGCACTAATGTTTACATTTTTGAAAACTGCATAAAAGATAAATTATAAAAACATTATGTAAACTAGAGAAACATTTTGAGGTAGTTGTACTACTTACTGGCTAGGAAATCTTGGACAAGTTACTTAACCTTTCTGAGCTTCAATGACCTCATCTGGAACAAGGGGTAATAGCAACAGCTAACACTGATCAAGTGTTCATAAGGTGTCAGGTTCTGTCATGAATACTCTACCTATATTAAATGCACTAATCTTTACAATTCACACACAAGAATTATCTTGTGTTACATATGAGACAATTGGGGCACAAGGATGCTAAGTAACTAGCTAAACCCAGACAGCATGTGAGAGTTGGATCTGTGACCGAAGCTCAGCTTCCTGGTGCCAGTGCTCCTCAACTCCATGACTAGGCTTTTCCTCTTCTTTAATCGCTAATCACATCCATTTGAATGAGATGTGTAATAAGTTGCTATTGCAACATTTTAGATGTTCTGGGAAAATAGAAAAATCTGGCTAACATATTCAATTTAATAATTCAGTGAACATGGTGTTCTTTTATGGAGGTGGGGAGTAGAGAGAGAAGAGGAAAGGATTATCCTAAAATTATTGTATATATGGCCAAGGGTTTCAGTCCACAATTCTCTATGAAGGCCTGTTACCCTCTGTAACTAATTTTAAAATTCTGACCTCAATAATAATAATGATGCCCTTGTAGACTTCAGTTCTGGCACAGACACTTGACAGATTTTCACAGAATCCTACTATAGACTGCCTTGGATGGGGATGCTCCATAATGAATTACTGGGTTTCTCTTCTCTCCGAGAGAAGTTAACTTCCATCACAGTACTCTTAAGAGATTCAGATTTCATAGAAATTGGTGTTTCTGGATATGTCTGAGCAATCAGTGGCTTTGTTAGACATTTTAACTGGATCTCTCCCACCATGCAGTATAAGAAATTACCAAGGGCTCTATTCTAGAAAGCCATGAGATTCCTTTGTCACTTAGAAATGCTTTTGGGTGCAAGTTAACAGAATACCTAATGAACAGAAATTGAAACGAGGAGTTAACTTTTCTCACGTAGGAAGGAAACTGAGGGTTGGCAGTGCTGGCACGGGCTCTGTGACTCCAGTGGTTTCTTACCCATTTCCTCATGGTCTCTGATGGCCACTGCAGCTATAACCATCCCATCCTTACAACAAAAGGAAGCGGATGACAGTAAAGGGAAGAAAAGCTTTCTGTGAAACTTCCCAAGAGGTGTCACAGACAAAATGGTATCACATGCTCATCACCGGCCCAGTTCACCTGTGCTGCGAAGATGCTGAGCATCTTACTCCAAACTGCATTCTGCTATGTGCTAGATAGGATAAAGGAGCGTGTTTGCATGTGTATGTGTGTAAATGGTTGTGTAGACAATAAATTGTAGGTGAAATATTGTAGACGCAT
>NW_022437062.1:3947132-4044632 GCF_009761245.1 Sapajus apella
ACCCAGCAATCCCATTGCTGGGTATATATCCAAAGGATTACAAATCGTTCTACTATAAGGACACGTGCACACGAATGTTCACTGCAGCACTGCTTACAATAGCAAAGACCTGGAACCAACCCAAATGCCCATCGACGATAGACTGGATAGGGAAAATGTGGCACATATACACCATGGAATATTATGCAGCCATCAAAAACGATGAGTTAGGGTCCTTTGTAGGGACATGGATGAACCTGGAAACCATCATTCTCAGCAAACTGACAGGAGAGCAGAAGATCACCGCATGTTCTCACTCATAGGCGGGTGTTGAACAATGAGAACACGTGAACACAGGGAGGGGAGCACTACACACTGGGGTCAGTTGGGGGGAAATAGGGGAGGGAGGGTGGGGGGTGGGAAGCTGGGGAGAGATAGCAAGGGGAGAAATGCCAGATGTAGGTGATGGGGAGGAAGGCAGCAAACCACACTGCCATGTGTGTTCCTATGCAACAATTTTGCATGTTCTTCACATGTACCCCAAAACCTAAAATGCAATAAAATAAATAAATGGGAAAAAAAAAAAACCATAACATATAAATAGAAACCTTGAGATGCAAACTCAATGACTAAAACAGAGTCTGGTGTGCAGTAAGGGGCTCAATAAATGTTTTCTAAATGTTGATTACATGTCCAAATGGTTGACTGTGTGTGGTCTTGATAGCCAGCATGTTGGCAACCTTTAAATATAAAATAGGTTTCTGAAAAACAGGGAGAGGGAGGGAATGGGCAATGTACCTTTTTTATTTTCCAAGTATAAAAACCAATAAAGCATAACTCCAAAGGATTTGTCCAACATAAAGTGACCAGAAGTGAGAAAGTGAGTTTGGTAGGGGGTGTGGGTACAGAGATGTACTTAGAAACCGAGGAAATTATTAAAACAATTTAAGCTCATATATTTCTTTGTTTTCCCCTGTCACTAATTAGCCACAACATTGAAAATATTTTCATTCTATTCACACTCTGGGCTCACTAAATGTTACTGATGTGCCTATTAAATACACATCCAGTACAGTAAGCACAACTAAAAAATACGCCTATTAACAACCAAGGTAATGATAATACCTACTGACAAGTATTTTTTTTCCCCAGTAAATATCAAATTCAGAATGACTTTTAAAAGTATATAACCTTAAGATCAGAAACATGAAAACAAAAATATTGGGACAAAAAGATGAAAACGGCACTTCATGCAGCAGTTTTTGAAATTCAATGTTTACAATATAAATAGGAAACTTAAAAAATATTTCCAAATGAAAGTGAATTGGCAAAACAACCTCATATTAGGGAACAGGTTCAAAATGGCTCGAAGATGTTGATTTCATTTAGAGAAAAAAAAAAGATCAGTATGTTAGGGTGATTGGTAACTACGTTTACTATAATTTAAATGAACTCATTTTATCTCTCTTTTATTCAGGGAAATAGTTATTTTTACCAAAGACCCTTAGCTGCCTTTTTTTCCTTTGAACTTGCATTCTAGGCCAGGATCCTATAAGTGTCACATAAAATGAGTTTACTTAACTGAACAAGCATACTGCAGAAACAATAAAGTGACAGAAAACACAATCCTTTTAGCATGAAGAATAATTTCATTTTCAAGGCTACAGCCTGTATATGATTACCAAGAAAAATATTTTTTAGTTATATGTGGCCTGGCACTGGGATAGGACAAGGTTTCTGACGGAGAATTGAGAAAGCAGAAAGTTACTTTCAAGAGGGCAGGGAGTCTTCTCTCTATCTTATCAAAACATAGGTGCTGGGAGGGGAACTAGAAGATGAATGCGTGAAGAAAGTTCAGTTGTTCATTTGCAGTGAATTCAGACCATTCCCTATACCTTGATTCTGTCACCACCATGTTCCCTGAGTATTCTCTCCAATACAGAATTGGGGGAAACACAGATGTCCTTGGCATATCCTAAATCAGTAAGGTAAGATTGCCCAGCAATGGAAAACTTGATCAGAGGCTCATCAAAAGAATATGAATAAGCCATACTTGAAAAAGATACTGTAAAACTATATTATTCAATTTGTCTTGTTAAAAGTTTAGTGGTAACTTTCTAGAAAATTAAATCATATATTTGAAAAAAATTAAATGATGTTTCAAACTAATATTTAAGCCAAATACTTGGGAGAATAAAAGGAAATCAAATTTCTAAAACCAGCTTGTTATTCCTTCCACATATGGATTTTCACAATATATTAATCGATTACTAGAATAGTTTTAATATACTAAATCTAAAAGAATGAATGAATGAATATGTCTATACATATATACAGTAAGTAAATCTAGATAGAAACCAAAGAAAAATTCTAAACTCTTAAGAAAAAAATGAAAATAATGTAAAATTATGAAGTAGTTTTCTATAAATACGAATATATCATATTTATACATTTGGAAAATAGATAAAATGCTTCTCACAGTATGTATCTTGCATATTGTCCCTGTGTAAATCTGGTGAAATCAGAAAAAGCTGCATGTTAAACTTCATTGCTATTGAACCAAGACTTTGCCAGAGTAACATTCACCTTTTTGTTTTAAAATAAAGGTACATCAAGACTCTTGAGTTGAAAGGTTAAGTGTGCTCTCTGTGTAGTTGATAAATGTAGTCCTAATCTAATCAGGGCCTGTCATAGGCACTGCTGCCTGACCCAGGCTTCTGGTTTCTACACGGGTAAGATCTAACCAAGATGTAGGCTCTAGGCCTCTGACCTCCTGGAGACCTTGTCCGTGCGAGCCGAGAATTCTGGTTAACAGCCGGGGAACTCGTAGTTCAAATCAGGAACATGTGCACTTTGCTAATACAACACATGGCTTTGGAATTAAAATGCAACATGATCGAGTGCTTCAGGATATTTTAACAACTAGAAGAGAGATTATAGCAAGATAAAACTGGGCTCTCAGGTCACTTTTGCTCATTCATGTTTCTTCCCGTTTCTTTGGATTACACAAATTTAATTTTATTGTATTTCTTAAGAATTTGCTAGAAAAACAAGTTTGGTAAGTTATTTCACGGCTGATTGATCTCAGGGAAATGGGGATGTTGTAAGGTTTCTCTGTGACATGTGTCACCTATTAGATAGTTAGCTTTTTCTATTTCCAACTGAGCCAAACCAAATTAATTAGAAAGTGGTTTGAATTACAAGCTAAATACAATAAAAAGTAATAAAAACAGAAAATGACATTTAGGTCATCAATAATATATTCCTGAGGTAAATCAGCATTGATTTTTTTTCTTGCTTTCTATGATAAACAGCTTTACAAGTTGTCAAGCTGACAGTTTAACCCCCAGTTGCTAGAGCAGTAACAACTGCAGGCGTCAAGAGCACAAATTTAATAATGCGACAGATTTATTTTCTTTTTGCTTCTCACTTTGTTTCTCCTGGAGACCTGTCCTACGAGTGTAAAATGGCCTGAGCAACCTACTGTGCACCTACAGAAGTCTACTAATCACGTGATCAGACGTTTGACTTATAAGTCTCAAATCTGCAACTATTCTACCAACAAAACTCAAGTCACAGCAGAACCAGATTCAGAAGGGAAAGAGGAAAATTGGTATCTTTTTTAATAAGAAAAAATATGAATTATGATAACCTTTGCAAAGTCTTCCTACCCTTCAGAAGAAAACTTTATTTTCTTTTGCTAAACAGAAAGTTAAATTCTTGGTTCAGTTTATTTTAGGCTGTCTTAGATCCATGAAAATCAATGTTTTGAATCACTTTTAAAATTTTAGTATAGGAAAAACACATGGTCCAGACCTCCCCTCCAGATAGCTCAACTTATCAACTGGAGGGGAAAAAAAACCAGAGTAGGTATATGTCTTGTTTATTTTGTTTAGATGAATTTCCAGTTTGTTAACCCCTAGAGAGTACTGGAGGAGGACTAGTGACCCTTCATCTAAGTTTAAATCCTGTCTCTAGTTACCTAAGGACTGACTGTGACTTCCTTTTTGTGCATGTACACACACACACACACACACACACACACTTGTTAGTTGCCAGCAGGTACCTGGGGGTGTGGGAAGGTGGCCCTGAATTCAGGTCCCTGAGAAGATTCTCCCCAGACTCCCAGTACTGCACAGTAGCCATCTGCAGAAACCACAATAAGAAATCTTGTTGCAGTTCAACTTGAGGAGGCTATTCAATGCCAAACTATGCTTCTGGTGTGCAGGAAGTAGCTTTCAGAGGTGTCAAGGACTGAAGACATTTGCCAAGTGGCACAGATAACTACTTGTCAGAGTTCTTAGCCGCAGAACAGCAGCTGACATTATAGGAGCACCTTTAAACACCCTGAAGGGTTTATCCCTGGCCTGACACGTTGAAAGATCTTTTCAGAAAATGCACTTCCTACCACTTTTCTAGTACGTCTCATCTAACCTATACTATCATAATATCTCGCCACATACAATCAGACATAGTTTTCTGAATGTGCCAGGTTCTTTAGCACTTCCATGCTTTTGCTTTTGTTTTGCTTTACTTGTTCTGCTTCTGCCTGGAATTATTTCATCCCATATTTTAAGGCTGAGTTTACTGATCTTCTCTGGGTAGCCTTAGAATGCCCCAGCCATTTATGTCAGGATGAAAAGAGCCTACACCCCAGAGCTGTGCTGTCCAATACAGTAGCCACTAGCCATGTGTCATATTAATAAAAAATTAAAAAGAAAATAAAAAACTAACACAATTACAATTTCAGTTTCTGTTATACTAGCCACATTTCCAGTGTTGAATGGCAATATAAGACTAGTGATTATGGTATTAAACAGCACAGATATAAACCATTTCCATTATTGCAGAATATTCTGTTGAACAGCACACATCTAGAGAACAAGGAATGGATATACTGCCCATCCAGCATGGGACCAGTAGCCCTAGATCCTGAAAATCTCTCAGAACCAAGTGCCATTGGTGAGAGTGAAGAGAAACCTCAGTTTTTGGTCACTGCCTGAGCCCACATCACTAGACCCATATAGCTATTTGGGTCAGAAAAACTGAACACCAAAAGCATATCTGAGATTTTTTTTTCCAGAACCCCCCTAAACAGGATGAAGAATGAGGGGCTTCTTGATTCTAAAAGTCTGCCTGAACACTAGCAGATGAAATATACATGTAATTACAATGCAGGAGAGGGAGGAGAGAACAAAGCATTACTGTTATTACTATAGTGCTAATAATGTTAGTTTCTTGCAACAGAATCAATTTGGGTTATATAGTTTTTTTTTCTCCCCTATTTTTAGGAATCAATCTACTCTTCAAAACAATTTATTTAAATAACTAATTTCCTCTGTTAACACAATTCTTTTGGAATTTGGAGATACAGCTCAACAAATGTCATTTGAGCATGGTGCTCCCAGGATTTAGGGAGAAAACTGGAAAAGGTCACCTTCTGACAGCAAAACTAGAGAAATCAAGGCACCACAGATTGCTATATTTCCTCAGTATGTATCTCTCAGGAACTCACCATTCCAGGCTTTGTGGCCAGCACTGGGAGGCAATGGGGAACAAGACTGAGTTGGTCCCTGCTGAGATGAACATCATTGCCTGCTAGCATAGTCAATGCAAGAGATGGTTAGAAAATAGACTGCCCTGGGGCGGGGCTCTTACCCAAGACCAGGGGAGGTTCTTTGGGAATTTAATATATAAAGAAGCTACAGGTCCATAATCCTTTACCTGAAGCCCTTAGGCCAGACGGCTTCAAGAACTAAATTGATCAGATTTAGAAATTTGTAAATATTGTATATTATGTTATTCCCAGAGTAAGGAACAAAGCAGCAGTGTCTAATCAAATGTATTAATATTTCCAAAGAAAAACATATGACGATTTGCACCAAGTGAAGTAAGTAAAGCCTTCAAATAACTTTACAGGAGTTCTGGTCAGGTTTTGTTGCTAAATATGTTTTCATGACACCTTACTAAATAAAAAATACAGTTTCCGTAGCTTTTTGGGATTTTGTAATTGTGGAAAAGGGACAGTATATTTTACTGGAAGATATGATGTGCTGACAATAGGGAAACTGTTAATATATCTAAGAAAAGAAGAGTCAAAGAAGAATCAATTCCGACCCTGAAACAAACGCTTCCAGTCTGTCGAGAGAGTTCTTTTAACAACATGAATGCACAGGACTATAGAATTCATTCAATTGCTGTGAGTTTGGTTTGTGTGAATCTATCTTCCTTTCTTTTTTTTTTTTTTTTTTTTTGGGAGGGAGTATCACACTGTCACCTGGGCTGGAGTGCAGTGGCGTGATCTTGGCTCACCGCAACCTCTGCCTCCCGGGTTCAAGCAATTCTCTTGCCTCAGCCTCTCGAGTAGCTGGGATTACAGGCACATGCCACCACACCCAGCTAATTTTTTGTATTTTTAGTAGAGACGGGGTTTCACTGTGTTGGCCAGGCTGGTCTCAAACTCCTGACCTCGTGATTCGCCTGCCTCAGCCTCCCATAGTGCTGGGTTTACAGGCCTGCGCCACCACGCCTGGCCGGAGTCTATCTTCTTTCACCTGCCTGATTCTTGTGAATGGGTAAAATACAGAAGGCTGAGGCCAGATGCTGGTCTCCAGAGACCTGGCCAAGGCACTGCTAACTTGAAGCGTGGCTGAAAGCATCCAGCGAGGCTCCTTCTAGAGCTGTGGTCTCCAGCCCTGGTTGTGTACCACAATCAGCTGAGAAGCTTTACACATTGATGCCCAGGCCACACAAATCAGAATCCCCAAGGGTAGGAGCAGCTATCAGTGTGCCTGGGTATGTATTATTATTATTACTTTTTCTTTTTGTTTTTTAAACTTATTTTTAAATACTTTTAAGTTCTGGGGTACATGTGCAGAACGTGGAGGTTTGTTACATAGGTATACACGTGCCATGGTGGTTTGCTGCATCCATCAACCCATCATCTACATTAGGTATTTCTCCTAATGCTAACCCTCCCCTAGTCCCCCACTCTTGGGGTACACAGTAAGAAATATAAAGAATGAAAATCTTAAGTGACTATTCCTTAGAATGAGATAGAGAATACCCTGGGTTTCCTCCCGTCCCTTTCCAAATCTTATTTATCCCCTCTTCCTCCCCTGAGGCACTCGTATGTCCTGTGAATTTTCATCACTATCCAGCAGTCTTAGGGACCAGTATTTTGTAATACTCGTTCTCAAACTGGGTTGCTCTTTTGTTATCACCTAGAGTTTTAATGAGGATTGGCACTAGAGTTTACCCCAGAGATGCTCATTTACATAATTTGGGGTCTAGCTCGGCACCAGCATTTTTATAGCACCAGGGGACTCCAATGTGCAGCAGATTGAGAGCCACTGCTTTGGTAATTTGAACATTCCTAGCTGAAACAGATATAGCTCCTTTAGGCCAAAATCATAAAATCATCAAAAGTAATCAAAAAGAATCTCGGCATGGTGGCTCACGCCTGTAATTCCAGCACATTGGCAGGCTGAGGCAGGCAGATCACCTGAGGTCAGGAAATGGAGACCAGCCTGGCCAACACGGTGAAACCCTGTCTCTACCAAAATATACAAAAATAGGCTGGGTGTGGTGGTACGCGCCTGTAGTCCCAGTTCCTTGGGAGGCTCAGGTGTGAGAACTGTTTGGACCCTGGAGGCAGAAGTTGCAGTGAGTGGAGACTGTGCCACTGCACTCTAGCCTGGGTAACAGAGTGAGACCCTATCTCCAAAATAATAATAATAATAATAAATTGTGTTTTCTTAAGACGTTAAGATTGAGTTCTCCCTCTCCTCTCTCCCATTCCCTCCCTCCCTCCTTCATATTCTCCCTTTCTCCTTTTTTGGCTTTCCTCTCTCCTTCCCTCCCTTTTTTTTTTTCTTGATCAAGCCACAGTTGCTACAACAGATATCAGAAGTGGCTCAAATTCCATTGATTAAATCCCTTATTTTTCTCCCTTCCTTTTCATTTCCCTTTCATGAAGAAATATATTTTTTTAAAGAATGTAGAGGAAAAAATGAGAGCAAGACAGAGAAAGGAGAAGGAAAAAAAAAGAAAAATGAAGCAAGCTGAGTGAGGAAGAACAAGGCCCGAAGAGGAGAAATCAAGGAAAAGAGGTGGGGCTGAGAAAAGAAAATGGGTTCTCTCCTGACATAGTCCATTTCACCCTGTAGGTTCATTTCTTAAGGGCTCAGTAGAGCAAAAAGACCTTTTCAGAATTGCAGATGGCTACCCTGGTGTAGTATCAGCTGACTCTAACATCATTTATCCCACAGTTCCTTAGATTTTAGAGCAAACACCTTCCCCAGGGCTCTTTGTGTTCTTGGCAGGCAGCTATGCATTTTAGGCTGAGAGCTGGGTTCATGAGTCTGACTGCTTGGCCCAGCCATGAGAGAATGGGAAAGAATGGTGTCACCTTGAAGAAGGTACTTCATAAACCTTTTTAAGCTTCATGTTGCACTGTCAGTAGGATGGAGTTAACAGTACCTACCTGGGATGGTTAAATTTTATGCATCAACTTAGACTAGGCTATGGTGGCCAGTTATTTACTCAAACGCTAATCCAGATGTTGCTGTGAAGATATTTTGCAAATGTGATTAACATCTATAATCAATTTAAGTAAAGCAAAGTACCCTCTGTAATGTGGGTGGGGTTCATCCAACAGTTGAAGACGTTTAGAGCAATATCTGACTGCCTCAGGACTGTAACACAGAAATCCTGCTTGAGTTTCCAGGCAGCTGGCCTGGATTTAGGACTCAAGAACATATTAGCAACTCCTGCCTGAGTTTCCAGCCTGCCGGCCTATCCTATGAGTTTCAGAGCTGGCAGCCCCCATAATCACATGAGTCAGTTCCTTAAAATAAATCTCTCAATATATGTACACATATGTCCAATTGGTTTGTTTCTCTGGAGAACCCTGATAAACTACTTCTGGGGTAATAAATGTAATGTGTTAACCAAAGGCATACTCAATATTAGCTGCGATTTTTAGGGTAGTATGGGACTTATGATATTAATCTGCCATTATCAGAAAACCTGGGGATGATTCTTAACTCTGCACTCAAATATAATCTCTTACCCGTCTTCCACCTTTTGTACATTTTTGCCATAACGCATCTCAGGCCAGTTCTCTCTAATTCACTTCATGACAGACCCAGGACATAATTAGGGCACAAATGACAACCAGGGTAGTTAGAGGTGCACAGCAGAATTTAAAGGTCCTCCTAGGAAACGCCTTTCAGACTCTGAGGCTTTCTCCTTGGCTCCTTCAGCTCCCTACATTCTTTCACTCTTATTTGCTCTTTCCTGCTCCCCCAGCCAAAGCCTGGCTTCCACTTGATTTGCTCCTGCAGAGCCTGGCTACCTCCTCCACGGAAGTCGACAGGACAGCAGCTCAAGTTCCACCCATCGCTCCGACCACCAGTTGAGGTCACTAACAAATATTTTCAGAGTAGTTTCCAGCAAACCCCTATGCCATGCAAGGATGGGGATCTGGGGAAAGGCAGGTTGATACAACTCAGATTTGGCTTCCCAAGATGAAACTTCTTTTCTGGCTCGCAGAAAGGCTGGCCAGAGGCAAGAAGTTGGGAAAAGCTTCATTTGGGAACAGGGAGAACACTCCAGCAGATAGAGTCTAGTTCAAATTTTCCCACAAATAGTTTGGAAAGGAGGCCTACTGAGTGGAAGGATCTGTCTGTGCATCAAGTTTTGGCACTGGATTATTTAGCCCAACTCTCTTATTCATCAAACTAAGACAGCGATGCCCAGAGAAGAGGTGTGACTGAGGCAGTAGCTCAGTTGATCCTAGAACTTGGACCAAAGGTCAGGCTCCTCCATGCAGAGTCCAGGGCTTTCTTTCACAATGCCATATGGCCTTTAACAGCTCAGCTGGAGTAACAGTGTTTAAAGATAACATCTCCTTTATCATGAAACTAATACCAATCATGCAGGCCAACACTATCTAGCTTCCTCTGGCTGTCTGTGAAATCTATAAGCCTCTGGATGCAGGACTCCTGGGGGTGGGGGGCAGCAAGGGCAGGTAACAGGAGCTGAACCACAGATGAGTATTTGGAATGAGTACAACATATGAGGGGTTACAAAGAGCCCTCTCTTCCTTAGGTGGTTTTCTATCAAGAAACTCGATCAATGATTCCAATTTCTCAGGCCTTCTGAATTACTAATAATCACTATTTAAAGTGAGGAAGTCATTCCTTGATCGAAGGCAAATTAGAAATACCTATTTGATCAGCTTCCTTTTACAAGTCACTCCAAGATGTCATCTTTAGTGTCTGTATCACCTTTAGAGTGATACATTTGAATTTCACGTTCACTCCACGTGATTCACAAAAGGCTAATTTCTAATAACAAAGGGCACATGGAGAAAGTATTTCAGGAGATGTCAAAGTCTTCCTTGCTGAATTTAATGCAAGTGGAAGTCTGAAGGCTGAAGGTCCAATTACTCATGTGAAGCTTTCCAGGTGGCTTTGCTTCAGTCACCTGAACAGGTGGCAATATGAGGCCCACCTGCTTCTGTTTGCACAGTGACTAATACATTTATAAACACTTAATAAACATGTAACTGTGTCAACTCTTAAAATAGTTCTTTCACAACTACAGTTCAACAGATTTGAAATTACTAGGTGACTTTGTAAGGCCATTTCCATAAAAGGGGATGGGGCTACACATTCTGGTGATGTTGGAATCTAATCCTTACCCACAGGCTAGAACTCCTGGTCCTTGTTAGCTCAGGTCTGACTCAAGAAGCCCAAAAATACATCTACATTACTCAGGGAACAGAGAACAGACTGAGACAATTTTATTCCCAATTGCTGAACTGTAACACATTTGGAAGGAAACTTTCCCAAGATTCAGAGTCAACTTTGAGTATTAAAAATATAGATCCAGTTTTTTTAACTGCTGGAAAAATTGGACATCCCTAGGCAAAAGAATAAAATTGGACCCTTATCTTAGAGTATCCACAAAAATCAACTCCAAATGAATTAAAGACATATATAAGACCTGAACTGTAAAACCCTTAGGAGAAAGCATAGGGAAAAAGCTTCTTGACACTGGTCTTGACAATGATTTCCTAAATATGACATCAAAAGCACAAGTAACAAAAGCAAAAAATAGACAAGTGAGACTACATCAAACTAAAAAGCTTCTGCACAGCACACACACACACAAAACCCATCAACAGAAAGAAAAGACAAGCTTCAGAATGATGAAAATATGTACAAATCATGTAAGAAGGCGTTAATGTCTAAAATATATGACCGACTCTCAAAACCAAGTAACAAAAATCCCAAATAATCCTATTAAAAATGGGCAAAGGAGTTGAGTAGACATTTTTCTAAAGAAGACATACAAATGGCCAATAGGTTTATGAAAAGTTGCTCAGCATCGCTAATCATCAGGAAATTGCACATCAAAACCACGATGAGCTATCACCACACACCTGTTAGAAAGGCTATTATAAAAACAACAAGAAATAAAAGATGATATCAAGTGTTGGCAAGGAAATAGACAAACAGGAACCTTTGTATGCTGTTGGTGGGAATGTAAAACGGTACGTCCACTATGAAAAAAGGTATGGAGGTTCCTCAAAAAATGATGAATAGAACTACCGTATGATCCATCAATCCCACTTCTGGGTATTTACCCAAAAAGAACTGAAATCAGGATCTTGAAGAGAGACCTGCACTCCCATGTTCATGGCGGCAATATTCACAATAACTAAGATATGGAAACAGCCTAAAAGTCTGTTAATGGCTGAATGGATAAAGAAAACGCAGTACATACATACAGTCGAATATTATTCAGGCCGAAAAAAAGAAAAAAATCCTGCTGTATACAACAACATGGATAAGTGGGAGGACATTATGCCAAATGAAATAAGACGGTCAGAGAAGGACAAATGTTGCATGATTCCATGTGGTATCTAATATATGAGGTATGAGGTATCTAATATACCTGTAGTCAAATTCACAGAAGCAGAGAGCAGCTGATAGCTGCCAGGGACTGGGAGGAAGAGGAAAGGGGAAGTCACTGCTCAATGGGTATAAAGTTTCAGTTACGCAAGGTGAATAAGTTCTAGAGATCGGCTGTATACCATAGTACCTATAGTTAGCAATATGGCATTGAACACTTAAAATTTTAACAAATTTTAACAGAAGGTGGATCTTATGTTAAGTGTTCTTACCATAGAAAGCACACACACAAATCCTCCAATAAAACAAGCACCAGAAAACTTTTGGAATAATGTGTATGTCTATTACCATGATTACAGCAATGGTTTCATGAGTGGAAGCTTATGTCCGAACTCACCAAACTGTATACATTAAATAGATACAACGTTTGGTATATGAGTTATATCTCAACAAAGCTATTAAAAATATGGATTTATTTTCAAATCCCCTAATTTAGGAGAAAGGATAATAATTAAGCCTTTTAAATAACCTATAAATAATCAAGTTAAAAACATAATTAGAAAAATTCAACCATCATTACATTTAATGGAATATGGCATCCAAATACATGGGAAAAACATTGGCCCCAGAGTTAGAAGTCCTATGTTTGATACTATTTTTTGACGTAAACTCTCTTGACATGGATCTACTTTTATCCCCCGCATTTCACCTACCATATTGGTTAGAATTAAATTCTGCTGCAAGTGAAAGAAAAATCACAATAGTGGTAGCATAAACAAGAAAAAAGTGTATTTCTCCCTTATGAAGATTAAACTCAGGCTGGGCATGGTGGCTCACAACTGTAATCCCAGCCCTTTGGAAGGCCAAGGCAGGCAGATCACTTGAGATCAGGAGTATGAGACCAGCCTGGCCAACATGTCGAAATCCCGTCTCTGCTAAAAATACAAAAATCAGCCAGGCATGGTGGCAGGTGCCTGTAATCCCAACTACTGTGGTGGCTGAGGCATGAGAATCGCTTGAACCCAGGAAGTGGAGGTTGCAGCGAGCTGAGATCGTGCCCCTGCACTCCAGCCTGGGTGACAGCGCGAGACTCTGTCTCAAAAAAAAAGAAAATTAAGCTCAAAGGGAAGTAGTTCTAGGCTGGCATGGTGACTGCACAGTCAGCAGGAACCTAAATTCCTACTCCTCCTCGCTTTGCCATCTTTAGCATATAGTTTCCTCTCATGGCCCGGAATGGCTATCTAGGCATCACCATAAAGCTCATATTCTTGTCAGCAGGAAATGGCAAGAAGGGCATGTGTCTGTTCGTTAAGGACCTTTCTCAAAAAGCTGCACAGGACACTTCTGCTTACGTGCATTCCACTGGCCAGAAATGAGCTCCACGGGTACATCTCGCTGCAAGGGGAGCTGGAGTTTTTATTTTGTGTGACTACATACCTACGTTAACACTGGACATTGAATTATTAAAGAAAGAAGGGGAGAACAGATATTAGGGGACAGCTAGCTGTTTATGTTACAGATGTTTAACTTGTTGGTCAAGATTTAATGAACACTGTAAGAAGAAAAAGCTTGTTCTGGATGCCAGTAGGAGCTTTGCATGGGAATGGGGAGGAGAATAAACAAACGCAGAGATTCTATGTATTCTATGCAGCAGATAAGTGCATTATTTTTTCCATACAACCCATTAACATTTTCTTGCCTACTAAATACCTTTAAGAGCTGAATCCAGAGCTCTCAAAACTAGATGGTAGAAAACAAATGCATATGTACAAACTACCTTCTCTTATGTTTGGTTCTATGTTACTAGACAACTGGATAAATGAATCTTTTGGCATCATAAAACAGTAAAAACAGAATTGTCTCTGAAAGTCACATCATGGTGCAGAAAATACAGGTGCGGCAGGTTTATGCATTTATAACACAGCAGATTTCATAATGACAAAAAAATCACAGAAAGAAAACAAAAATGCTGATTGGGACTTAGTCCATGGTGGACTTCCGGACTGGCCTATTGGCTTTGCTAACTTATCACAACCCATAAAACGACTCACAGCATAGATACTTCACTTTGAGTGTAAGGTCAGACTGATTCCCTCCTCTACCCCAATCATCTTTTGTTTGAAGTATGACTAGAATGGTTGATTGACTGGAATGTTGTTTAGAACTTGTGGTTTGTTTTGGGTGCACATAGAGAATGGGTACTGACAGTCACCGGACTTATACAGGCTGTCCCTGAATGTGGACACTCGCTATGTATATATAGCCTTTGCTGCCATCTCCTTCTAGTTATTGTTTGCCTCCTAGAAGCCAGAGCTACTGAAAGGAGTATCTAGTTAAGGAATAGGCAAGTTTTAGGTGGAGCCAGCAACTGATCCTTGGCTAGAGGTTGAGTTAAACTCTACACAGAGGACACAGACATACAACGTAGAAGGGGACTCCAGTGAGCCTTGATGCCAACTCTCAACCTCGCTGAACCCCACATGGAAAGCAAGGAAGCCTCCCTAATCCAAAGGGATGTTAAGGGCGTGGTTTATCAGAACATGGAGGGTACAGTTCTCTCTTTTCTGGCTTGTGGTAGTGCAAGCTGATGGCAGAGAAATGGGGATTTGTTGTTTTGACATCTTGGGGTCCCTAGAGAAACTGGATTCTATGCTGTCCAGTCTGGGGAGCCCCCAAACTCTCGTCAGGTGCAAGCAAAGCACAGCTGTCCTAGAAAGTCCTGTTTTACGATGCCAACTGGATGTAATCTTGACTCTTACTGAGTGTGGCCAGAAAAGTATGGGGCAGAGCTGCCTCAGCAAAAGTCATCTATAACTCAAGCAAAAACTTCTAGATAAATCAGAACATAATAGCCATGTTTAGAAATCAATCTTAAGAGCCTTAACTACTTCAGCAATACTCAGGTGACCAAACAAGCTCACTGCCCCCTCAAGAAGCTTTTCTAAGTAATTCCTTACCAAGAAAGTGCCTGTGTGTAGCAAAAAGAGAAGTTCGAAGTTTAAAGAATAGGAGAGGTTAGAAACAGAGGGGATAAAATAAGTGAAAGGCATGAAGTTTAGGAGTGCGTACCACAAGGGCAGCCTTCCTGTTGAGTTAGGCTTGCCCAGTGAATCCTAAACCTCCAAATCCTTTCATTTAGAGTCTGAAAATTTTTAATTTACTCTCTAGATATGACAGGAAACCAAGGCCGGTCCCATTGGTATTCTAGAATTGCCACATTCTGCCTGCAATAGACTTCTGGGCCCAGCCTGTGAGCTTAACACCGTTTATAACCCCATTTCATTGTACGAGGAACTCCACAGTCACAGCCGCTATTGGATCTCTAAAATTTATTAGTGTTAGTCATTTACAATTGGTAGCAATCTCTATTTTATTTTTTCCTTTTTCCAATGAAAATAATGGGCCTTTTCAAGAAAGGATAACACAATCTTGTGTATCAGTATGCAACAGTAATAGTTAATGTCCTATAAAATTGTTCAGACTTTTTCCTGGAGTAAGAAGTAAACAGGAAAGGCAACTGGCATTAGAAGATGCCTCGCTGTCTGCATGAAAGCAGGACCGGCAAGAGATGATGAAGTGCTTTCGTTCCGGTGTGACAAAGGGATGGGGCTGCCCATAAGAGCATCTTCCAGTGTCAGTTCAGTGAACTTTGGGAAACTTCCCTCCCTGACTTCATGACAGAGGCTCCTTGAAGTATACTAATGAAAGCATTTCCCCTGATTTCCTCTCTTTTCTGGCTTGTGGCAGCAAAGAAGAAAGACCATATCATCTGCTGGCTGATGAAGACTTGAATAGCTGTATACTGTCACCAGATCATTTGGAGGAAAAATGATAAATGCCCTAAAGAAAGCCCTGGGATGCTATATGTAAATCTGAGGTAAGAAGAGCCAATAAGGTCTGTGACAACATTAAGCAAGTTACGAGCAATGAAGCAATTATATGCACGGCTGAAACAATCTATAGTGACAGCTATAACAAAGGCAAAGGAAAGTGGGCAGGAGACTGCTTGGAATAATCTGAAATATCTAGTCTCCTGAGCAGAGAGAAGTGTGAGCTGTTCCAGAGCTCGAGGGTCAGAAAGAGCTGGAATTATAACCAGAGACTGAAGGTCTTTATCATACAACTTTCTAATTGTAAGTGCCTTAGCTTTTAGATGTGCCGATGAAGGTATATCTTATAAAATGACCGATGGCAAAGAATCACAAAGTAAAATGCAAGCACTCAGAATAAAAACAAGGGAAAGGAAAGTAAAATGAGAGTATAAAAACTATCAGTGAAGTGATGGCAGCGGACTTGCACCAGCATGCTGAGAAATGGGCATACTCACACACTACTTGTAGAAGAAGAAATTGCTACAATCATTCTGTGACAGGCAGTTTACAAATATGTATCCAGGGCCTTAAAACTCTGTGATCCTTTTGATCACAGAGAATCTATTGGGAAGTCTATTATCTGGATATTATCCTAAATATTTATCCTAAATAAATATGGATATGAAAAGTGATTTAATGAAGTGTTCAACAACAGCAACAACCATTTCTTAGGTGCTTCTTATGTCCTTCACAGGAAAAAATGCTTATTCTGGATGCTGATGGAGGCCTCAGGTGGGAAATGGAGTTGGGAAATGAAGAAACACTTAAACGTTCTGTGGGAGAGATAAATGCATACTTTTCGCAGAACAACACATAATCTGTCTTTGCCTCTAAAATAACTTTAGAGAAGAATAAAAGTTCTGAAGAACTAGATGGTAGAAAAACGCATATGTGCAAGCTACCTTTGTTTCTGTTTGTTTTAGGTTACTAGACAAATGGATAAATGAAAATGTTTTGGCATCACGAAAACAGTTCTTTTAATTGAATATGAAAGGGGAAAAAAACAGAATTATCATTAAAAGTCACATCATGGTGCAGAAAATACAGGTGCCATAGCTTTATGCATTTATTACAGCAGATTTTACAAGACAGAAGAGAATGAAAATGTTGACTGAGGCTACTGTGCTTTCTACGTCTTGACTCATTTCACAATGAGGATGCTTATCTCAGTGCTATTTATGTTGATCTCCTAAATACCCATTACAGGTGACTGGTTAAATAAATCCTATTTCCACATAATGCAAGCATTAGGAACCTACTACAAAGGATCACATAGAGCTATATTTATAGATATGAAAACAATCTCAACATCCTTTGAGCTGGAAAACACAGGCATATTCTACAGTATATAGAGTATGATGCCTGATATGGTTTGGTGCTATGTCCCCACCCAAATCTCATGTGATCTCAATTGTTGGAAGTGGGGCCTGGTGGGAAGTGATTGGATTATAGGGTAGCTTTTAATGGTTTAGCATTATCCCCCTAATGCTGTCTTCTGATAGAGGTCTCACAAGATCTGGTTGTTTAAAAATGTGCAGCACTTCCCCATTTGCCCTCTCCTGCTACCATGTGAAGATGCGCTTGCTCCTGCTTTGCTCTTCCACCATGATTGTAAGTTTCCTAAAGCCTTACCAGTCATGACTTCTCTATAGGCTGTGGAACTGTGAGTCAATTAAACGTCTTTTCTCTATAAGTTACCCAGTCTAAGGTAGTTCTTTATAGGAGTATAAGATCAGACTAATACAATACCATTTTGACTTTTTTTGGTCAACAATGCTAATAGTGACAATGTATATGAATTGGGAAGATGATAATGTTATTTTTGTATATCTGGAGCTTTTAGATTTTTAGAATAAGTGTATTACAAAAAAAGAAGCATATTTTATTTTAATCATGAGTTTTTTTTTTTTAAGAAATAAAAAAATTTCTTCTGCCAGAGCAATCAGGCAAGAAAAGGAAATAAAGGGTATTCAAATAGGAAAGGAGGAAGTCAAATTGTCTCTATTTGCAGATGACATGATTGTATATTTAGAAGACCCCAGTGTCTCAGCCCAAAATCTCCTGAAACTGATAAGCAAATTCAGCAAAGTCTCAGGATACAAAATCAATGTGCAAAAATCACAAGCATTCCTATACACCAATAAAAGACTTAAAGAGAGCCAAATCAAGAACGAACTGCCATTCACAATTGCTACAAAGAGAATAAAATACCTAGGAATACAACTAACAAGGAATGTAAAGGACCTCTTAAAGCAGAACTACAAGCCACTGCTCAACGAAATAAGAGAGGACACAAACAGATGGAGAAACATTCCATGTTCATGGTTTGGATGAATCAATATCGTGAAAATGGCCATACTGCCCAAAGTAATTTACAGATTCAACACTATCCCCATGAAGCTACCAATGACCTTCTTCACAGAACTGGAAAAAAACACCTTAAACTTCATATGGAACCAAAAGAGAGCCCGCATAGCCAAGTCAATTCTAAGCAAAAAGAACAAAGTGGGAGGCATCACACTACAGGACTTCAAACTATACTACAAGGCTACAGTAATCAAAACAGCATGGTACTGCTACCAAAACAGAGATATAGACCAATGCAACAGAACAGAGGCCTCGGAGGCAACACCATATCTACAACCATCCGATCTTTGGCAAACCTGACAAAAACAAGCAATGGGGAAAGGATTCCCTGTTTAATCAATGGTGTTGGGAAAACTGGCTAGCCATGTGCAGAAAGCAGAAACTGGACCCCTTCCTGACACCTCACACTAAAATTAACTCCACATGGATTAAAGACTTAAACATAAGACCTAACACCATAAAAACCCTAGAAGAAAATCTAGGCAAAACCATTGAGGACATCGGCAAGGACTTCATGATCAAAACACCAAAAGCATTGACAACAAAAGCCAAAATAGACAAATGGGACCTAATCAAATTCCACGGCTTCTGCACGGCAAAAGAAACAGTCATTAGAGTGAATCAGCAACTAACAGAATGGGAAAAAATTTTTGCAGTCTACCCATGTGACAAAGTGCTGATATCCAAAATTTGCAAAGAACTAAAACAGATTTACAAGAAAAAAACAAACAAGCCCATTCAAAAGTGGGTGAAGGATATGAACAGATACTTTACAAAAGAAGACATAAATGAGGGCAAAAAACATATGAAAAAATGCCCATCATCACTGGTCATCAGAGAAATGCAAATCAAAACTACATTTAGATACCATCTCATGCCAGTTAGAATGGCGATCATTAGAAAATCTGGAGACAACAGATGCTGGACAGGATGTGGAGAAATAGGAACACTTTTACACTGTTGGTGGGAGTGTAAATTAGTTCAACCGTTGTGGAAGACAGTGTGGCGATTCCTCAAGGATCTAGAAATAGAAATTCCATTTGACCCAGCAATGCCATTACTGGGTATATATATCCAAAGGATTACAAATTGTTCTACTATAAGGACACATGCACACGAATGTCCATTGCAGCACTGTTTACAACAGCAAAGACCTGGAACCAACCCAAATGCCCATCGATGATAGACTGGACAGGGAAAATGTGGCACATATACACCATGGAATATTATACAGCCATCAAAAACGATGAGTTTGTGTCCTTTGTAGGGACATGGATGAACCTGGAAATCATCATTCTCAGCAAACTGACACAAGAACAGAAAATCAAACACTGCATGTTCTCACTCATAGGTGGGTGTTGAACAATGAGAACACATGGACACAGGGAGGGGAGCATCACACACTGGGGTCTGTTGGGGGGAAATAGAGGAAGGACAGCGGGGGGTGGGGAGTGGGGGAGAGATAGCATGGGGAGACATGCCAGATATAGGTGAAGGGGAGGAAGGCAGCAAATCACGCTGCCATGTGTGTACCTATGCAACAATCTTGCATATTCTTCACATGTACCCCAAAACCTAAAATGCAATTTAAAAAAAAATTCTTCCATAAGAAAAAATATATTTAGTGGAGCAAACGTTTGTGGGGAAAATAAAGAATATCTCCAAAGTGGGGCTGATGCAGAGAAAGACTCATCCCAGATATGGACCTGCAAGACCTAATAATTCAAAATGGAGAATTTCTGTCAACAGGTTGCATTTTCAGGGGAAGAGGACATATCTGTAGTACTGAACCTGTGGTCTGGGTCATTTTAAACCAAATTCTCCTTTGTTCACCTGGGAGCACAGACAAGAAGTGGTGCCTCTTCTCTTCCTCCTTCTGTGCCTACTTGTTGCTCCTGATGTCCCTGAGCCTACTGCTGGGGTCCTGAATCCCTTGATGCATCTTGTTGGGAGTGGAATGCTTTCTGCTCTCAATGAAAGCCTTGGACAAACACTTAGAACCCTCTGGCAACTCAAAAATCACTTGAATGAAGTGGATGTGTGGGCAGTTGCTTTTACGGGGCACAAGGGGAATTCCCTATCGCATTCACTCTCACCCCGAAAGAATTCAAAAGCAAAAACCATTTCATAGTTTTTCGAGATGGGTTTCTAAACCTTCTAAACTGTTACTTAGGGCGTTAGGCAACCTATTTGGTTAGGTTTAACAATATCTGTGAAACTGTATGTTTTAAGTTATACTGAGAAGTTTAACAGATATTTTATTATATCATACTGTACTATGTTTAGAAAGGAATCTTTTTCCACATGGTCAAAACTTACAAATAAAATAGTAGGAATAAGCATACTGAATACACACTTTCTTCATCAGACATTAAAAAGATAGATTCCATAGCTTAAATATTCAGAAATCTTCATGAGAAACATTCTATTAAATGCAAAGGTGATATATTCCTTTGAAAGGGTATTATTGCCTTTACAAAGATCTGGGGTGATGGTGGTGATGAAAAAGACTGTTGCACGTGTGTAAAATACATTGACTGGTTTAAAAATACTGTAACCTGTACATGCTTCCAGATCATGCAATCAACTTTTGCATAAATTTCATCAGCTTGTCTTTCCTCATCTTATGAATGAGGAAACTGAGGCCCGGAGAGGCAAAGTGGCTCACCCAGTTTAGACACTTGCTTTTTTACAATGAAAGGATTGTCCCGAATAAAACAAAACCAGAAGCTCAATAAAACTGTTGAAATATCACTAGACTATTTCACACTTTAGCCACATGCTATATATCAAGGCCAGAAGCTTACTTACAGCTTTGGAGGTAGAAGGTGTAGGGAAGGCAGGCAGTTTATATCCTTATGTACCGGTTTTCCAGCCTGCTCTGAGATTAATCTCACATTGATGCAATCAGAGGAAAAGGTGCTGGTAGGAGTTTTAGCCTCTGAATAGCCATATTATACAGTAGTCCCCTCTTATCCAATGGGGATACTTTCTAAGACACCCAGTGGATGCCTAAAACCATGAGAGTACCAGACCCTATATGTGCTATGTTTCTTCCTATACATACCTACCTATAATAAAGTTTATAAATTAGGCATACAAGAAATTAACAATAAAAAAGAACCATTATGACAATATACTATAATAAAAGTCACATGAATGTGGTTTTTCTCTCTTTCTCAAAACTATCTTATTATTCTATACTATCTTACTGTGATGATTTGAGATGATAAAATGTCCACATGATGAGATGAAGTGAGGTCAATGACTCAGGCCTTGTGGCGTAGCATTAGGCTACTACTGCTCTCCTGACAGTAGGTCAGAAGGAGGATCATCTGCTTCAGGTGACCCTGGGTCACCGAGCAAAGAGGAGGTGGATGGCTACATGTCAGGAGCAGAACATGCGGCTGCTAACAGGTGGGCAGTGTACACAGCATGGATGTGCTGGGCAAGGGGATGACTCACGCGTGGGCAGGATGGAGCGGGCTGCTGTGAAATTTCATCACGCTCCCCAGAACAGTGCTCAACTTAAAACTTATCAGTGGTTTATTTCTGGAATTTTCCATTTAATATTTTGAGTCAGCAGTTGACCACAGGTAACTGCAACCTTGGAAAGCAGAACCTTGGATTAGAAGGGGACTACTGCATTTTGTATGTGATTGATAGCGAGCAAAGAGTTTGTGAGGGTCAAACCCAAGTGGCTACAACTCACCACTGTCAAGAGTTAATACTACCCTTGTGTAAAGGCTGCCATCACTGCATCACGTGGCTGGATTTTTGTTTATTCTTCAACAGGCTAGCAACTGCAATGCACATCATCTTTCCATTCCTGGGCCTTCATAACCCTAACCATTATTCCCACGATGTGAAACAGAGCATAGATTTAAGGTGACAAAGCTATGGTTGGTAGATGTGAAGTATGTGTTGAGAACAGGATCCTCTGAGTACGGCACAGCCATTATGAAGTAACTGACCTATATGAAACTGCTACCATGGTTCACAAATTTATTGTCAGGTTCCAGCCTCTAGCTGTTCTCTGATTGTTCTAAATACTTGACAAACTGAAGCCTTTTCACTTTCCGTTGAAATTGCCTCATCTCCCTGTCAGAGCGCCATGGGGGACTCCATTACTTTTCTGACTTCTCTCCCCTCCTGACAAGTCATTTAGCTGGCTTCTTGTTGTGAAGGCTGTCCATGTCAAATTAGCCAGGGCCCCTATTGTCCTTATTACCACTCGAAAAGCCATCATGAGTAATGCTACGGGGTCCCTCAGTTGTCATCATTTGTCAGAAAGAAAAGGAGTGTGGTTACATATAGCTGACAGGTAATTTCAGTGTCTACAATTACCCCAATTAGTCTTGTCATAAACAATTCGATAAATGCACACCAATACAAACAGATAAACACACCAAGGTCTCTCACTATTAATGCTGTGTAATGGGTAAATCAGTGATATGATGCTGTATTTTATTTATTTTTTTTTAAACTATCCTCAGCTGTGAGCTGGCACTTGCTACCTGGTCAGCACAAATTGTACCTTCTACTTTCATTAGCTCATCACCACAAGGAAATTTGAAAGGCTGTGACAAAATTCATTTAAAGAGAGACAGAGAGAGCAGGTTGTTATAACACCTGCTTTAGGCAAGGATACAACAAAGGTTTTCTTTTTGTCAGTTCTAAGCAACTACGGGCTTTAAGGTTCACTATTTTGTGTTAAAACACCAATGTATGAAATGTGAGAGAAACAGGGAGTCGAAAAATGATCTCCACACTGAAATTAGAAACATGATTTGGAAAAAACAAAAACAAAAACAAAAAGAGAAAACCTACTGCCAAATGTGCCAGTCAGCAACCACATATTTTGAAACAAGATTGTGGGCTGGTAATTTCACATTTAAGATGATTACAGTTTTCTTCAACTAAGGGTTCCCCCCCCCTTTAAAAAAACTGTATCTTAAAACCATATAAATAAAGCTTGCCAAGTTCAGTGTCAAACTTATTTATCTACTCCAGTACTCATAGGAATTTGTTTAATAAAGGCATCAACGCTTCTCCTTGATGGACTCAACACAGAGGTGATTAAGACCCGGTAAGTGTGGCACACTGGTTTTCTCCGATATTCTCAAAATACCAGGGACTGAACCTGTTTTAACACAACACCCTCTAGGAGCACTCTTCAGTTACACTCTATATGCAACCCTGAATGAAGCGCCCTTAAGTTCGCTCTTGTGATCCACATAAATAAAGGCTCAAGATTCAACATCTGTAGCGTCCACTGCACCCTGTCTGTTTGCTGACCGCAATCTTAAGTGATGGCTGAAAAACCCAACATGAGGATATTGTTGTAGGAAATTGCTCTTGGCAACTATTTGTTCAAGCTCAAGATTTTTTTTTTTTTTAAACCAACACTAAGAACCCACCAGAAAATAGGACAGGTCTCCCTAATGAGTAATCTATTTTAGCACAGTCTTGTCTAGGCATGACAGTTTACTGAGAGGCTTGAAAAACTCGTAATTACCAGTGTTACAGGGCAATTAATGTATATTACACTGCACTACTCATGGCAGCAACTGTCATTTTCTCAATAAAAATGAGTACTCTTCAGCTAAAGGTGACATTAATTGGGACTTTAATGACTATGCAGAGGAGCTGAAGCCAAATATGAACAAAACAGCGATTCAATGAGCGACTTCAGAAACGAGAAAATTGTACTAAAATGAGATTAATTGCTGTTTAGAAAAAGGAAAGAACCTAAAAAGCTATTAAATTGCAGGGTTTGGGTGCCCGGGTGATGGTTGTGATGTTAATCTTGCATTCTCACAGCAGGCAAATATTCACTAAATTCAGAGCCTTTTGACAGCAGGAAAAATCATGTATGCTTAACTTCAATCCATCAAAAATATATTTCAGCTTTTATCAGTGTTCTAAATACTTCTGCAATTTCAAAAATTACTGCTCCATTCCTTGGCTGTCATCATGCAAATGTGAACACTGTCAATATTGCTATGAAAAATTTCCCAGCTTCAAAAGGCCTACTTCAGTGATAAAGAAAGAAAAACGTGAAGATTAGAATTGCAAAACACACACTACTAATATAACAGAAATCAAACAATAAGAATTTAATGTTTAAGTTGTGGAAACTGCTAAAATAGAAAATGATGGGGTGGGCCTTTTTTTTGGTAGAAAAATCAAAGAAAAATAATTCCGAAATTCTTTCAAGGCGTGTAACTTTATGCTAAATTAATCATCACCAATAATTAGGACAGAATTTTGCAGCTTGATTTCAGGTACTATAATTGTTAATACTGTTCTCTAGTTTCTAAAAGCCTTTTGATCCTTGCTTCTATGTTCTTTAGAAACAATTATACAATTGTTTTTCTTTACAGCCTTTTCAAATATCATGATGACTGTGTATGTAAAACATAGCACTTAAACTTTGACATGTAAGGGGGATAAACATATTTGATAATTCTGAAGTTATATATTCTGTTACTTTACTTTTTTAAAGAGAGGCCATCAACTTGGTATTTTTGTTAAAGAGGGAGTTTTCAAAAGAGTTATATTTTGGACAGAAATGTAGCATTCACAATAGCTGCCCCATAAAAAGATGGAGGCCTGACTTTTGAATACCGTGCACTTTCCTACTGCATAAGCAATTCTGTTTGTTCTGCATTTTAATATTTAAAGAGCCTTCTCATCTACAGTTTAGGTCAGGGCTCAAGACACATTAACAACAATATAATTCTGGACATACTCAAGAACCACATCCACTAAATGACAGGCGGTGGTGAAATAGTGTACTTTCCATCTTCAAATCAATTATAAGCCCTGTCGATTCCAAAAATCCAAAAATACAAATCACCTGACCTCCATTATGAAGACTGGTTACTGGCCACTTGTCTGCCAGAATATACTTATAGGGCCAGTGTGGGAGAAGAGGAAGGAACCGAGAGAGAAACACATGCATACTCAGGCATAAGTCTGTACTCAACAACAGGCTATTCTGCTAAGTTTTATCTTCTAGCTGTTTTATTCACTGTAAACATGCTTTCTTACATTTTGAATCGAAGTTTGAGTGTAATCATCTTTGTAAAACAAGTTGCTGTCAGGGTCCAGCATTTCCCCAGTATTACCTGCTCCTCCTTTTCTTCCCATTTTCCCTTTCCTTGTATCTAGACTTTTATGTTAACAGCACAATTCTTCCCCTAAGAGTCTCACAAATGTTCTTTTTAGTCCTTTTTTTGGGGGGTGAAAAGGGGCTTTTGTTATTCATTGTGCCATTTCAAAAACCAAGCTTCTCTCATACCTCAAAAACAGCTTTATTTTAAAGACAAAAAAATTCACCAAGCTCCCCCTAAAAGTCTTTTCAGGCAGGGTCCTTAGAGAAGACAGGTGCCTTTGGCTAAATTATCTCCACTGACAAACCATTCACATAAATTTGCTTTTTTTTTTTATATATATAAAAAGTACATGTCAATAGTTTGATTCCATTTTGTCTATGCAAATACCATTGATAAAAATTTCAATGGAAGTTTTCAGGGAGTGGAAGAGTTCCAAGCTAGGTATTGAAATGGGACTCAGGAATAGGATACTAATTCACCAAACTTGCCAAGAATGATCTAACCCGGTAGCCATACAAAGGCAACTGCAAACCATCTACATGATCCCAGATAATCCCTTATACTGTATCTCTAGGATCTCATCTCCATTCTGCAGTTTACTGTGAGAGGCTCCATTTGGGGCTCCAGGTTTCCCATTTGCAAAATGGGAGCAACTTTGTCATGCTAAATTTGCTGCCTGTGAACTAGCGCTGAGCACTTGGCAGACAACGCCAGCTCCAGGAATGTTAACGATTGGAATAAACCTTTAGGAGAGTTCCTAAAATGAATGTATTTGATACTGTTGTGCAATTGCTGAGATTCTTTACCCCTCACAGTTGCCACCGTGGTGCTATGAGAAAGGGTGATCACATTGAATCACGTGAAAGGCATATACAAAAAAGCTAAGGCTGAAATTCCATTTTTAACCTCATTATTAGTTTGCACAAATATCATACGTCTCCCTTCCAAAATACTATTTAATGGTTTAAATTTCTTATTCAGGTCCCTCCTAAGATTGAAATGTACCACAATGCCCATCGATCTCACAACTGACAGACCATGTTTAAGCTGGGAATAGTGACAAGTTACAGGGACTTTTTAAAAAAAAATCAATTCCAGGAGATTAGTAAGATGCGTTTTTAGACACATACCCTCAGAACATTATAAACTCAATGAGAAGCCAAACTGGAATATCTCAAGTTTGGAAGATGAACAATATTTTGATGTGCCAAGGCTAATACATTATATGTTTCGAGTCTTACTATTAAGACCTGTAGCAACTGTTTTAAGAGATGAGTAGAAATAAAACAAATGGTAAATGTTTATTCAGTCACAGCTCTGAAAGAAAACAACTGTTAATTTGCATTAGCTTGGGATCACTTAGCAGACTGCTTTTTAAGAGCTATCACCTCTCAGCAGCCCATAAAACAGGAAGCTTTCATTCACATCCATTCTACCTGCTCCAGCAATATGATATTTCATTTACATTCATTTTCCACTCACCACCAATATTCAACAAATTAAAAGTCACTTCAAAACAGATAGCGTTCTTGTCATCGGGCAGAGAAAGTCAACAGACCAAACATCTGAGAGGCAACGCAGACAGATGCAGCCTCATCTACTTCATCTTCTGATATACCAAGCTCTAGAATCATAAACTTGAGGTACATTTTGAATCATCAAATAAACATTATATTTAATATATCTTTAGCAGAACCAGGATAGTTATGCAGCATAAATAAAAGTTCAGTGACCTATATTTATAGGTAACAGAATCTAAGCTTTTTAAATGAAGGTAAATCTTTTTTTTTCATCAACGTTTTTGAGTTCTAGGATACATGCAGAAGATGTGCAAGTTTGTTACACAGGTAAACCTGTGCCATGGTGGTTTGTTGCACCTATTGACCCACCACCTAAGTATTAAGCCCAGTATCCATTAGCTATTCTTCCTGATGCTCTCCCTCCCCTGCACCCCTGACAGGCCCCAGTGTGTATTGTTCCCCCACCATTGGTCTATGTGTTTTCATTGCTCACCTCCCACTTATAAGTGACAACATGCAGTGTTTGGTTTTCTGCTCCTGCATTAGTTTGCTAACGGCCTCCAGATCCATCCATGACCCTGCAAAGGACATGATCTCATTCCTTTTTATGGGTGCATAGTAGTCCATGGCATATATATACCATATTTTCTTTATCCATTCTATCACTGATGGGCATTTGGGTTGATTCCATGTCTTTGCTATTGTGATAGTGCTGCAATGAACATATGCATGCATGTATCTTTATAACAGAATAATTAATGTTCCTTTAGTAAAAACCCAGTAATAAGTAAATACCATTTGCTGGGTCAAATGGTATTTCTACTTCTAGATCTCTAAGGAATTGCCACACTGTACTGTCTTCCACAATGGTTGCAAATAGCAATATTTTTATTTTTTATTTTTAGTAGAGATGGGGTCTTGGCATGTTGCCCAGGCTGGTCTTAAGCTCTTGGCCTCAAGCGATCCACATACCTTGGCCTCCTAAAGTGCTGGGATTATAGGCGTGAGCCACAGCACCCAGCTCTCAAATTAACTCTAGAACCCTCCACTTAGGCAACACTGTTTTCATGAATACCCGGGAATTAAAATGGGATTAAGAGACGAATCTCATCTCATCTCAACCATGTCTGCCCATTTTAACTCTATTAATGCCATATATATACATATATACACACACACACACACATATGTATATATATGTGTGTGTATATATATATATATATAAGCATATATATATATGCTTTCATCAATAAAAATAGAAGGAATGAAGTTCTTGATAAAAGTAAATATAAAGAACACTTGGTTAAATCGTAAAAATATTCATTTTGTGGATATTGATCTAAAATTTAAAATACCTAAATTAGTCAGACTCGGTTTCCCTTATTCAGTCCCATCTAAATGTTAGAGGGTTGTTAATTAATTTTAATGTTACAGGACAAAAATATATAAAAAAAAAAAAAAGGGAAGGTTTTGGCATTTCATATTAGCAAAAAGACAGATGCTTTTGCTTGTCCTACCTGTAATTTTGTTGGTTTGCTTTTTTACCTTTGAGTTGTCCACCCAACTAGCCCACACCTCTACCTGCTGATCCCCAGGCTTTTCCTAATGAGTTTTGTAGGTCTTCATCTCCCTTTTCATCAGTTGCGTTGTAAGGCTGGCCTGTTTTACAGTTATAGTATAGCCATGTCTTTAAAAGTTTTGGAACTGGCAATTCAGTGAGCTAAAATGGGGCGATATCTTTCATATCATACTAGCTGGCCCAACAGCTAATATTCTTAAAACTGTCCTTACTTAGAATGAGGACAGCTGGATCAAAACAGGCCTCTTTCCACAGACGGAGGCCAAGCCACTGCCTCCGTGCTCCCTCCCATTGTACTTTAAGCATTGAGCTAACACCGCACCCTCCAACCCACACACCACGGACTGTGAGTACCTTGAGGGAAGGAAGCAAACCCATCCTTGGATACCTGGAACACAGCAAATGCTGAAATCCTGGCGCTGACACTAATGAATTAATCTTGGAGAAGTCACTTTATCTTTCTGAGCCTTTGCTTTCCTATCTATTAAAATGCTTTCAGTTTCCTAGAGGAGTGGTTCGGCTTGAACAAAATAATGAATGTGGAAGTGCTGTATAAATGCAATGGATTACTCCAGCTGTTGTTAATAATTACCATTTGGATTTATAGAATAAAATTGCTCGGTTTCATGGGACGAATGAGGGAGGTTCCTAATGGTCTCAACAGTTTTTTGCCATAAGGAACATATAAAGAATTCTAAGATGTCAGTCATACCCACACAGGTTTTTTGGTGTGGGTTTATTTATTCTTTCCCTCTCCTGTGCCCCCACCACACCACCACTGCAAACCAACACATACATCTTTTCAAGGCTCTAGATGCTGCTCAGGAAGAAGTGGAGTGCTCAGATGACTGGGCCTGCAGTTTTATACAGAGGCACTTTCATTATGGCAACACAATGCATTTGCAGAAGGTATCTTGGCTCTGCTAAAAGGCAGGATTTTGCTGAGGTGGCCAAAAGGTCAGGGCGACCTAATTGGTGCCCTGTCCCCCATCTCCAGCACCAATGCCCTTAACTTCTCAGACTCACTACTCCTTTATATCATGTGTCCTCCCTTCACTCAGTGGCCTGGTGAAAATAACATAGATGGGAGAAAATCAAAGGGAAAGAAGAACACTTGGACAGGTAGGCCATCTCTCTATGGTTGTTTGGGAGCTACTAAGCTGGACATAAACACAGATGTACTTTTTTGGCTTTGCTTTTTGAAACAAGAAGCACTGTTCAGTTATTGATGTGATGGCATCCCACTCCTAATGTTCAGAACAGACCCAGTAAGAGAGCCAGCTGAGTTCAGACCGAATCGTGCCACAGACTTCACAACACAGCATTTATCTAGTGTAGGATGAATAATTTCCACAGGCAGTGGAATTATTTGAGAAATCTATAAAAATAATGAAGCTTCAGAAACCTTGGTGAGCTTAAATGCTACAGGAGCCACATGTCCTCAGTTCTCTAAAGGACAAAAGGCACTGCAGGTGAATCCAGGGCAGGGCGTTATTTTTAAGTCTGCAGAGCAATACAAACACATTGTTTGCTTTAGATCATCTGGTTTGTCTTAATCACAAGCTAAAAATTCATTTGTAATGCTGTATACAAATGCCATGTTTATATCAGTATCACATGCTGCTTGCTTGAAATCGTATACATTAAAATTAAGAACAGAAATCCAAGTTAATGGTCTAAGACAACCAATAACAAAACCACTAAATTCCAGTTGTCAAACATCATTTAATATGTATATTTCTGGGGGTTTTTTTGAACAGTAATTATTAAAACTTAAAGCGATACGAGTGAGTGTTTATGACTTCCTATTGAAAAGCCCAACTTAAAGAGCATTCATTTCAGGTTGAAGAAAGTCACGTGGCCGTCTCTGTGCGATGGCCTACTGACTTTATATCCTCTTGTCAAACCTCAGCAGTTTTATTTGTCATGATACATGCTGGAGAAGGTTGGAGGTTAAAGTTGATAGGAGGGGCAACAGGAAAATCAAGCAACTCCTTTCAAGAGATTACAACCTTTAGCATTTTGGGTCTGTTGGCAGTTTCTACAAACTTTACAAGTCTGTGGTTGCTGATGTTTTTGAAAAACTGATCCTCAAATCAGAAGTCACATGGATCTAGTAAATGCCCTTTTGCTTTGAAATAATCCCAAGAGATGAATGTATCCCCCAGCTGATGGCTGCTCGCTTTTTTGTTATTGTTTTGTTTTTACTTTTTTGGTACTTAAATCTAAAATGGAAAAAAAAATCTGCTAACTTCTCAAGTATCTAAGATCTTAGGAAGTGAAATTACTAACCCGAAATCACTGTGTGGTTCCAAAAACAGAGAAGCAGCTGTTGTGAGAGAGAAAAGAAAAAGGAAAGTAAAAAGGCCACTGCTGGAGGCAAACTTTGTCGGGCAAGGAGACCCTAGTTTCTGTCCTGCAGAAGTGCTTGGACTCTTAGCAGTGTCACATTGAAAAGTGAGATATCTGGCCATGGCATCTATGCCATAGCAGAGAATTATAACAAAGTCACAAACTAAGACCCAGCAATGACTGAAAAAGATCTTATCACATAGCTAGTCCCTCAATTTGGCAGGCACTGGTTTACTTACAGATATTCTCCATCAGGTACTTCTAGCTACCTGTTATCAAATATGTACTATGTGCTAGGCACTATGTAGATCTAAGCTCACTTAATCCTTATAAGGATTCGAATTGTGCCCATTTTACAGATGAGTAAAAGAAAAAAAAGAAGAGAAATTGAGAGATTTGCCCCAGGTCATATAGTAAGAGATCAAACGAGAACCAAAATTATTTCCTACTGCCACTCACCTAAACCTGTGCCCTTTCTACTCAGCTACACTCCTTCTTGGGTTGTAATGAACGATTAAATAACTTCTAGTCTTTTCCCCTTCCTGGTTAAGTTTTTTAAATCCTCATTAGCTGATTTTATGCACAGTGTAGTGTTATGTAGCAGCACGCGAATAAGACTCAGTGTGAAAAATTCTCAGGTCTTGTATTAGGTCAGCATGTGGTTGGCTTGGGGTCTGATAATATTATTGGCTGCCACGAATTATCCAGAAAAATGTTTTGGTATTCAAAGAGTTCTCTATGTCAAAGTAGTAGATGGCAGTTACATAAAACTAAGTACTTGTGAAATTAAAACAATTCCTACCATGTTAACTCAATTCATTTCTGCCATTAAAGATTTTACCCAACCCACTGATTAGTGTTCAACACTGAGTGACTTACATCTCCCTGGGCTCAGTTTCCTCACTCATGAAATTAGATTATATCTATGAGAGATCTTGGCTAGCTCTAAAAAGACTTTAAGTCTGTGGTTTTTTAAAGAAAATCTCTAATTAATTCTGATAAACGAGCTCAGAAAGCTTTTCAAGGAAATAGAGACCCCTATCTTTATGAGTGAAAGTTAAAAGGGGAAACGCAACTTTGAGAAAAGTTCACTTGTGAGAAAGAGCATGGAATAAATGAAAACTCTAGGGCAACTGAAGCTTTGCAACATGGGAGCCCTTGTAACGGCAAATATGCTTTGCAAATAAATCTACTCAGGAATGTCCTGAAGGAAAATTATTTTGTCACCCAGAGTTTTTGTTACAAGTGTTATGGGAACTATCAACTTTTAATTAGAGAGAGAATATAACAGGCTGGGCATAGTGGCTCACGCCTGTAATCCCAGCACTTTGGGAGGCGGGTAGATCACAAGGTCAAGAGATCAAGACCATTCTGGTCAACATGGTGAAATCCCATCTCTACTAAAAATACAAAAATTAGCTGGGCATCGTGGCGCACGCCTGTAGTCCCAGCTACTCGGGAGGCTGAGGCAGGAGAATTGCTTGAACCCAGGAGGTGGAGGTGGCAGTGAGCCGAGATCGCGCCATTGCACTCCAGCCTAGGTAACAAGAGTGAAACTCCATCTCACCAAAATAAAAAAGGTAAAAAAAGAGGTAATATAACAAACATTTTTCATACTTTGCCACTCATGTTTAAGATGAAGAAACACATGCTGGCTGAAACTTTTTTTTTGTTTAAATTCACTAACTGCTAAGAAATTTCCAACAATTTGAAAATGTTTTTTGTTTTGTTTTTTCCTAAAACTATTTCCACTTCCCAATACAGACAAAAGAAATTTGCAAAAACAAAGAGAGAATCCCACAAACCAAACACCTATATTTGGTCTTCTACATGGTAGCCTAATAATATTGCTAAATATAATTAAGTCAGCAATTTGCTCAATAAAACCATCAGTACTACCCCAGAGACACTGAAGTCTGTGGTGTCACACTAGGCTTTTCTTTACCTGGAGCCTGTTCCTTATGCTCTAATTGTACTAAAAAGTGTTTTTTGTATATACTTCTGTGTCCTATGATTTGAAAGATTTTTCGTAAGTAATATTCTTTCTTTTTTGTTTTTGGAGACAGAGTCTCGCTCCATCACCCAGGCTGCAGTGCAATGGCATGATTTTGGCTCACTGCAGTCTCCGCCTCTGGGTTTAAGCAATTCTCCTGCCTCAGCCTCCAGAGTAGCTGGGATTATAGGCATCTACCCCCACACCCAGCTAAGTTTTGTATTTTTAGTAGAGGCGGGGTTTCACCATGTTGGTCAGGCTGGTCTTGAACTCCTGACCTCAGGTGATCCACCAGGCTTGGCCTCCCAAAGTGCTGGGATTACCGGTGTGAGCCACTGCTCCTGGCCTCATAAATAATATTCTTAAATGAGTTAGTTTAACTGATATGAATCAATTCTATGCTTACATCCTAACAGTATCGAAAAACAATACATTCATACGTATTGATGGATACATACAATCAGTATCAATAATAGAATAATATAGATGAGGAAGAAAACTAGATTAACAGTTGTTTTGAAAGTTCAACAGACTTGTTATTTAGAGCTCTCTAAAGTGATCCATGCATATTTTTGGAAAGTAGTAGTTGTTTAATATGACAAGGAGGCCAGAATTAGATTATTCAGAATGTAATATATACCAAAGTTAAACAAATGGTCAAATAAATTAAAAATATATATATATAAAATAAGTTCATTCTGGCCAGCATCATGTCTTTAAAGGTTTAGTACTTCTCACAGAGTGTAAATTTAATGGAAAACAATGACAAATTTACTTATCTTTTATAGGGTCCTGGGCTGATAACAAATGAAGTGTTTAACTTAATATAAATATTTTAATGCAAAAATGAATCACAGCTTTACAAATGCTTGGTAAACTGCATTTTCTTCCCTTTAGTTTTATTATAATCTATCAGAAACCTCTGATGTTTAAACTGTATGTATAACCCTGGCTGGGTTTCCATTAAGATTCATTTATCACAATCTGCTCATACCTATACTTGGAAGTAGACAGACAATAAGAACATCACCACTTATTCACCCTTTCTCCTTACTGGCTTATGGATATACACAAAAGTGGTTGCAAATAATGATATTACAGGTACTCAGCTGCTCCTGGGATGTAGAAAGCTAGATATGGCAGCATTCAGGTCAATGGCCATATATCAGAAAAACTTCATGCCACAGAGATGTTGTAGAGCCAAAATATCCAACGTCATAAATTACATATGGGCTAAGTAGAGCTATACACAAAACAGCATACAGTTGAATGCCATTTTCAAAATTATTATCTGAGTTTGATGTACAGAGGGATTTGGTGAAATGAGATTCAACTCAAACATTTATTGAGATTTATTTTATCACAGCTGGTTGGAAAAACCTTCCCTGATCACTTTATCATCATTTGAAAAAAAATGTATTCATTCATTTACTTGTTTATTTTCTGTCTTGCTCATCACAGTATAAGATCCCTAAGGATAGGGCCCACAGCTGTCTTGTTCATTTCTGCATTCCTGATTCCCAGAATGGTGAACATAGTAGGTGCTCAATATGTACTACTTAATGAGTGAAGATACTACCCTTGCCCTCAAGGAGTTTGTGTTAATTTGGTACACTGGACAGGGCAATCAGACCACCCTGAGGGAGACCTAGATCCCAGGAGGCAGCTAGATAAATATTCACACCCAATAATCCTCTGCCTTCTTAACACACATAGAAAAGATGCTAATGTGGCTGGTTGACATTTGCTCCCCCATGGAGAAACCTAGATAACCAACAGGGCTGTGGGTATGGACTAGAGGGCTTGGGGGAAGCACTCAGGAGTCTGTTCCTGTCTCCACTGAAACAGATGTTGCTCTGAAGAGCCTACAAGGAAAGTGGCCCTTTTTTGCTATGTCCCCTCATTGCAGAATTCCTCCATACAATATCATATTACAGTGACAAAGACTAATTTTCCCAACAAATGGAGGAAAGAAAAAAAAGTCTGCAAAGTCAACAATCTAGTGATGGATTTCATGAAGGCCTAGTAAATTTCAAGGAAATGGAAAACCAAAATTTTCAGAGACTTTTTATGAAAGAAAAAATGCAAAAAATGTCTTTAGAATGAAGAATAAAATGCCCAAGTTAATGGGTTTATATAGAGCCTCATTTTTTTTTTTTTTAATTTTGTTTTTTTGAGACAGGATCTCCCTCTGTTGCCCAGGCTGGAGTGCAGTGGCATGATCACTGTTTACTGCAGCCTTGATCTCCAGGGCTCAAGCGATCCTCCCACCTCAGCCTCCCAAATAACTAGGATCACAGGCACATACCACCATGCTCAGTTAATTAATATTGTTATTTGGAGAGATGGGGTCTCACTTGTTGCCCTGGCTGGTCTCAAAATCCTGGGCTCAAGCATCCCTCTTTCCCCAGCCTCCCAAAGTAGTGGAATTACAGGTTTGAGCCACTGTGCCTGGCCTGCCTCATGGTTTCTCTTTACATCTTGGAACACCTTGGAGTACATATAATGCTGACTCCATACCTGGGTTTCAAGCATCAGAAGTGGCTGTGACCCTGGACCACTGCATCCACTGATGCTAGGATTAGTTCTGGTTGTTGCATTTGGTTAGATTAAAAGAGGACACTGCACTGTTGGGACTTGCTACTGAAAAGAGACGTTGCAGAACATGGAATATCTTTGTGTGTGTTAGTACTAACTATGTTTAGGCTAAGCACCCTGCTCTATGACCTTGGTATGATTATCTTCTGCTTATTTCTTAAGTGAATTTGACTCTCCATGACTTTTCTTTCCAATCTATTCCCCATATTGCTGCTCATACAGTCTTTCTAAACAAAAATATGATCAGCTGGGTGTGGTGGCTCACACCTGTAATCTCGGCACTTTGTGAGACCGGGGTGGGTGGATTGCTTGAGGCCAGGAGTTTGAGACCAGCCTGGCCAGTAGAGACAACGAAACCCTGTCGCTACTAAAAATACAAAAATTAGCCGGGAGTGGAGGTGGGCGCCTGTAGTCCCAGCTACTCATGGGGCTGAGGCAGGAGAATCACTTGAACCCGGGACGCAGAGGTTGCAGTGAGCCGAGATCTCGCCACTGCACTCCAGCCTGGGTGACAGAGCAAGACTCTGTCTTAAAAAAAAAAAAAAAAAAAAAAAAAATCATGCTACTTCCCTAATTAAAATATTTCAAAGGCTCCCCACTGTCAAGGTAATTTTTCCCCTAACTGACCTGGCTCTTCTTACTTCTCCAATATCATCTTCTCTATCCTGACACACAGTTTATGCTTCAGAAATACCAAAGTACTTACCATCTATTTAATATACCATGTATTTTCATGCTTCTCCACTTTTATGCCATGTAATTTGGTCTGCCTTTTAACAGGTTACCTAGAAAACTTCTATGCTTTTCCTATGACTCAACTCATGGGTCTTCCCTACTCCCTCTGGCTTGGATGACTATTTCCATCCTGAGGACCCAAGCCAGTTGCTACTGCACTTAACATATTAAAATTCCTTATTTACATTTTTGTGTATTTTACAAGACCAGGGACTTACTGAGGTTTGAGGCCATGCTTATCTTTTATCTTTAATGCCTACCCCTGTATCCAGCACATAGTAAGAGTAAAATGAATACATGGATGAACATGTAAATGAGTGAACTTCAGCAATCTGCTGCAGTTTTGAAAGAAAACTGGCCTGCATTTGGAAATATGTATTCTACATTAGCAAACAAACAACAGGAAGACTCCAGAAGGAGGTCTCAACTCAAGCACATTGGGGTCTCAGCAATCTATGATGGCATAAAGAAAACTGTGAGAAAGCAGTTCAGAAAATAAAGGGGACCTGAAAGAGCTTATTTTACATAATTAATATTGAATTCGAGATTGTTTGATTTTTGCCTTCTTTATTGGCCATCAAAACTTACTGTACTGATTTTTTGTTTTCCTGTGTATTGACAAACACTAAAACAAGAGAAAACAAAAGCACAACAACAAAAAAAATTCTTGCATAAGCTTAGAATACTAAGAAATTTAATGCATTAGAACATGTCTTGATGTTAACAGTAAGGGTTCATATCTCATTTTACATATTCCATTTATACCCTATTTGATATCTTTATAGATATAAATGGGCTTCCAGCTGGTCTTATCTAGCTGGGTTTTTGACGGTGGTCCAAATGAATGACCTATAACTTCAGTCTTCCCTTTCCTAGTATCTCACATATGCACACTATTTTTTGTAGGTCCCTGGACACTTGGACATTTGGTTCCATCTACTTTTTTATTTGGATACTTGGTTTCATCTACTCTTTTATTTTCAGTTCACAAACGAACTTTTCCTGGCTTATGTATAAGATATTATGGTTAAGATTTTGAATCTAATTTTTAAGTATCAAACCAAAAAACCAAAACCCAAACAACTGAGAGAGCCCTCATTTTAGTCCACAAACTTCTTTCCTAGTATTATGGACTTGACTATATCTCCCAAAAACTTCATATGTTGAAGCCCTAAATTCTAGCACTTCAAAATGTGCTGTATTTGGAGATTGGGTCTTTACAGAGGAAATTAAGTTAAAATGAAGTAAAACTGATATCCTTACAAGAGGAAACTTGGACACAGATATTACAGAAGAAAGATGACGTGAAGACACAGGAAGAAGCCCTTCTACAAGCTAAGTACACATCCTCTCCTCTTGACACTCAGAAAACAACCAGCCCTGCCGATACTTTGATGTCAGCCTTCCAGCCTCCAGAACTGTGAGAAAATAAATTTCTGTCCTATAAGCCACACAATCTGTGTGGTATTCTGTTATGACAGCCCTAGGAAACTAGGACCCCGAAAGCATCATTTTATTTTTCAATGTTAGCACTTTGTAAACTAAAAATAAGCTTTACAAATATTAAAGTGTCATTATAATTGTTTGATGAGAACAATGATGTCGACTGGTCTTTGAAGTTTCTCAGACTTAAACACTTATAGCTAGTTGGAAGGGAAGATTCCAGTCTCAAACATATGGAAGGTAAAGTTGTTTTGTTTCTACCCTTGGGCAGGAGTGCACGGGTTACCCCACATGCACCTCCTTTTGATGCTTCTCTACCAATTCCTCTTAAAGTAGGGTCACGCACTGGGGTGGTTCTGGGATGTAATTTGTTTCAGTGCACTGAAACTACAGAGTTAATTGCCACTAGTTAAAATGTAGGAAATAGCCCATGCAACATAGTGAGACCTTGTGTCTACAAAACTTTCTTTTAAAAAGCTGGACGTGGTGGTGCGCACCTATATTCTTAGTGACTTGGGATGCTGAGATAGGAAGATTGCTTAAGCCCAGGAGCTAGAGGCTACAGTGACCCATGATCATGGCACTGAACTTCAGCTTGGGTGAGAGAGTGAGACCCTGTCTCAAAATAAAAATAAAATAAAAATGAAATGCAGGAGAGCAAACATAAAAATTTCAATATTCAGGATGCTTAGAAGAATTAGGAGATTTGGCTGCAGTCGGCTCACTCTTCCTCCATAGCCATATGAGCTAAGACTGAGCAGGGCTGTTTCACGTAGAAGTATACTCTCTCTTGGCATCACCACAGTTTCTATTCCTTTATGCTGTTTGTCTGGTCCCTGAATAATCTCGGATCTAAGGTGATGTCATCTGGGCTTTTCAGTTATGACAGGTATGGTTAGTTAGGATGCCCATGTATATTTAGTATCTCCTCATAGGTAGCTTAAAAGTGGTACTCCCGACCCCCCACATCTACCTCACTCATATCCCAGCACTGACTGGATTATCGTCCACACAATCGATTCTAAGAGGGCATTCAAGAGGGACACAGGTATTAGATGCAAAAAGAGATCCTTCATCAAATAAGTTTAAGAAATGTAGGGTTAAGCAATGAAAAATGTGTTTCCTTGATACAGAATTTCTCAGAGCCTTTAATATTTTAATGTAGTAGGCAACAATTTCCAAAATTATTTGACCACCCAACTTTTGTTTGGGGAGCATTTTCAACCAACTGTATTCAGCGAAACTTTAACCCAAGCAAGCCCTTTTCCCATACAAAATAAATTTTGTTGTTTCTGCTACATGGATTCCTATAGTAAATACGGCATTTTAGATACACATTCAGAGTCTTAAAAAAGAATAAAATTTTGTATATTTCATTCAGAATATTAATTTTTCAATTTTTTTGGATGTGATATGTGCAGAGAAGAGCAACACGATGGATCTTTTGAATTCAAACATAGTTTTTATAATTTTCAGTAATCAAAATGGTAATTAATAGAAGGATACACACTTATTTTCAGTTGGAACTATGACATCATCTCATGTTTTACTTTAAACTTGCTAATGTGGAGTATTTGCATAATTAATTTTAAAGCCTGATATTTGCCAGTAATGGTTAAAATATGTGTCACAGTGTGCCTTTCTTATAAATGGCTTCGTAAGTACACTGTAATGCCATCTCGAAACATACTGATAGCATATGAAACAATACTAATAATTTTTCTTTCAGTTGGTATTATTTCTCTCAGAAATTGCAGTGGGCTTTCCAGTAAAACCAAAGCAAGGGAGAGAGGGGACAGCCTGTCTTTTCTTTGTTTTGTTTTTTTTTTTGTTTTGTTTTGTTTTTTGTTTTTGCATTTAGGAACAGGCTTCGCTGTATTCCCTAGGCTTCGGTGTGGGGTTACCATTACCACTCACTGAAGGCGCAAACTCATGGGCTCAATGGTTCTTTCCACCTCAGCCTCCCGGCTAGCTGGGACTACAGGCACATGCTACTATGTCTGGCTTTTTCAATTTGTTTTTGTTTTCTGTTGTTGAAACAAGGTCTTGCTATGTTGCCCAGACTGTTCTCAAACCCCTGGCCTCAATTCAACTTCCCACCTTGGCCTCCCAAAGTGTTGGGATTGTAGGCATGAGCCATTGCACCCAGCCTTGTCTTCTGCAAACTGCAAAATTCAAAGACTGATGATTGTTTAATTCCATGGCAAATATATTAGATTTGTAACAGTCCTTCCAAGTCTCAGCAACTTTGGGAACATCAAATGTTGTAACATGAGTAGTCTGTGCTATTAACATTGGTGCATGATATGGACATTTTAAAAATACATTATGCTTGCTCAAAATAAACCATTCATTTATTCAACAAAGATTTATAAGTGACTATTCCATGCCAGGTACTGTTTTAGTCTGAGTGATACAGGGGTAGACAAAACAGACAAAAATTCCTGTCCTTGTGAAACTTTTATTCTAGTAGGGCAAACAAAACTGAGAGATAGTATAGATGATGTTAGAAGGTTAAAAGGAATATGGAGAAACATGCAACAAAAAAAAGAAAGCTGTAGGCTGTTAGGGAGGGTCAGATTAGGTCTGAGAAAGTGGTGATGTGTCTGACTTTGGACAGCGAGCTACATATGTACTTGAGGAGAGTGCTTCATGTAACAGGGAGTCAGTACAAAAGGCCTGGGGCACCAACGTACTTGACAAGTTTGAGGAAGGGCAAAGAGGCCAGAATGGCTGTTGCAGAGTGGGTTAGGGGGAGCGTGTGGTAGGAGATGAGGTCAGAACAATGACTGGGGCAAACTGTGTAGGGCCACGAAGGCTGATTTTGGCTCTTACTCTGGGTCATAGGGAACCACTTCAAGAAGTGGCATGTGAGGCAGAGAGAAAGAATGATTCCAAGGCAGTTCATCTAAGCAAATGGAAGGACAGAATTGTCAAAACTGAGACGGGAAACACATTTAAGGACATCTGAAATTCAGATGTGGCTATGTTGAATCTGGGATGTCTGCCATATATTCAAGCAGAGGTACTGAATGGGCAGCTGGATATATAGGTCCTGAAGTTCAGGGAGAGGTTCAGTATAGACCCATAGCTTTGGGAGGTATCAGCACACAGATGGTATGAAACTAGACAAAATCACAAAGCAAAAACATAGAGAAGAGAACAAAATGTTGAGCTCCAGGACGCTCCAACATAAAGAGAACAATTAGAAGAGAAGGAAGCATGAATGGAGAGTGAGGAAATGGCCACTAAGATTGGGAGAAAACCAAAAGGTGTTGTACTCTATAAACCAAATAAAGTCAAGTTTCAAGGAGTCATCAGTAAGTTTTGTCAACTGCTGCAGACAGGGCAAGTAAAGGTGAGTTCTGAGCACTAACCACTAGGTTTACTGACCTGGTGATTATGGTCATAAATATAGTCTTGAACAATATTATCTTTATTAAGTATGAGTTGATGTGACAATCTATGACACTCTGTGTACCTCCATGCCCTCATGTCTTTTCTAAACAAAGTAGCTCCTGGCATTTCCCTGAATATGGGTATGTAATCTGATTTGGGTTGAATTACCTTACATTCTTGGGATACAAGCAAGTGATTAAGTGATTGTCCTCTAATCCATAAGCAGCCTAAGGTTGCCGGACAACCAGTACAGTGATCTAATCCCTTAACTGCCTAATAAGGATGAAGAGTCATTAACTGTATGGTAACTAGTTGGAGAGTAACTAATTGAGCCAGACTGTTAGTGAGACAGGATATGAGAGACAGAGAAAAGGGAGCTAGCAGAAGCCAGTTGTCCACAAATGCCTCCTAATTCTAGATGTAGCACTGCATGCAGTCCCTGCCACAGCAATGGCACACGAAGATGAAACCTCCTGGTCTAGTTCTTTATCATTTCACATGATGGTGGCACAATGTGGCAATATACAGATTCGTTACGATTTTCCAAATGCTCCTCACCTAACTTTAGCCTCAAATGCGTTATTTGTTGGCTACAGCCTAGATTCTAGATGAATCACTTCATTTGAATAATTTAGCAGAAGGGGAGGTCAGATATAAAAGGCAAAAATAGAAATGATCCAGGCGTTGGAACATGCAGGAGCAAAGGCATGCAAAAGGGCAATGTGAAGCTTTTTATTTTTTTGAGACCAGTTATTATTCTATTGCCTAGGCTGGAGTGCAGTGGTGCGATCTTGGCTCATTGCAACCTCCGCCTCCCGGGTTCAAGCAATTATCGTACTTCAACCTCCCAAGTAGCTGGGATTACATGCGTGAGCCACCATGCCTGGATCATTTTTGGACTTTTAGTAGAGATGGGGTTTCCCCATGTTGGCCAGGCTGGTGTCAAACTGCTGACCTAAAGTGATCCACCTACCTCAGCCTCCCAAAGTGCTGGGATTACAGACATGAGACAGCATGCCCGGCCAGTGTGAATCATTTTTAGTTATTAAAATGGGTATGAGGCATATTTGTTTGTCGAGAAGTAGGGAAGTGTATGGAGTAACATCTTGGGATATGGTTGGAGAGGAGGAGGTCAGACTGTGGAAGACCTTAAATGTACTTCAAGACAAGAGGCCTGACTCTCCCTGCAGGTAAAGACACCATTATTTACCAAGATATTAAGGAGGTCTCGATGGGTAATACTGCTAGAACATTAACAGCAGAGAGCTCTGACCATCCTAAGCTTGAATGGCAGAGAAAACAGGATGGGTACCCAAAATTGAGAGAGTAACAGGAATGATGTGTGGAGATATGCAGTCAATCTGAGGGCACTTGGTAAGGGAAGGGGCCAGGGGAACAACGCCCTGTAGGTACTTCCTTCCTACCCTCTGATCATCTGCCAGTGCCTCCTGCTGATGGAACCCATCAGGAAGCCAGAGGGCAAGGAGTCTGCTAAAGTGTCCCACATGGGTTCGACTCCCAGGTTCCAGAACAGACTATAAGCAAAACAAAATGGGAACGTGTCACCTCACAGCCATGCTCTCAGAAGAGTGATCTAGAAAAACGAAAAAGACAAGACAAAACAAGGAGACCAGTGTTTTTCTGTCTCTGAAATAACTCAGCATCCCAGGCACTCATCAATGGCAAGTCCAAGTGAGTAGGCTTAAAATTCCTCACCTTTCCATGTTTATGCAACTGAGTAGGATGCAGGAGTGTAACCAACTCATTATCAAAACAGCATCTCATAGACACATGCCTATGTAGCTTTAAAACAAACATGGGAGAATGTCAAGTTCTTCCACTAAGTGGGTTGGGGAGTAGAGGCTACTAGTATGAAAGAATATCAAGACACTGGATAATGGGAAGAGGGGAGAAGGTCAGTAGCTGTAGGGTGTAAATCAAGGGAGACTTTCAAATTACAGGGCAAACCATGTAATTCTAGGGAAGAGGGAAAACTGAGGAAAGGAAGACATGTAATAAGAAGCCAACTTCATTTGAGACAAGGGGAGAGAATAAGCAAAAACAGAGAGAGAAACGGGGGTGGTTTAAAAAAGTTATGTGTGGGAGTTTCTATCTTCTCAGAGAAGCCTTGAAGCAAGATCTTGGGCTAAGAAGGTAGATAGTGGAAACAGTTATAGGAACCGTTTAGGAGTAACCAAATAAAATCGTTTTCTTAGAAAAGTTAAATGAACTAATGGGCAGGATGTTACGTTTGGCTCCCTATTAACATCACACTCTTAACAGCTAAATCCTTTGACCAGGTAGTAACTTTTTTTCCCAAGTATTTCCCTCTAAGCATCACAATTTTTAATTCTGTTCCATAGCTGTAGACTTCTAAAGGACTGAATTGCATAATTAGCAAATGTTTATTACTTACAAATGACTTAATTAATGTTAGGAGCCAGGAAATTAACCTCAAATATAATTAATCCCAAATGAAAAAAATTATTAAACAACACAATTATTAAAGTGTGTGGCAAGTATATATTAAGATCATACATATATACTTGATATGATACGAGAATCTTCACTTAACATGTCTTACAGTCTAACAGTTAGAAATAATGTGTATGACTCTACAAAGACCAACTTTAAATTTTAAAAATACAATAAGACTATATATAGTTTTTAAATTTTAAAGTTGATCATATAATATGCATATATATGCGCATATGCACATCTTTGGTAATTTTAGTGATTAGGAAATTAATCTCAAATAAAAATGATTTAAAATGGTTAAAAAGTATAAGTATATATTAAGATAAGCATATTTAAAATAATTGATATGATAGAATGATAATATGGAAATCCTTACTTAAAATGTCTTAGTATCTAGTCTACCAATTAGAAATAATATGTGTATTACTATGCAAAGATCAACATTAAATTTTATAAGTACACTAAAACTATGTATCTTTGGTAATTTTAGTGATTAATGCTTTAATTAAGAGATGAGGTACATGCAGACACATGCAATAAACTGACATAATTCATCATATTGAAAGAATAACATGATGAATGCATATGTATATTGTAAATTATACAACACACATGCAAATGATATACTCATTATCTCACAGAGGCATTATTTTTCCTACAGTCAAACTGCAACAAATCTTCAAGTATTACTCAATCTACTGAATGACTATTTAGGAACAAAGTAGTTTGCAGTATCTTTTGCAGAATGATAATTTAAACTGAGAAACTCAACTTAATGGAAATATAGAGCAGACATTTTTAGTGGCCACATCCCTGTGTGAGCTAAGCTGGAAACAAGTCCCTGTACTATGTAGCTATTGTTCACTAGTGTCATTTTAAATAGACGTCTAGACACTGGAGATTTTAATAAGGCCTTTAAGTACACTGCCAAATTAATCTTTATTTATTTATTTACGTCGAACAGTGAATACATTGATCATTGACTGGTTGGAAAAATGGCAACACTGGCCCAGAAACAGTTTCTCAATGAAAGAGTAATTACTTAAAAACACAACCTTCTGAGCTTGATTTGTTTTTGAATGAAGTGTCCTAAAACAAAGACAATTTAAACATGACTATATTTGGTGTCTGGAAATAGCTAGTAAATACTGATGTGTGTGTGCTTGGATGAGAGCCGACAGGCTCCCCAAATCCTGATACAGGCTGGGCAGGCTGAGGTGACGATGTAAGCTCTGAAGCTCTAGAAGAACAAGCTTGGGTTACTTATAAACAGCTACCTAGCACATAGTCAGGCTAACCTTCTCTGGTGTAATTCAGCTTGGAGATACACTGTAAATTAAGCTTTTGGACTGCATTCAGTGAAAATAAATGAGTTTTTTTTCTTTTTTAAATATGAAAATTAAAGTAACTAGGGGAGGAATAAAGTGCCTGTGGAATTCTTATAATACCTGACTACAGAGTATCAGTATTGTTCCAAAGGTGAACAAAATGTAAATGAACATGTTTAGTTAAAACAAATAGCATATCCATTGATATTTCTAATCATTTTTAAACTTTAATTTGGGTAAAAGGACTTCTTTTAGGAGGGGGAAGACTACTATAGATGTTTCTACTTTACTGATGAGATTGAATCAGCATCTATGAATCAAAAAGAGTAGGCCTTCAACACTGCTATATACTTCAATGCATTATAATTCTCACTCTTAAATCAAACCTAAAGAAAAATATTTATAAGCACTGCCTTTGTATGAATCAAATTTAATAGCTTCATGGATGACTTTTTCTCATCTAGGATAAGAAGACAATACCCCTATTAATATATTAACATTATGAAATTTTGTAACATTTTTAAGATTTCTTTGAAAAGTCTGTTTTACTTTTTAATTTCATCTATTTCCCAGAAAGGTCTTTAAGGCTCTACAAGCCTTGCATTTTCTTATTGCTGACAGTTCTTGAAGCTACGCTTGAATGCTTTCTTTATCCTTTGGTGAACAATTGAAAGATCATATGCAAAAAGACTGTGCCTTCTCCTTTTCTTGCTCTGTAATTAAGGCATTCTAATACATTTCTTCACAGTTGGTACAAGAGCAAACTGCTAAGATTCATAGATTGAGACAATTTTGATGCCTATAATTATATAAACACATACAATATGATTTTTCTAATCACAGATTTAAAAAATAACAACAAAACTCCTTCAAACAAAATGATTAATCTCTGGAAGGTTAAGTTAAAATGGGTCTTCTTGTATTGTCTTAATGAGTATATGCAATTCACAAAAATGAAAAAAAATACATTTGGTTAATTAACCTTTAAGTTGTGTCAATGATAAATTCATATAACGAACACATTTTCTCCAAATCAATGTATATTCTGAGAGTCTCAGATTTTCAGGTTTTCTTCTTTTTGCTTAAAGATGAAAATACTGCCTATGTATCTAAAGTGCCAACCAAATGCAGGCTTTAAAATCATATAAAAATATCTAGATTTTAAATTACATGTGTGTGTATATCTATATATTTATATCTATATAATTTCTGAACAAAGATGCTTCTAGAAATACATTTAGTTTAATATTTCTTAATTGGGAAACTGTATCTGTAACTCAAGAAAATGCTTTTGTAAACAGTGATTAAAAAAAAAAAACACGAAGCTTAAAATATAAGATTTATAAACCCTCTAATTCATTTCCAGAAATATAAGCCTGAAATTATATATCAACAATCATTTTAAACAAGAACAAAAGAATGATTTGTGCTACTATTTAGAAAAAACACTTTTCAGTGCACAAAGAAGTATGCTTATAGGTTTCTGTCACATTTTGAATAGATGTTCAGAATTTTATACCCATTTTCTTTATTAAAAAATACTGGGTTTGCTACTGGGTTAAAATATTGCAAATGAATTAGATGGTAGCCAATTAGATGACTTTTTGAATAAACTTTGGAGATTATAAAAAACTTTACATCTTATGACTTAAAAACTTAGACTGTTGTAAGAAAATACTAGAAAATATAGAATGTTATAATTGTATGTTAAAAATGGTACTTTTCGATAATTCTCCTGACTTTATTTTTTGCAAAAATATTCAACTGTATAAAATTCAGAGAGACCCCTCACCTCATATATCCATCTTCCAGATTCTATCTCCCTCTTTGAATGTTTCTTTCTTTCTCAACATATGTATTTATTTTGTTGAAATATTTAAAGGAAATCCCAGAAACCAACTCAATCTACCCTTACACATTTTTGTATGTATCTCTTTTTCAGAAAAGGACATTTTCTTTTTGACACAATTTCTTATATAATGCCACAATGGCATTGTCATGCCTAAGAAATTAACAATAATTTCTAGGTATTAAGAATTCACAATAATTCATATTCAACTTTCAATGACTATCTAAAAAATGTGATTTTTTTTTTTTTTTTTGTAGTCTGATGGAATCAAAGTGCAAGAAACAGGGTCAACTGTATTTGGTTAGGATGTCTCTTTCTCCTAGTGCAGTTCCTCCTTTTCACTGTTAATTTTTTTCATGTCTTGTCTTATTGAAGAAACTGTTCCGACTTCTTTTTAAATTGAATTTGGAATGTCACTGTTGAAGAAAGTGCAGTATTGGGCTGACAAAGTGAAACCTGCCAAACTTCTCAAATTAATTTTTTTGGCTATAAAGGGGCAAAGAAGTCCTGAAACACTTCTGCCCTACTTCATGATATGAAACATCTCTATGAGGCCCTTCACCAAGTCTACCTGTCACATTAAGGAGTCTAAAATTGTAATAATCATTCATGAAATTTTGTGTTATACAATATTACTTTGATGTATTGCAGCTTGTAAAATAGTTTTTATTTAATACTGTTAAGATATTTATGCATAAACCAAATGACATTGAATAAGCAATAAATGTTTAGAAATTCCAAGTTTACAAATATCTTTCTTAGAATGTGTAAGGAAATAATTGAGAATTGTTTTTTAATCATCCTGAGAAAGAAATACAATTTGGCATGTCTCTTAACTTTTGCTTTTGCCCTCTTTTTTAAGCGATCATTTATCCAGACAGGCAGGTTTTCATTAAATTTAATTTGTGTAGAGTTTAAATATTAAGTTGAGTTATTAGGATGGTAAACCAGTTGATAGCTCTGTCTTTTAACATCTTGTGGTGCACTTTTTAAGAGAGGTATATAGAATATTCAGAGGATTATAAAATGCCGATGAAAATTACAAGTGTTAGAAAAGAGAAAATGAAACTTTAACATATCTTCATCGTATTTGTGTTAGATAAAAATGTAAATTAGCATATATGAAATTGGCTTAATCTTTCTTTGCAACAGCTTTAGCTAATAAAACTTCAAAAAGATCAGTGATGCAGTTTTTGAAAATCCTAAATATGAATGACTTTAAATGGAACCATATGAAGTGAATGACAGTAAAGTAATCGTAGATGAAATTACCAATTTCAAATGAAATAAATTCAAAATGAAAAGGATGAAGGGCAATTAAGTACCTATTTTGACAATTCCAAGTGGTCAAGTTTTTAAAAGTATGACACAGGAACCTTAACCTATCTATATATGAGTGATAAATGAGGCATTTTGTGTCATTACATCCCCATAAATCACTTTCTTTAACTGCTGATGGCTTTTATCAGATCTAACCTTTTCAAGCTTCTATTAGAGTGCTAACATTTTCAACTTTGACACATATGCAGTTTACAAATTCTGCAGCTGATTAACTCTGGACAGAAGCTCACTGGCATCATTGTCTTTAAGTTGGGTGAAAGCCTTAGGGTCTCAAAAACTCAGACACTTACATTACAGTACAAAAACCTCAATTAATATAAGGGGTTGGGCTTTAGAGTTGCTAGGAGTTTGTTTTCCGTTAGGAAACAAATATGAACAATACTTCATGTTCTATGAAACAGGTGATCTAGGAAATACTAAAAATGAAAAAAAAAGTATTATAAGAGCAAGCCTCATAATAAGGGTTAATCATGTATTTTTTTTGCCTTAAAATATGTAGTTTTTGACAAACAAGAAATACTGTTCAAAAAATGAGTGCTAAAGCTTAGTTTTGACACAATGAAAACAGAAAACCCAAGATTAATACATTCATGGGGTAAGGGATATGACCTGAAATAAAATATAATTTAAGTGAGGCTTTTATACTGATGAAACATTTTAATAATTTTTATGGAGAGATGTTAAATCAAACTAAAATATATAGCTTAACTTTCACGTAAATTCCTAACATTCTACATGAAAGGTTGTTTTGGTTAATTCAACCAGTCAATTCAGTTAAAAACGATGAACACTCTTATTCTGCCTACTTTTAAAACAGTTGTATTAAAATTATAAAGACAATCATGTAGAAGGTAAGGCAATTTCTGTTAAAGTTACTTGTTAAAATACCAAAACTTCACGGGATACTTCTTATACATAAAATTAGAATAAACTACTTATTACCATCAAGAAACATTTCATCACAAGATGTAACTTTAAAATTATCAAAATATTTGCCTATTAATAGTGTAGGAACAAATAAGGCAAATACACGAAAGCTGTAATCTTCTATTAACTTGCAGACAAGTGAAGATCAAGACTTCACCGTATTTTTAATGGTCCTAATTTCTTAGTTGAAGAGTCAAATACAACAGTTAAAATGGGCAGTCTGAGGGTTTTGATGATAAACATAAAGTTGTACAGGTAGATATGAATAGGTCAGTGTATTTATATAAATAGCACATACCTAAATACATGTGAGTTAGTGGGAACAAAGATATCAGAGAAACATATTTAGAAAATATAATTGATACAGACTTTGAAAAAAAGCCAAAGTTCAAAAAAATACTGTCTTTGACAATAATAACCAGACAGAACAAATCGTGATGCTGGTTGTTTCAGCACCAGAAGCTTGAGTGCTTCAAATAGTATTAGTTTTGATAAGAACTACCAGTCATCCGGCCTAAATCATGAAACCTAGAGAGACAGACTAACGGCACTGAAGTAAAAATGTTCACAGAGAACCTCCTGCGGCAGATTGCCTGTTGTTGATAAATGACAAATCTTAGAAAAATAGTGGGGGAAGGACAACTTTTTCTAGCATCACAAGCCACATAGCCTCATAATGTCACCATCTAAGGCCTATCCATGACAAATTAAAAACTTCTTTATTTCACTAATAATGTCACTCATCACAGGAGCTGGGCAGTTACACTTTGACAATTCAGATGTAAATCCTGGGCGGCCTATGAGTATTCATGACAAAGGCATATTTATCATTTAAAACAAAAGGACATGACTTCTTGGTGTTCATATCAAAGACCAGTGATGGATGAGGCCATGCTAATCAAAAGACAGGCTAGAAAGAACACAGATGTTTGCTACTTTGATTAAGAAAAGACTATTCCTTCCCCTAAAACCTCCCCAATGTGGACATTGCAAATGGTTTTAAATGTATAATTTTAAATAGACATCTAAAAGTTTAAATTTCTTAGCTATAGCTCTTACAATAAAATAACATTTTTTTCAACCACAAATTATGGAAATTCTTAAAACCAAGAAAAGATCCAGTTACCAGAAAATAGTAGTTCAGAAGGACAGTACCAATTGCGGAAATCTCTCTATGAGTTTCCAGAAAAATGAGAAAAAGTCTATCATCTCAACTTTCATAAACAGCACAACTGTGAAATCATTGTTAGGAATTAAATAGAAAACAAGGTTGAAGACATTTTTTGTCATTTTTGTTTCTTGCCATTGAGCTGCTGATTTTCATTCCAAATGCTTTTCCAGTTGAAAAGCATTAAAAAATAATTGTTTGGCTGGGCACGGTGGCTCATGCCTGTAATCCCAGCACTTTGGGAGGCTGAGGTGCGTGGATCAGGAGGTCAGGAGATTAAGACCATCCTGGCCAACATGGTGAAAACCTGTCTCTACTAAAATACAAAAAAATCAGCAGGGCATGGTGGAGCACACCTGTAAGTACCAGCTACATGGGAGGCTGAGGCAGGGAATTGCTTGAGCCAAGGAGGCAAGGTTGCAGTAAGCCAAGAGCATACCACTGCACTCCAGCCTGGCACAGAGCAACACTCTGTTTCAAAAAAAAAAGTTCATATTTTAAGGTTTATTTAAAACCTTAAAGGTAGTTAATTCTGGCGATTTTAGCATTCATCACCATTTTGGATGAGACAGACCAAAAATAAGTGTGGTATTAAAAAAAAAAAAAAAAAAAAGCAAAGGTATTTAGAGCTGGAGCTATTGATAGCACTTCCTCCCATTCCTCTGATGAAGAGCTATCATCAGGGCTGGCTAATAGAAATCCAATTTACAAGGCCCTGCTCATTTAAGTCCTTTCAAGACACACAGGATTGGTAACCCTTCAGACCCGCAAACAAATGCCTGCTCTTCCAGGGCAGAACTATTTTAATGTTGGTTACTGGGAAGTCATCACTGCAAGGTCACCTTGAATAACCATGGATGATGAGGGGTGGGAAAAGCCCACTTCTAAGTGATCTGTTTCCTGCCAATTTTCCTTGTCACTTTTTCAATTCCAGTGAAGCACACTTGTTGATAAGCTTTTAACAGAGTAATGTACGACAAAAAACAAAAAACAAAAATCCCCCTCCTCCACATATGAAAGCCATATGACGGGAAAGAACTGCCTGTGTATTTTAAGAATATTGGGGAGCTTTGTTTTGCCTTTTGGCAGGATCGTCTTCCTCTCAAAATGATGGAGACACTAAAGTCATACAGTAAGTCTCAGCATGCATATCTGTGTTTCTTGTATAGAAAATGTGTCACATTAAATGTGTCACTGGTGTTACACCAACAAGTGCATTCCATTTTATAATACTGAGCTGTATCTACACATGTATCAGGGTCTACTTTTAACTAGCCAAGGTAAGTATTATATGTCTTACTTATAATAGGTATGTTCTCTTTAAAAAATACACACTTGCTTCTCACAGAGACAGTTAAGAGTTGAATATGATAGAGGGCTCAACACTCAATATATTAAGAGGTATTTATAGAATAACAAAAATGTTTCACCTTTTGGCCCTTTTATGAAAAATTTACTGGATGCCTAATATATTTAATATTCAGTAGCACGTGAGAATAATTTTTATGCAACTCTGATAGTTAGAAAGATAGATAACTCAATTATTAGATCATCTATCAAAATATTCAGATGTATAAGAGGCTACTAAAAAGATTGATGACTGAGAAAGTCCACTGATTCTCCAGCCGTCATATTCATGCATTTGGCCAGACAACATTTTTCGCTGCCTTCACAAGCAAGCTTCATTACCCATCACTCCACTGAAAAGAGTTTATTATGAGGCTGCCATCTTGGCAAGACTATTATTTAGATGATAAATGCTGAGGGGGAAAAAAGTGTGTCTCCTTCTTTTTTTTTTTTTTTTTTTTTAAGAAAAAAGATGAGCTCTTCTGACAGATAAAACAAACAACATCTACATTTCTAATTAACTTAAATTTGGCAGATACAAATATAGGTCAGTTAAAGCTATGATGTTATCTTCTGTCTGAATTTTACCCTTAATTTGTAAAATGTAAATTAACTAATTAGAAGAAAAACAGCATGATTAGTGACAAAAATGCTTCAGCTGGGTCTTTGCTTCCTGACATTTATGATCAACTATAATGAATTATTGCTTTTTAAAATAATTGATAGAATATATTTTTTTTTCTCACCACAGTGAAATAAATTTTACAAAGAATTTATAAAAGAAGGCCAGGAACCTGGCAAAACAACAGAACTTTGTGCTGGGCTTTCTGAGGAAAAGATATATATAGAATGCCATTCTATTAGAAACAATTGGGTAAATTTGTGCCTGTGTAGCTGGGGGTAAATTTAGAAGAGAGATATGTGTGGACATGAAGTCCCTAATAGACCCTGTTAAAAAGATTGTTTTATATATAGAAAAATAAAATGCCTTATACTGGGCTCTACTACAGTTTATGTTGTACTGGGGACTTAACCCTTTCTCTGTCATTTCAAATGGATTTGCTGAGTACTCAGGCAATTAGTGAGAACAGTGCTGGGGGGTGGGTTGCAACGTTAGATAGAGAATGGTTAGAAACAAGAAACGATCTGCCCACTTGAGTTTCGGCAGGAAAACCTGTCACTGTTAAGTAAAATTAATTCATGTAATAGTTAAGTGAAAAGCAGTTTTCAACTATTCCTATGTAGATAAAGATTCTACAATGAGAAGTACAGGTACAATGTCAGACATAAATGTCAATTAAAAGTTACATAAAATCCTGAACAGAAAAGTGTGTGGGGGCGGCCATGCTTTGGCACAGTGGAGTGTGTGTGACTAGGCCTTGGGCAAGGAGAGCAGGATGGGGGCTGTCAGTTCTCATAGCACACAAACTAAGAGGTCTGATCTGAATGAGGAACACCAGGAAATTGGAACTGAAGCCTACTGGTAATGTAGACAGAAGCTGAATGGGCTCAGTTGCTAGTGGGCATTAGTTCCCAGTGGCATGACACCATTTGAAATGGTGGAGAAAATAGAAAGAGAAATGATTCAAACAAAGATATATGATGTCTAGGGTGTTACTGAGAAGTGCAGTGATATATGTAAAACAGATGAGTTAAAACAAATACTCCAAAATTTCAGTCTTAATTTTGGGTATGCCATTAAAATACTTAGCTTGGACAAAAGTATCTTAATTTCATTTAGGAGACAGTTATCCATTTGGAAACAATACAACTAAAATACCTGAATACTCCTTTTCCAATATTATGATAAATATGTAAAACTTTCCACACTTTGCAAAGTGCAATCTAAATGTTTGGAGAATATTATTGCACGGATTTTATATTTACTAGCTGTGGAGAAAGCATAAAAATCTTTCTGAATAGCTGCTTCTCATTAAAAAGAGTAGTTTTAAAAAAGCATTCATATTACTTTTATATTTATAGAAATTCATTAATAGTACACATTTTTCTTGCCATCTCCATGCCATCATGATACTAAATTAAAAAATTATATGGATAACCAAAGCCCCAATTCATAGCATATAAATCTAACATAGAACATCAATTCATACATGACAGAAAATTCTCTTGACAGTTCTCATGTCTCTACCTAACACTTCAGCCTTTTAACACATTATGTACCCAGGAGATAATTAATTCAATTTACCTAGAATTTACCTTTATGTACTTTAATCTTGCACTTCAGAGGTAATCCTCAAACTTCTGAATGCCAATAAATTGGTTTCTATCAAAAAGACAAACTATAAAACATAAGAGCGCACAGACCTCCTCATCTGTTTAGTTTTTCTCTTTGCAGCTATTAACAATCTCCGTTCACATTTGTCATTTTGAAAAACTAATTTAATTTTTTAATTAAAAGCATTAATAGTTCCAAGTAAGGGTTTCAGCTTGATGGTAACTGGGGAAAAAAAAAGGCTAGAGAAATGTAAAAAGCAATCATTTATATCTGTTTAAATTATTTATTATTTCTGTAATGAAGGCAGCACTTTTGCATTTGAGGAGCATGTTTATCTGTGAAGGAGAAGGAAGACAAGGAGAGAAATGTAATGAGTGTCAGGTATCCTGACCAAACCTGAGTCCCTCAGTGTTGCAGGAAGGTCAGACCCTTTCAGCATTGTACTGGTGTGTCAAAATACGTAAACAAACCATCACAGTGCAGGAAGAAGAATGACCTTTCAGTTCCTCATGTTTGGGCTGCCAATGGAGCTTTGGACGTGGGGTATGCATGAATGGTTTTCCTAGCTGCTTGACAAATGCAACTCCCAAGGTTTCTTTCAAGTGTGATTGTTAAAAGCCCTAGGTTCATACATTTTGGTACAATTTTCTAAACCCACATAACTCATGGTGGAAACAGATGTGAGGTTAACTATCAATACCCTGAATAATCAGATTCAGTGCAGCCAGTCTAAAATTACTTTATCAATGTTCAAATGCAAGAGATGAAGGGTGGGAGTCAGTAAAATTAGAAATAATTTACTTTGCTCTAAGAGTCGTAATTATTGTTAATCAGTTCTCTAAACTTTATGATGTCATATCACAATTGTCTTCTTTCGCTGTTTATAAGACGAATTTCTCTATTCTCTCTCTCTGAAAAAAACCACTTAGTCTCTTTCTACCATGAATGATCCCCAAATCAAACACTCTCTGATCCATCACTCAGATTTCTATCCCACAGCCCAGTTGCTTTGGACATCTCTAAACATCCCAAATGAAGTTATTGCTAACCTACATTATTTTCTATTCCCAATTCTTTAATAGCATCAATATTTCACCACCAATATCAAAACTTCAAAGTTATTTCTGTTCTAAACCACTTAATACAACAAAACTTTTACTGATATATTGAATGTTGGCATTACTTGACAAATTCTGTGAATTCTGTCTCTATAATCTCTGTAAGTCTATATGGTTCCCTTCCATTTCCACTGGTACAATTATAATTTGGGAATTAATGGATTATTTCAATATGGATGACTAACAGCAATAGTGTCCCTATTTCTAAATTCTTGTTTCTATCCAATCGAAGCACTGCTACCAGAATAATCCATCCGAAAGTTATGTCCTAATCATGTCACTCTTCTGTCCAAAAAACTCCATTGGCTTTCCAGTTCTGTGACCTTGATTTGGGCACGTAACCTCTTCATAGCTCAACTTTCTCTGAAGAAATGGAGATAAAATACTAGCATTTACCTCATAGGATTGTTATGTGGATTAGAGTGGAAAATACATGTAAGCGCTTAAACCAATGCCTTGAACATAACTGGTGCTTAATATTAGCTATTATTATGATCTATGTACATGTCTGTTTCCTTATTAGTTTAAAGGCAAGATTAAGTTTTGCTTACTTTTGTATACCCTCAAATATATAATCTGCTATTTCTATATAGAAGTAACTTATTAAGCATCGGCTGAATTTAACTGTATATCTACTCCACTACTGATGGGCTGGTTTGCTAGAACTTGTTGCATTAGGAATACAGCAGGCCAGGCATGTTGGCCTGTGCCTCTAGTCCCAGCACTTTGGGAGACAGAGGTGGGAGGATCGCCTGAGACCAGGAGTTCAAGGTCGCAGTGAGCTATGAGGGCACCACTGAATTCTAGCCTGTGTGACAAAGTGAAGCCTTGTCTCTAAAATAAATAAATAAATGGAATATGAAGTGGTGAAAATACTCATTTCACATTAAACCGATTAAAGGTAATAGGAGCTGGTCAAGTATTTTGATCTAGTGTTGAGTTTAGTATGGCTTTACGTACCTGCCATTGGCACAAAACCAATGACTTCATTTTTAATATCTTCTTAATCAATATGGAGTACTCTTAAAGTATCTCAGCTGGTCATCAAAGATGACTAAGAGAGCCTCCTACTTATATAAGTTGAGCTTTATGAATCCTAAAAAAAAAATCCTCTTTAATAAATAAAAAAAAATTGGCTTTAATTTTTAACTTATGATCACTTGGAATGAAATGCCAGGAATGCTATAAGACTGAATTTAAAATGGGAGGTGGTGGTAATGGTTAGCAAGCTGCCAGCAACAAATGGGAAGGAAAGAGCAAAAGGGAACATATAAAGAGAAGCAGAAGGGGTTAATAAGACAATTTGCTGGTACACTCCTGTGTGAAAACAGAAGGTGACCAAAACACAAGAAATATCTCAATGTCAGGGATCCAGACAGAAAAGGAAGAAAACCAAGAGGATGGAATTCACACAAATCTTAAGGGTACACTAGAAGAATGTAAGGCAGAGAGGAAAAAAAAAAAGCCACAAGTAATTGTAATTGACTAGTGTTAATGAAAAAAAGGGAATTCATAGGAGAAATTGACTTTTTATAAAAATTTGACTGCCAGAATCAATTAGATATTAGAATGAAAGAATGTTTACCACTGCCATTATGTATCCATGAAGATTTCTGTTTCATGAGAAGAGTATGAGACATGCAAATTGCATTCCTGACTCATTTTCCACATTCCACATATGTGAGAGGGAATGAGCACAGGCAAACCAGGGCAACGGAGCCTCATCATTTACACATCATCCATTCCAGGAGATACCTGAACGATAACAAACAGCAGAAGATGCTGGCAGAGGAAAAGAAAAAGCACAGCTGCTATGAACAGGGCTCTGTGTCTCACCAAAATATGGCCTGCTTTATTTTAGTCCAAGAGGGGTAAGAAGCCCTGAGTGCTACCAATAGATAACCAAAGAAAGCCATTTTCTAACAACCATATGCTTATTATGATCCTTGGCCTTGAACATATCAAAGACTTCCCTTTTGCTGGCATAAAGTCGTAACTAAAAAATCCCATTCCAACTCTCAGAAGCCTGCGAGAAAGAAAGGTAGAATATATGGATATCTGAGAGAGACAGAGAGAAACAGATCTCAAAAGAAAGTAACCTGAAGGACCGCACAGTACTCTCTCTATGCTTAAGAGAATTTGTTCCTGATGACAATGAAGTCTACAAATTAAATGGATTTAACAAAGATACAAAGATTAAGATTACAAGGTTAATTTTAAACAAGACAAACTGGTTTACACAAATCTGTTAAACTATGTGTTAAAATCGTAATTGAAAGTCTCCTACTTGGAACCAAGTTAGGGTAACAAAGAATGGATTAGCCCTCTGTTCAAAGTTAAAAAACAAACAAAATAGATGACATAACAGTTTTTAAACACTAGACATCAAGCAATGGAGAACTGTAATCCCAGAGTGATGGGATTACAAAGAGCGAGCCATTTGATTGGCCTAGCCTAATAGAGTTTCCAAGTTGTGATGTCCAAAGGGTGAGCCCAGGTGAAGCCCAGCAGTCTTCCTGAGTTGAGGAATTGTAGCTAGAAGAATGGGAAAGCCAAAGCAACTAGAATTTAAAGGCAGAATACCAGCAGGAGAAAACTGCCCACAGAGAGAGAGAATTCCAGAGACCTAAGTAGATCTCCCTCAAGTATTCAGAAGAATACAGATAAGTGCATATATGTACAGCTCTAGAAAACTAGAATGACATTACCAAACCAGTTTGACCTAACTGACATTTATAAGACACTCCATTGAACAAAAGTGGAATAAAGTTTCAAGCGTACACAGAAAATTTACAGAGATAACTGAAGTCTGAACCAGAAAATAAATCTCTCAACATTTAAGAATTCAAATTTGTTATCTGATCTCAATGGAATTAAATTAGAAATGAAACAGAAAGATATCTGAAAATTTCTCAAATATTTTAAAACAAAACAGCATACTTCAAAATAAGTGTGAGTCAAAGAAGAAATCAAAAGTAGAAAGTACGTGGAACCAAATAAAAATGAAAATGCAGCCACAACAGTGCTCAGGAGTACATTTATTGCACTAAAATGTCTATATTGGAAAAAACAAAGAATGAATTAAAATCAACAACTTCAGTTTTTCACCCTAGGAAACTAGGAAAAGAAAGACAAGCTAAACAGAAACTAACACAAAGAAATAATATAAGAAAGAGAAAAAAAAAATTAACAGTTTTAAAAAAAAACAAAAAAATTTGGTTCTTTCAGAAGAACAACAAAATTGACAAACCTCTAGGCAGGTTGATCTGGAAAAGAAGACACAATTATCAATATCAGGAATGAGAAAGGTGACATCACATCTCTACAGATATTAAAAGATAGAAAGGGAATATTTTCAACAAGCATATGTCAAAACATTCTGCAACTCAGATTAAATGGACAGACACTTTGAAAGACTCAAAGTGCCAAAGCCTACTCAAGAACAAAAAGACATAACCTGTATCTCTTATAACTACTATGGAAGTGATTTTGTAGTTAAAAACCTTCCAGTAAAAACATACCATAGACCCAGATGCTTTGACTGGGGAATACCACCAAAAATTTAATGGACATTTTGTGCAAACCTTTCAAAACAATTAAATAGGAGGGAATGTCTCTCAATTCATACTAAGAAGGCAGCATTATGTTAATATCAATATCAGATAAATACTTTAGAGGGAAAATTAAAACATAAATCCGTATCACTCATAAACACAGATGCAAAAATTCTTAACAAATTTTAACAAATCGAATCCAGCAAAATAGAAAAAGCGTATTGTTTCAGAATCAAATGAAGTTTACTTCAGGAAAGCAAAGTTGGTATAACATTAAAAAAAAATCAATCACTATAATTCACTACACTGACTGACTAAGAAACCTATGTGATCATTGTAATAGATGAAGAAATAGCATGTAACAAAAATTCAACACCAATTTTTGAAAAAAACTTGCAGCAAACTAAGACTAGAAGGTAGTTTCTTCAACCTGATAAAGGGCATCTACAAAAACCTATAGCTAACATCATTCTTTTATATTATTTTAGAGACAGAATCTCACTCTACTGCCCAGGTTAGTGTGCAGTGGGATGATCACAGCTCACGGCAGCCTTGAATTCCTGGTTTCAAGTGATCCTCCCATCTCAGGCTTCCGAGTAGCTGGGACTACAGGTGTGCACCACGCCTAATTTTTTTTTTTTTTTTTTTAATAGAAACAAGGTCTCACTCTGTTTCCCAGGCTGGTCTAGAGCCCCTGGCCTCAAAAGAGTCTCCTGCATTGGTCTCCCAAAGTGCTAGGATTAGAGGCATAAGCCACTTGTGCTTACCCCTAACATCATTCTTAATGGTGAAAGATCTAAAATCCTCTCAGATCAGCAGCAAGGCAACAATGTCCATTCTTACCATTCACTTTTATATAAGGTAAAAGATAAAAAAAAAAAAAGCATAGTAATTGAAAATGAAGTAAAATGGTCTTTAAAACAACATAGCTGTCTATGTAGAAAATCCGATCACATCTACCAATAAGGTAAACTATTAATAAATGGGTTTTATAAGGTTGCAGTATATACAAAATCACTTATATGTCTCTATAGTAGCAATGAACAGATGGAAACAAAGAAAACTATCATTACTAATATTATTAAGAACTATAAAATGCTTACATAGCCATCAATCCATCAATACTTAGATATCAATCTGCCAAAAAATGTGAGATATGTGCATGGAAAACTACAGAAAAATTTCTGAGAAAAATGTTAAATGAACCAAATAAATGGAGAGATGCCAGGTTCCTGGATCAGAAGATTCAATATTATTAAGATAGCAATTCTTCCCAAACTGATCTGTAAATTCAGTGTAATCCCAACCTAAATCCCAGCAGGCTTTTATAGAAATTAACATACTGACTCTAAAATTCATATGGTAAAAACAGATCTTAAATAGCAAAAAATAACTTTGAAAAGAATGACAAAATTGGGGGACCTACTATCTGTTTTCAAATTATAATGTTACAGTCATCAAAACAGTGTTAAATTGGTATAGACAAACCGATTATGGAACAGAGAATTCAGAAAGAAACCCACACATACATGAACAATTGATTTTTGACAAATGTATAAAGACAATTTAGGGTTGAAAAAAGAGTCTTCTCAAAAAAGTATTCTAGAACCATTTCTGTATGCAAGAAACTTATATCCAGAATACTAAAATATAAAAATGTCCTATCAAAACTCAATGAGAAAGAAACTCAATTAAATAATGAAGTAAGGATATCAAGAGAAACTTTTCTAGAGAAAATAGGTAACAAACATATGAAAAGATGCTCAATATATCATGAGAGAAATGCAAATTAAAATCACATTAACACATTTTTACACAACTATTAGCCCTGATTTAAAAAGACGACCATACTAAGTGATGAGGAAGATGGGAAGCAGCTGTAACTATCATAAGCTGCTGATGGGAATATAAAATGGTATAACCACTTCAGAAAAGAGTTTAATCATTTTGTAGAAAGGTAAAAATATACCTACCATATGTCCCAATCATTTCATTCCCAGGTATTTACCCAAGAGTAATGAAATCGTATGAATATTTTATAAAACTGTTCCTATCAGCTTTATTAGCAATAGCCACAACTAAAAATAAGCCAAATGTCCAACAGGTGAATAGATAAATAAACAGTGGAATAGCCATGCAATTGAATGCCTCTCAGCAATAAAGAGATGAACTATTGATACATCCAATAACATATATTATCCTGAAATAATTGTGCTGAGTAAAAAAAGCTAGACAAAAAAAAAGTACACGCTGCATGGTTCTATTTACATAAAATAGTAGAAGAGCAAACTGATCAACAGTCACCAAAAGCAGATGAGTGGGTACAGGGGTACAGGGAGAACTGAAGGGATTAAGAAGGTGGATTATAAAGGCGCACCAAGAAACCTTAGGGGGTGGCAGGCATGTTCACTATCTCTATGACGGTGATAGTATTATAGATTTACACAAAACATTAAATCATATTCTTTAAATATGAGTTTATTCTGTGTCAGTTATACCTCAATAAAGTTGTTTTCTTAAAACATTCTTATTAAAATACTCCCATAAAACATTTCGATTAAGAATAAAATATGAACTATGAACTCTATCTAAATAAAAAAAAAAATGTACCTTTCTTAACAAACTTCTACAGTCCATTTACCTTCTGAAGACAGACTGGTCTTTAGACAATTCATTCTGATTTGGTGAGTCAGTTCCATTTACAAAAAAACCCTCCCAATTCTGTAGATTTCAAATCCAACAATTCAGAGGTTATTAATATTCTGGATATATGGGAGCATATAACAGGATTTTATATTGATTCTACAGATAGGTATTTTGAATATAGAATATAGGCTCTTGAAGAACAGAGAACAAATGGCCCATTTTCTCCAACCACATGAAGGTGAACATCTAAAACTTATATGCTGGAGAGAATTTTAGTTTTAGCTTAACAAGTCCATCAACTGACAGGGTAAGTAGCTTCTTCCAGCATATGTATCACCATGACAGACATGAAGCTTCCTGGTGGAGTGGAAAGAGCAGGTGTGGAGTTCACAAAGACACCTGGGTTCAAGCGCTGCCTCTGCATTTCACTGTTCAGTTCTCACTTTTAACCCCTCAAAGGCAGGGGCTGAGTCCCTACTGACTAACACAGTGCATGAATGTTTGCTGACCTGAACCTGTATTTCTTAATAAAGCAACTATTTCATCCAGACTTTGTTTGGAAGCAGGTAATCTAGGAATGCTAGGGCTAGCGAGCAAGTCAAGGCTAGGTAAAGAAGAGGATGACTTCAATGCTGGATGCAGATTAACATCATCATAATTTTCAAACAGAACGACGACAACAAAAATCCCAGAGTACTGGCTATACGGCACACCAATTAAAATAGTTCTCTAAGGGTAAAGCCAATATCAATATTTTAAAAACAATCCCTATGTTGTTTCAACACACAGTGAAGTTTGAGAATCACTGCCCTAGATTCCAAGCCTTTTTAGTATCAATTTTGACTGAGCTCCATTATCCTAGAATTAGCCTCAGAAGTAGACTCTGTATTCTTGGGTTCCTGACACTATCTGTGCTCCTGACCTCACTTCCTACTGGTAAACTCTCATTTGTTTTTCCCTTACCCTCTCTGGATGATCACAATGATGTGTTTCCATTCCTAGAATAGCCACTCAATTCTTTGCTTGTTGGTTTGGTTTGGGGTAACATTTCAGAGCTATACATGACTCAGATTAACTCTGTCATAGTGGGTGTCAACGAGAAGTCATCCTCTCCACAATTCTCTGGTCCCCTGGATTTGTGAAACTGCTCAATATGCCCCCATTGTAAAAATCTTGAATATGCCTGAAAAGAGTAATCATTTAGATGTCTTTCTAGCCAGAGAAACTATAATCCACTGACATTTCCTTATGCATCTGTTTTCCTTCCCTTTAATCCTTTAAGTCATTCTAGTTTCACAGCAGTTGTGTCCTTATTACAAATATCACTCTAAAGGCCTAAGATAATATGTCTAGTCTTTGCTCAGTTTTGTTAAAATCAATGAATAATGGCAGAAAATACGAATTCCTCACTTAGGAAAATGTTATTCACATTCCACATGCGAAAAAAATGACATAACCATTATAACCATTATGAGAGGTCATTTTTATAAAAGTCCTATATACATAGAAAACAATTCTCTCATCCTGATCAAATATTTTGAGGTTACTCCAGCTAACAACAGTGTCAAGTATTTGTCTGGAACAATGGGACATCAATATCTCACAACCAACTCAATTTTAAGAGATGGAAAAAGCAAATGATTATATTTTACCTTTATTAAACCCCTCTCCAGTACATTTGCTAATTATTAGTCAGTCTGTCACTTGTTGTTGCTACTTGATAGTATACGGCAGCAGTGCTGCTTCTGAGGCTGCTGTAATTGAAGGTTTGCAAGAGCTTCTATTGCTAAGGCACATACTCCAACTTACAACAGATGTGATCAGCCTTGTTTTTAACTAGACCGAAATAACTGGAAATCTGTGATTTGGCTAATTACAGGGTTCCTGAAAGGATCTTAATACAGGAAAAACTTTGGCCATGCTCTGAAAAATACCTTCTTTAACTCTAACTGCTTGGCATTCCCATTCTAAATGCCTCTCCTCTCAAGCTATCACAAACCAGAGAAAGCAATTGCCAGACCATTGAGTAAATACTGATCTTTAAAACATACTTAGAGGTAAGAACTAAAGTCAAATCAATTCTGTGGCAGAAGATACTAGCTTAGCATTGCCTTCAGGAGAGTAGACTCTCTGGAGCCAAAGGTTCAAAAATCTGACAGATAGAACTCAGCTCTTAATCTTTTCTGTGGTACATAAATGTGATGAAGACCGTATTTCCTCTGGTGCTCATCTCCCCTCCTATCCTAACAAGAAGACAAGAAATGGCTTTGAAAGATACATCCACTTGCTTCCTTTAATATTGTCCTTTAGGCCCTGTCAAGAGAGGTTCATGTCCTGTCCCCAAGCTTTAGGTAACTCTGCTCTGGCCCTGGTCTAGTTATTTCTGAATCCATGGAGTAAGGAGTTTATGGGGCCAAGGGAACATCCCCACCTGATTCCTGTTCCCTCAACCACCTTCAAGGCCACACTCCATGTATCAGACCTCAGAACTTCCTGATATTATAGCCCTGAGACCACTCCCAGGCCCTGTATGGCCATTTCTCTCAGGTCATTCACCTAAAAAAGAAGGCAGGCTACCACAGCGTGCAACTCTGGCCTGAAAGCAGTAGTTTATGGGAATGTACATGGAGTTTGGATATGCAGGCTGGGGGTGAGCTTGACACCTTTCCATGTGTAGGACAGAACTAAGGGTGGGAAGAAAAGGAAGGCAGGGTATGCAGTGTGACCACCTTTCCCTGCACTGACACACTTAGCCTGGAAATCCAAGGAATCTAGGAATTCTGAACTTTCAGCTCTTCATGTAGAATAGAATAAATTTTATTTAATGTCTATTAATTTAATATGAAACTTTACATATTTAGACACATAGTATATAAGGCTCCATTGGTACTCTTGCTCCAGGCCCAGTTTCATGCATCCCTTAAAGAAACTGGAGATTACCCTGTGCTTAGAATTTTCAAGGTATTCTTTGTCAAGTTTCAAATGAAAGAACTGTCTGAAGTTTTGGGAAAGCAACCAATCAACATAAGATTATAAATATTTATCTAAAAACCTTTATAAAATTCATTTGTCATTTTGTTCTCAGTTATTTTCTATTTTTAAAATTCCTTATGTTAAATACATTTATTTTGTGAAATAGGACTGCAAAAGCCTATCCATTTGAAAAGTCTGTAAAAGTTTTTCAGAAAAATTAGGCATTTTCCTCACTATCCTTAGAGTTGAATTCTCAAAGAAAAAAAAAATTGAAAATACTATGGCTAATGTCACAATTCCTGACACATTCCTCAACAGCTGACTCAAAATATTATTGTCTGTCAGACATCAGTAAATACACTCAATAAATATCTACTATCACCTACTATATGCCAGATTTTGGGCAATCAAAGATGGATAAAACCAGTAGATAAGATGGAACTCAATATTAATTGGAGGAGATTGACAAGTAAACAAGCAATGACCATGTTTGATAAACGTTATGAAACTATTAGCAAAACACAGGAGGCACATCAAGCCCCATCTTGGAATGCAGGAAGGTTTCCCAAAGAGATATCAGCCAAGCTGAGTGCTGAAATGAGCTGAATAGTTTATGCAGCAAAGAAGGCAATTAAACATATCTAATCGGAAGACTTCTAAATTTCATCAATGACATACAAAAAAGAGACAGAGGGGAACTAATATTTTTTTGACTGCCAGGCACTGTGAAAGTGCTTTGCATGTATTAAATAACTGACCTTCAGAGTCATAGGGCAAAAAAAGGTTTTATTCAGCCCATTTTATTGAGGAGAAAACAAAGTAAGTTGCTCCCAGTCATGGACCAGACAGTGGCAGACTGAATTCAAACCCAATATTCCTGCCATTACTTCAAGCCTCACTAAATTGAAAAACCAAATTTTGCCCCATTTGTTCCAGCCAAGAAGCTTAGATTTCCTTTGGAAGAAGCAGAGACGTATATTAACAAAGTGCACTTTGGTTTTAAAGACATGTCTCTAATGAGAGCATGCCAGAATGGGACTGGAATGGCAGACGGAGGGGCTGAAACTTGTAGTTGCAATTTCCATGTTCTTGATCAGTGGTTGTTGGTCACTGTTCATGTGCTTTATAGCAAATGGTTCTTTCTCTGTTATTTAAGATCACTCAATATTTTCATTCAAACTGACCCACTTTATCTCAAACCACCAAAAGTAAGGCCAAGGTGTCCTCCCTGCCTCTTTGAAAGGCCACATGTTAGAGCCTATATATGTAATCTGACCTTAGACTCATAGAACTGGTTTCTTTCTTTACTGGTCACCATCTCAGTATAAAAGTATACTTAGTAATAGAGGCCAAATTGTCAGAGAACTCACGTTCTGATTAGAGAAAGACGATGAGAAGGCTTTTTGTGTGTTGATTTCATAAAGAAATGTATTTCTGGTAGCATTAAACAATTTGGGGATACATTTATGGTCCAAGTGCTTCTCAGATGCATTCTTTATCCCTTTAACTCTGTAGAAGCAGAGACTATAGAGTTTTAAGGAGTTGTTTCACCACGGTTCATACCTGGGACTTGGGATGGGGATGTGCTTATAAGAAAGGCTGCTTACATTCTTACTCAACAGCTCTGATTTTGGGGAAGATGACTGCATTGCAAAATTTAAATATTTTCAAGATTAGTTAAGCTGAGTAAGGATATCAATTTACCATAAAAGAAAACTTGTAGAAATGTTAACCTAAAAATTGATGGCTCTGTAGTTATTTGTGTGGGAAACAGATTTATACAAAAGCATTAGTCTATAAATAGTAATTGAATACTCTTATCATAAAATCTAATCTTTAATAGTAATTGAATATTCTTACTATAAAATCTAATCTTTAATCTGAAAATAGTGTGACAATTAGGTAACAGTAGTTTTTATACAAACTAGAGGTTTATCCCATGAATAAAGAAAAGAGCCGAAATTCTAACCAACAACCTCCTGGAAAGACTACCTAGAGTCGGGAGAGAACTTCTTCCAACTCTGAAGAACTTCAGAAGCTGCTAAAGTTATATGTTGAAGAAATTTAGCAATTGTTAAACTGTATGAGTTGTGTTGGGCAAAATATGAGACGAGGAAGATCCCATACATTCACAAATGGGGTAAGTTCTCCTTCTGTCAAAATACTCCATTACCAATAAGCTTGTATTATATACAAGTAAAAGTTCCATTTTAAACTTGGGCACTAAATGTTCCTTTTTGAAATTGCATTTCTTGGCCTCTCTGCAGACATTTGGTAACATCAGTGACTTTTTTGACATTTATTCCTTAAATGATCTTGACCATTTAAAACCAAGACTGGCATTCCCTTATCACACATCATGCCCTAAATGAATTATGCTCACTTAACCAGTATATATTCAAATACTGTGCTCAGGGAATGTAAATCAATAGCAGTCTAAGTAAAACATCACCAGAAGGGAAAAAGTAGAATGCAACAAAGTAATATAAAATCCAAAGAGAAATTGTATTAAATTATCTATCACACAGACATCCTCCAGGCACTTCAATAATCCCTAAATTTGTCATCCAGTGACTCGATTATTTAATCAGCCTCTAAATGGTGAATGTTAAGTACACAGTAGGTAGTCAATAAATAGTTGAGTTGTTTTAGAATAAAGATAATTATGTGGAATTTTTAAGTAAGCTCTCATATTTGGGATTCAATTTGTAACTGTTCCTCAGAAAAGATATGACCAGTACGAAAGCTGGGAAAATAGTCTACCTGCCTACTGACTGAGCTTATCAGTTTTTTAAATCCTTTAGAAACCTAAACTTACGCAATTTGATTTTCTTGTCATTTCTTTCCCTATACTACCAAAACTGATGCTTTCTTTACTATTTCAAACCCATCATGAAATTGCTAAACATCTAAAATTCAATTTGCCACATTACTGCTAATTTGAATAATGGCTGAATAAAACACAGGAAACGCTGAAACAGCATTGATTTCTAAAACATTTTGCACTTTCCTCCTCCATCCCTGTAAAGTAAAGCTTGGATGCCACGCACAATTACACAAGAAAATCAAGAAAGCCATTACATTCAGCATTTTGTCATGATCATTGTTACCATGGCAAAAAGTGGGCTTAGCTTAGCACAGCTGCCACAGGCGAGGTCCACTGGCCTTTTGTAAAGCTGAGTAACAATATAATGCCAAATTCTGTAGCTGGTCACCGGTTTTACCCTAGGACAAGACTATTACCCACAGACACTACTGTCTCCTTCCTTAAGGATCTGAGCCAATGTCATTTTATTATTGTATTCTTACTGTTGGCCAGCAGTCAAGGAACATAGATAATCTAGGAAGTTTACCACCTGACACACTTCCTGTTCTAAGGGGGAAAAACAATGTGTTGTGTGAACACTTGAGACCACAATAATAGAAAAATCCAAAGTTTCGATGGTTGCAAATGACAATTTCGATATTGCAAATGACAATAGGGTTGTGTTGGAAATCACACAGATTTGGGAGTGAGAGAGAAATGCAGACCCACGATAACTAGCTCTACAGCATAAGCTTGGTTATCTGTAAAATGCGGACAAAAGTAACTTCCCAGGCATGTGTAGATAATCAATAAAATCAGGCCCTCCCACTCCTTTCTTAATGCTGAGATTTCCATGTCTTCCGGAACATTAAGACAAGTTGGTAGGTAAACTATTCTCTGTTGTTGGAAGCTATACTATTTCCATCTTTCACATCATTTGGATACTTTCCTCAGAGAGCTAAGGATAAGTTATTTTAAGGTCTGACAGTAAGCATAAATTTCATAGCAAAAGGATAAAAGTTCAGTGTCAATACTGTAATATACACCACATCTTATTATCCATATTTTAAGTGACGCCAATATTATCATTGTAAAATGAATGAAAAATGGAATATATACTAATTTCGACCTTATGCAGAGATTTTTAGTTTTAAAAAAATGAAGCAACACTATGAAAACGGAGAAGTTTAAATGATCTGAAATAAATACATTAATCAAAACTCTGTATTTACTACAAACAAAGACTACTAGCATTTTTACCAGCTAAACAAAATATTTTTTTCTAATGAGATTTCAGCTGAGTATCGTTTATCTTAAGAGCAAAATAATGGGTCCTTACCTATTCCAGTAGCTCCAAAACTGGTCATGCAGGTAGGCGTGGTGGCTACATTCATCACCAAATGAGGCTTTGCTTTCAATCCAGTGAATTATGTGTCCTTCTACAGCTAAGGGACAAAGCATTACTAATATACGGAGAAGGGAAGGGAAGATTGAAAATTCTGAACTCTGCACGGGCCGCTCTATGCTTCACATTAATGAGCACAGGCTTAGTTTTTACCATCATCTATAAATGTAATTACAAAACACACTGTATATGTTCATTACAAAGAACATTTATGTGACAATCATATCCCTTTGATTTTCATTATATTCTTCAAAACTCCCTTTTCTAGTTCTCAGACTGCCTGTATAACTCAACAAGTGACATGTCAACCAGACCAAAATGAGTCTGGCTTTTCAACAGACCTATGTTTAAGGAATTTGAAATTTAGAGAAATACGTTGAAAATGACAACCAAAATATCTTTAGAAAACATGTTTTCCCAATATATGTAAAAGATTTTAAGACAGAATTCCTTTGAACCTAACATTTTCTGCCTTTTAAAAATATTTTCTACCTATTCACCCATTTACAGTATTATAAAGCTGATATTAACATAAAAAATTAAAAATTACACCCCTTTTCTCTAAAAACAAATACATAACAGAGTTGAAGAACTTACCAACTGGTACTTGTAAAATAAAGTCTGGTGTTTTGTCATAACCCTTTGCACGGAGCTGATCTTCATCTACAAGAAGAACAAAGGCAATTTACTTAAAACACTATTCAATTAACAAGACAGGAATATATTTGTTTTTATTTCTTAACTATGTATAAAAATTACTACCGCAGTCATACATATCTTCCTTATGCATGCAGTGCTGTGTCAGAATAAATGAACTTCCTTAACAACCCTGAAGTGTAAATATGCTTCAGATATGCATCTTTATTTTTTCTGCATTTTTGTTATTACAAACATCACTAATTCAAGGTGTCATACACTACCTTTTTTGTAATTGAAAATACGCCGAAAAAGTAATATGCTTACTGATTTTTTTTTTAAAGGCTTTCACTACTGTGAAAATTACAAATGTTATCGGCCAATATTGACAATTTTATAGCAAAGGCGGAAGCACAGTGGCCTTTGCAATTATGGAAAAATGCTTTCAATAAAAAAATTAAGGAAGAAACTATTCCTACACACCAGAAAGGAACAAGGACAATGAGATCACCATAAAGAATGAGTTATCCTGCTTAATTCCTTTGATAGCTATTGTTTCTGGCATTTACCTGAGTTTTATAACAATATATAATTCTGAAAAGCAAACAGGCTTTAAGATTTTTTTTTTCTAAGTCTGTTTGATTTCTTGGTCTCCTGTAAATATCAATGATCTATTCAGAAGGAAAGAAGGCAGGAACACAGGAAGCTGGACAAAGTTGGAAAAAACTAGCAAGGTGCTTGTTTAAAAAAAAAAAAAAACCTCCAATATTTTCTAAATGCTGTCCTTGACTTCTAATGGCATTACAATGTGATTTCTGAAATGGGGAGTTCTCCATTAGATTTTGGAGTGACCTGGTCATTCAATTCCAGACATGGCTTTATGTCTTCACCCAACCTCAACTAATGGCCCAACCAAGTAACAAGGAAGGCTGTGTGGTCTCTTAACACCTACTGGGCTGTTGACATTGTCATGCATCCCATTCGCCTTCCTGCATCACCTTTGATTAAAATTAATGGCCCATTCCCAGTGTTGGGTAGCTTATTTCCAATCCATTTGTCAGCCCAAGACAGTGGTTTCATGGCCAATGTTCAGAAACTCTGTTTTAGAACACTGTTGTGCACATCTTGAAAGGTCAGCATTTTAAATGTAAATAACCTTTTAATGACAAGACACATATTTAAAGTAGACATTTAAGTTAAATCTTGTTAAAAGTCAATATCCTTAAACTGTCTAGATTTTCAAGGACTGGTGCCACTATTCAAACCAATCTCCCCTCCTTAAAATATAAGAAACCTCAAGTTAACTATCAAGTTAACGAAATACAAATTAAAATAATACAACTTTAAAAACAAGAGAATTTGGAAAGTGGGCTGTAGATGAACAAGACTGGACAAGTTTCTGTCCTCTAACTATACTCTGACCACAATGAGAATATTTAATAGAAAAGGCATTTATTAAAAAATCAACTCCAGTGCCTTGAGCTGATGTTTCAGTTAGCTGATGAACAGTTTTAAAAGCTATGGTGACATTAAAAAAGATAGATTAATATTTCATTAAAACTATCCTAGCTTCATCAACCTTAGCAGATGTTAAAATCTGTTTCAGAAAGAAAAATGATTAGGTTTTTGATAACAGTACAAAACAAAATTGGAAAGGTCACCAAGCAATCCAAATGTACTCATTAAAATCCCTTTAAAAGACAGATGCTGCACTCCTGTTCACGGCACCAAAATTACTAGCATCATATCTGTGATTTAAACTACATGGCTCACTTAATATGAAGATTAAAAATCCCAAACCCCCAAACCTGAACATAAAACACAAAGTGTGGCTGGGGACACTTCCCATCTTTTTGTGGTAAACTTCAATGAACTACAACTGGCTCATTCTCTGTTTTTCTCTCTCTCACATACACACACCCCTGTCTCTCTTTTTCCTTCCCTCTCACTCTTTCTCTCTCAACAAGAAGCTGATTCAATAATAACTGTACCCAAAGGATAGCATTTGGAAGTCTGTGTCACCAGCAGTGATATTTGACTTCTATTTTTTAGAATAAAGAGGTTATCCCAAACATCTGAAATACTATGTATTGGGCATCTTCTCCTTCCTTTAATTTATTTACTAAACTCTCATTGCACTATCTCCTGTTTCAACCATTGGCTTGCTTCCTTCATCCTAGATCTAAGAAAGAATGAGGTAACAACTTGGCAAAGTTAAGAAGAAATGATGGTACCAGGGTAGGAAGCAGCATTTAGGAGTGAGTGATGTTATTCACCTGTTCTAAGCCCCGGAACACTTAATGTCCCCAAAAGATAATTGAGTAAAATACACGTGCATGTTTAACAGTATCCACGCCTTTACAAAGCCTATCTGGATTGACAATAATTTTCTTTCTTAATTTAATTCCCTACATATCAACAAGGCCCAAAGGCACCAAATAGGCTCAAAGTTCAAGGTTTTATGGGATTAACTCTCATTGTTATCTTTCATCCTTGGTCCCCAATGTCTGTTCTACATGTTCATCTGAGGTTCACCTCAATTGTAATTGTAAAAAAGACAGCATCTCTTTCCTTAGTACTGATGTGAAAATTCTTCTCTGATGTCAAGTTTTTTTAAGATGAAGTCTCGCTCTGTTGCCCAGGCTAGAGTGCAGTGGCACGGTCTCAGCTCACTGGGTGGATGGTGGAAACCTCCATCTCCTGGGTTCAAGCAATTCTTCTGCCTCAGCCTTCCAAGTAGCTGGGATTACAGGCACATACCACCATCCATGGCTAATTTTTGTATTTTTAGTACAGACCGGGTTTCCCCAAGTTGGCCAAGCTGGTCTTGAAATTCTGACCTCAAATGATCCGCCTGCCTTGGCTTCCCAAATTGCTGGGATTACAGGCGTGAACCACCATGTCTGGCCTCAATTATTTTAAATAACACTGGAACTATCCACTCCATAACATTTTAGTAGAATTCCCCCCACAAAACCCATCTGTGCCTGGTCCCATTGTTGGGCAACTCTTTTTTCTTTAGCTACTGATCTGTTGATATGTATTATTTATCTCTTTTATAGTCTGTTTTACAATTTATGTTTTTCTTATAATACTTTGCATATATTTGAGCCAAGTAGTTACTTATGATTCTTTGAATTTTCTAAGTGGAAACTAGATGTTTAAGTAACATACACTGTTTCTTCAAGTTTCACTGTTTCTTCAACAGTGATATAAGCTGTTTTCTTCAAGAAAAAAATGATAAAGATTAAAAACAAAATAATAATAATATTAATTAGAATGAAAAAAAGGTAATGGCAATAATATGAAATAGTACTTTTAGTATGCCTTCCCCAAATGGTTGGGAGTCAATATGAAACCAATCTTCAAATCCTGCCTATGTGTCTTACTCAGTGAATATAGCAGATACAAAGCAAGGGTCTTCTGGTTTCAGGTATACATTGAAAAACCCAATATATTTCATAACCATTAAGTTAATGTCATAGTTGAAGTATTCATTTTCAAAAATAATATAGGAATGTTAGCACTTAAAAGCAGATCTGTTAACCTTCAAATTCACAAAACACAGATATTTAGATAATGGGTACCTCGGAAACATTTCTGAACTAGTAAAATTGTAGAGATTACTAGTCCAGCATTCCAATTTATACACAATATAACTGGCCTAGAGAAGTTAAATGGCCTATCAAGACCTAGATCTCTCAAATCACTTCGGATACAGGATAAGTGCCATGTCAACCAAGTTCCAGTTGGTCCCAGCAGACCATATGCCATTCTTAATTATGCAAATATTTAAATTTGATCGAATGTAATATTTACAAAGTGGGGGAAAATTTATTTTTCTCTTGGAAGATCTTGAAATATAGGACAGGTGGACTGCCATTTGTGAGATATTTAGCTAACACCTGCCTGAAAAGGAGATGAACTAGATAGCATCTTGTTTGCTAGCACGTCAATGGTCTTCTCTCCAATTTATCTTAAATAAACCAATAAAACCACATCCAAAAATGATGTTAATTTTTAAAAACAATCCTGGTCTTCATTTATTTTGAAGTTGTTAAGGCTGTTTTTAGAGGGCATTTTTAAAAAAGAAATTACACAGGCATAAAGAACATTCTGAAAGTTTAATTTCTCTGGCCTTTGAATTACCCTCTTCTCCAAATACCCAAAATATCCAAAGCAATTAAGTACTAATTACACAATTTCTTTTCTTAAAATAAAAGGCTGACTTTGAGTCAGCAAACAAAACACATCTGAAACTAGTTAACATATTCTTCAGAATCACAGGAGGCGGCACGATGACTACCAAGAAAAGGTTTCAGAGCTTTGGGTTTGTTTAAGTTTTATATTTTAAAAGTATAGTCATTTCCATAAAAGTCATGCAGAACTCCAGTTCACAACATCTGAAAATAAAAAGTCACATTCTGACATGCCGTTTATCTATGAATCTGTAAAAAGTTTTCTAAAATGCTAGATTAAAATACACTGTATGGTAAGAATCTTCTTAATACCTAGTGCATCTTTACTAAATTGGGGGAGGGCAAAAAAGACATGTATCAATACATATTAAAATTATAGTGTATCTTTTCTACTCTAGTAACTAATTTTGTTTTACTGTGTTTTTTTCAAAATACTGTATCATTAAATATTTGGAGTTACGACCTTCGTTATCTGTATTTTTATGTTCTCTAAGAATAGGGTTCACAGCCTTTTCTATACAATTTAAGAAGTCTGTAAAGTTTCAGTAATAGGTATTATATGCTATGCAAATCGACACGGAACAGACATGCATTTAATGGGGAGACCAATAACACAGGTAAATGAAATCTTTAGAGAACTCAAAACTTCATTATAGCTGTTAGTTTCAACCTCTTCCCCCAAAGCCTCTTATCAAAGCCAACAATAAGGAATAAAACTGACTGCTCTGACCTTGTCCTTTGCTTATGTCTTTAGGGGATAATACTACTAGTGAAAACTGAAATGCCTTAAAGATAGGAAACAAATGAGAGGTCAAGAAGCTGGGACAGCATAGAGAGGCTAGGTAAGCAACTGGTAGCTGTGGAGAGGCACAGGACACAGACATCAGCAAATAAAGTAAAACTCTTCTATATTTTATACCAGATTACGCTAAATCCTTTTCACTGTAGATGAAGGGACAAATCAACATGGTAGAATAAAAAGATGCAGGACAAGTTGTTGAGAGGGTAGTAGCAAGGCCAAAGGACAATTTGTTTAATCATGACAAGGGAAATGGACAGTCACTAGAGACCCTTCCAATTCCAAGATTCAGAGGAAAGGCTGAATGTTGGCTTTTGTCGCCCTGGTTCCTTTAGCTGTAGTCACTGATGTTAGACTGTCTTGCTGGGCTAGCTCCATCTGTCACCGAACCAGTCTCAATGGAGGGAGGCACACTAGCAGTTCTGAGACATAAAAAGGATCTCCTACACAGGCAGATGTGCACATGGGTGAGTGTGAGCGAGTGCACACATGCACAGGACCATAGGTGTCAATTCGGCAATCACAGTAACAGGTTTGAGCCCTAATGCCTTTTGGTTATGGGGAGTAAAACCCTAGCCTGTAGCTAATTCTCTGCAGGGAGAGGGAGGTTTTTGATTTTGCTGTCCTGTATTGTATGTCATCCTGTCTGGCATTGCTACCCTGCTCTCACAATGTGATTCTCATGAGTGGGCAGTCATGTGACCCCAAATCACCCCACCACAGGACTGGACAGACTAGCTGATCAGATTCCTTTCTGAGGTTTTTTTTGGTTTTGGAGACAGGGTCCCACTCTATTGCCCAGGCTCCCAGGCTTAAGCAATCTTCCCATCTCAGCCTCCCCAGTAGCTGGGACAACAGGTGTACACCACCACACCTGGATGTTTTTTATTTGTTGTAGAGTGGGGGTAGGGGGGTTCACTATGTTGCCCAGGATGGTCTCAAACCTCTGGGCTCAAGCAATTCTCCCACCTCAGCCTCCCAAAGTGCTGGGATTACAGGTGTGAACCACTGCACCTGGCCCTTTCTGAAATTTGTTATGTGGCAAAAGAGAATCACTAACTGGGTTCTGGGATTACAAACTAAGGATTAAACCAACTAGCCATCACCAGCAATCATCTTTGTGACCTGACAATAAAGCGAACATAGAAAAGAGTAGAGCCCAAGAAGGAGAGAAGACAGTAATCACATTGTTTTGCCTTCTGGATTCTATTAAGAGACACACCAGAAGGAAATCTCTCCTTTGGACTTCCCCAGTATATATTTAAACCAATAAATTCTCCTTTTGTGTGTGTATAGTCTGGTTTGATTGGATTTCTGTCACTTACAACCAAAATAGTTCTAACACATGATTAGAGACCCAAAAGCAGATGATCCATGGACATGAGCTAACTAGCAAGAGGAGTGGTGAGGGAGGGCCAGGAGCAGGGAGCACACCTTTATAAGTGATAGCGACAACTCTTCTTCACAATTCTAGGGAGCTGAATCCCCAACTCAGCCAGTAAGATAACAAAGTTCCAGAAAGTATTTCATCTTCCAGGAGCATCTGTGTTTATGGTCCTTTTCTCGGTCCCAGGAAGAAGGGTGCACAAGCCCAGTCAATAAGGAGAATAAGTAAGAAAGTCTCTCACCATGACAATCTCTTCAGAAAGAGGAGAACAGGACCCAAATTCTCCACCTCCCACTCCCAATTTCATGTTCCTGTTACTCTAAAAACGGCATCACATTTTCAACCTTCTGATAGACAGGAATTTAAATGGTGGATTCCTTATGAAATACCCAACCATCTCCGTTCCCTTCAGCCTACATAATTGTATGTTTTATTTCTGGTCTCTTACTCTCTGCCGCTGAACAATCTTGGTATTCTAAATCTCATCTGCTCCTGCTGCCTATCCTTTACCTGAAGTTATAATCCCCTGTTTGTGACATCATAATCACCTAGCCAGCAGAGTGTTGTTGCTTCAGGTGAGGAATAAAGCAGCAGGGGCAGATGAGCTCTTAGAAACAAAGATCCTAATTTCTTACACCAAGGGACATCATTCACTAAGTCTATTTGGCTTTACAGATTATACTCTCTCAGAGTCCCACAGTTATACATGAATGCTACACAAGCACCCCTGTAAAATTTGCTAGTTTGTCCAAACATGGGGGTGAGGCTGAGGCAGGGACACAGCAAATGTCTCTCAGGTGTCACTCAAAATAATTGTTAGCATCCACTAACAGGGAAACACTCACTGGAAAGAATAAAATATCTTCAGAGCCATCCCTATTAGGCCAAACTTAACAAGAATTTGCACCAGACAGTGGCTGTGGCAGTCACTAATGAAAGTCCCTCCAACCTGGAGATACGCCAATCCATAAAAGATGGATAGTTTATCTGCAGTCTTTGGTATGAGCGCTTTCATATTTTATCTAACAGGGCAAACTGTCTTCTTGTCTTCTCATTGTCACTATTTTCTTTTTCTTTCCTTTTTGTCCAAAGCTCTTAAAAAAAAAAAAAAAAAAAAAACCAGAACCAAACCAAACAAAACAAAAAAGAAAAAAAGAGAGGGTGTAACATAGCAAAATATGGTCTCATTAATCACTTGAGAGAGATACAAGTTAACATATCTCTACCAGTAGATAAAATACATTTTCTGTTTTGTCAATATTAGACATGGAGCAAACCCTTAGCAGAGGTAATGGGATGATCACAATGCTTATTGTTCAATTTAAAGTTGAAGAGTTTTTTGTGCAGCCAAGCCTAGGAGTGGGCAGCAAGTTCTTCATCTCTTTTGAGATTTTAAATGCTGATTATCTATCTATCTATCTATCTGTCTAAGTTAGAGACAGGGTCTCACTCTGTCACCCAAGCTGGAGTGCAGTGGAATGACCACAGTACACTGTAATTTTGAATTCCTGGGCTCAAGTAATCCTCCCACTTTGGCCTCCCAAGTAGCTGGGAACAGGTGCCTGCTACCACACCGGTTAATTTTTTAAAACATTCTTTGTAGAGACTAGATCTCCCTATGGTGCCCAGGCTGTTCTTGAATCCTGGCCTCATGTGATCCTCCTGCCTCAGCCTCCCAAAGTGCTGAGATACGGCCAAGAAATATTAATTATAAATTACTTATCCTTGGAAAGAACTACTGACATGTACTCAAACTTATCTTCAATTTTCCCAGAAGGCTCCATGTTTTCATCAACTTACAAGTTTCTTTAAAATTCTTACTGGTGTCTGCCCACAGCAAGTACTTAAAAGAGTTGTTAGCTACTGGCAAGAGAGCCAACCCTATGAGGTCAAGCGGCCATCCTAGAAATACACTATGGCAGGAAGATCCCAGTGAGAAAGAACAAATGATTAGGTAAAATTCCATCACTATTTCAGGAAAAAGCAGCTCATGAGGCAGCATCATTTTCTTCATTTGTAAAGGGTAGTGATTGATATTGCTATGATTTGTAACTGTCTTTGAAAGGTTTAATGAAAGTAGCATAACCGCTTTGAGTATTTATTTTCATTATCAAGACAGTCACGTGAATACCTACTAGGTGAGATGCATGCTCACTGGATCAGAAAGAAAACTGCATTCTCATTGGATCACAGGGTGCCTGGCTATGAGCATTGGGGGCACAGCACAGAGCACTTATAATCAATCACTTCATACTAACTAGTGTAGTTCCTGGCATGCAGAGAACGCACCAAAAGTTAATTGTAAAGAATGAATAAATAATGAAGGGAAGAATTACATGGACTCTCTGAAATTGCTAGAAATTATCTGTGTTCATTTGTAGCTTGTCTCCCTACTGGACCATAACCCCATGAAAGAAGATACGTCATCTGACTTATCTAGTGTCTAAAACATTATCCAACTTAGTAACTTATTTTTGAAATAAATGAATATGTGCATGAAAAATATTTTTTAGAGAAACGAACGTCATGTATTCAACTTTGACCTGTTTTAATATAATATACTTATGTGTGGAAGTACAAATTGGATAAGTTTAAAAGACAGGATGAACTCATATCAGTACATTCAAATCTTCAATGATAAGAACACATCTTTTTTTCTTTCCTATAGTGCCCGGCTAGATCTTGTGCTGTACAATTGCTCAGGATGTAGTTACAAACCAAGACAATTTAAGAAGGAATCAGAGAAAAAGAGATTTACTTTTATTTTTCCTTTCTATTGATAAGAGGTCAGATAAAATATACATTTTATAAAATAAATACAGAGCACAATGTGTGGAAAATTTAAAATGAGTAAAATATTTTAGGGACAGTCAGAATTCTTAAATTAAGAAGGGTTAATATATTAAAAAATGAGAATATTTATCATTTGAATGTAGTCCAAATTAGAAAACAACAGAGAGAGAGACAGAGACAGAGACAGAGACAGAGACAGACAGAAAGGGGGAGGGAAGGCTATTTTACTTCTACTTAGCAAAGGATCAAAATAAACATGTTTGCAATGTCTCTGCAACAAAATTCAAGGTGTACACATGTAAACAAGAAACAATACAATTAGTGGGCTATTTATTTACCAGTATTTTTTCCACAGTTGGCTTTAAAATGATCTATCTAGGTTTACCTGGCACAATACTTTTAATCTAATTAATCTCTGTGAAGCCATATTTATTTATAAGTTAAAAGGACAACAACCCCATTACCATATTCCATACAAAGTTTTCAATTTACATGTTTCAACCACAAACATATTAATTCAGTGCTACATTAAACTACAAAGAATTAACAACTTGTTTGTATGCTGATGAGGAAATACTTTAAAACAGGACTAGGGTTGCATAAACTTCCTATATCTCATTTATTTTTAAAGATCAATTAAATATCCTCTTTGAGTGTGCTTCCATAAAATAATTACTTCTAGATTCTAGAGCACAGAGAAACAGATGAGCCTCATGAATTTCAATTTTAAGTCCCCTTTCTGTACTTGTTTGCAAGTAGAGATGACCCCTGGACCACATTTTTACACTGCTTTTGTCAGCCATGGTGAATCCAATCTGACACATTCAAGTTCAAGTAAGTTGAGGACCAGGACTAAGCTTAGCCCACATCTACAATCTTTGCTTTTTTTCCCAGCTGGGATCGGCTAGTTCTCAAGAAGGAAGCGGACAAAAGCTAGGCCAAACGAAGAAATGGGGCTGAAGACCTGACTGTCCATAGGCTGATGGTGCACAGAGAGTGATGCTAAGCAGCTCTGAAAATGACGCTGCTTAGTTGGTGGCTTAAAACAAACAAACATCAAAATAGACTTAGCCATGCCATATTGGCCACTATCGAGTAATCGCTGTGATCATATATTTCATAATACTACCAGAACTACCAGGTTCCAAAACATATCTCATAGTGCATCATAGGTCTTTCATTCCAAATGGTTCTGAACTATTACATATTTTCCTTTTGATTAGACTTTTAAAAGGTGATTTCTTCCAACTTACCCTCTTTCCATAGGCTGAACAATTCAACTGTCCCCATATGAAAAAACTTCCTGCTTCTACATACTGAAATTTAATTTAGTGACTTGAGAACACTTTCCTAATTAATCAACTTTCTTTAACCCTAACTAGAGGATATTTATGATATCTCCAAGCTTCAAACTAAAGCAATCTTGTAATACATTCATTTTTATTCTACAGTTTATTAATAAAAATATCAAACATTAAGATTTAGAATAGATTCTTTATAGGACTTCATTAAACACCTCTTCCTTACTTGAAATTTCTCTGCATTTGGTTTTCCTTGGCCAATTCCTGGCCCATTTTGGAACAAAACTTATGTAATCCAATGTTGTTCTATTTTTTGTGTATGTCCTAAAATAAACATTGTGCAGACTCTTCAATATCTACATAAAACAGATCTGTATAAAAATAAAATGACTTATATGAGGCCTTTACAAATTACCACATTTAAAGTGGAGAAGAGAAATTAATTCATTGTAGAGTACTTTATGGTTTCTGTGATCACTTATTATACGTCTAGTCCTTTCAGGCGTAATTTCTAATGCTTAAGGGATGTTGAAAGAAATAATAATCTGTAATACACAAACACATGAATACATGTGGGATTTTTAAACAATCATAATAAATCCATGATGTCAATGAACGTTTGGCATGAAAATAATATAAGGCTTAATATTTTGCATTCAAGTAAAAGTACTATTCGGTTCCATATAAGAGACAAATATACCGAACATGAATTTCTCTAACTGTTCTTTTTAATATATAAGACATTTCATAGACAATATTTCTTTTGTTTCTTTTTCTCATAAGGCCTAGATTATGGTTAATATCTCATGATACCAAAAGTAATACTGCAACAGATATTAAAGCATTTTTTCAGCCACTTATTCTATAAAATATTAATTGCAAGCCTGTGCATGTGCTGTATATATAGGAGATTAGGTAACTGAGTTCCTGCTCAGTTCCAAATCAATAAAAGATAATATGCACAGCATCAATCATCACTCACTCTTCCTTTAGTGGAAGATTTTTAAAACATGTATTTAAGCACTCATGGAGACAACACAAGCTAGGGAAGATGTGAATACTACTTACCTAGGAAGGACAGGTTTTTCTCTAGAAGCATGTCTCTCAGCAGGACTTCATGCTCATGACCAATGGCACTGGAAGTTTCAGTTAAGGGGTAACACAGGCGGAATTATACCAGCAGGAAATGCTAATATCAGGTCTATACTTTGAGATGAAATGAAAAACTGAGGTGGTTTTAGCAGCCATTTTCACCCTTAGTCCACAACTTTGAGGAATGAAATCTCTATACACATCCCCTTATTTAAACAATTTGACAGCATTTTTCTATAATTTTTTAAAACTCTTTTTCTTTTTTCTAGAGACAGGGTCTTGTTCTGTTGCCCAGGCTGGAGTATACTGGCACAATCATAGCTCACTATAACCTTGAACTCGTGGGTTCAAGTAATCCTCTCACCTCAGCCTCCTAAGTAGCAGGGACTACAGAGGTGTACCACCATGTCTGGCTAAATTTTTTTTTTTTTTTTTTTTTTTTAAGAGACAGAATCTCACTATGTTGCCCTGGCTGGTCTCAAACTCCTGGGCTGAAGTGATTATCTTGCCTCAGTCTCCCAAAGTGCTGGGATTACAGGTGTGAGCCACTGTGTTCTGCTCTTTCTATAATTTTTGTATATACATTTTGGCAAACAAAGATTTTAAATGGATGTGTACCTTATTTTGAAAAGAAGGAGAGTCATTTAAATGTACCTTAATCTGTGTTAAAAATCTTTCAATTGGGTTGGGCAAGGTGGCTTGTGCCTGTAAGTCCTGCCACTCCAGAGGCTGAGGTGGAAGGATCACTTTAGGCCTGCTGGGCAAGGTAGCAAGGCCCCCATCTCTTAAAAAAATTATACAAAGTTTTAAAAAATTAAAATCCCTCAACTTGACTTAGCACACATTTGTTAAGCACTTACTAGGTACAGTAAAGAATACTAGCCAGCCTTTGTCCTAGAAGAATTCCTAATCTTAGAGAGTTCTGTAAAACTTCTGTGAATTCACATTTGTCATCAAGCTAACATTTAGAAACTTCTTTCACTTCCAATCAACTGTTGTTGAACTTTCGCAACTTGCAAGCCAAACAAGTGACTTGTTAAGAATACATGTAATCTGCAGGAAAGACATCTTAGTAAAGAGTTGTGGATTAGGGTGTGGGTATAGAGGGTATTTCAAAAGTCTTCTTCTCGTGTATGTGTACATACATATATGTACATAAATAGATATACATATGAATATCTATTTTTCAGTGCTTACTATGTGTTAGACACTGTGTTAAGTGCTTTTAAGTAGGTTATTTGATCCTCACAAATACTTATTTTACAGATGAGAAAGCCGAGGCTTAGAAAGAAACCTGTGTAGGGCTTACAGTCAATGAGTGGCAAAGAAAATAACAACAAAATCTCTGCCAAGTCTATGTTTATGACCTCCATATAGCTTCTCAAAAAGTATTAAAATTATGTAATAATTGATAATAGCTAATATTTCTTAAATATCATTCATGAAGCCTTTGTGCTAAATACGTTGAGATACCATCTTAGAATAGCCTCATAGGTACATACTATTATTAGTCACCCCCCTTTTTTTTGAGATGGAGTCACTCCCGATTTTTTTTTTCCTTGGCTCACTGTACCCTCTCCCACCTGAGTTCAATCAATTCTTCCTTCGGCCTCAGCCTCCCGAGTAGGTAGGATGACAAGTGTCTGCCATCATGCCTGGCTAATTTTTTTGTTTTTAGTAGATACCAGGGTTTCACCATGTAGGCCAGGCTGGTCTCAAACTTCCAACCTCAAGTGACCTGTCCATCTAGCCTCCCTAAGTGGTGGGATTACAGGTGTGAGCCACAACACCCAGCCTATTAGACACATTTTTACAATTAAGGAAAGTAAGGTTCGGTAAGGCTGGGGAATTTGCTGAAGGTCCCATGGCTGGTAAATAATGAAATCATGAGTGGAACATGGAAGTCTGGTGTATTTTCCAAACAGATGAGATTGCACAAAGTCTAAAAAGAATGCTATCCTACTCTAATATTTCAAATGAGTCAAAAGCATTTGGTAATAAATATGTGAATCATCACCTTCACTGATAATACTAACCTGGTCATGTCACTCCTTGGCTTACTAGAGAAGCTGATTCTGATCATGTACTACCTGAGTTCAACTTAAATAAAACTTCTATGTTATTGGTAAAAACAACAAAAAAATTCTAGAGAATTATCTCGCATTTTTTTTTTAACACATGCAGGTGACTATCGTTTAAATCTTAGAATTCAAGAGATGTGACCATTTATGTTTCAGCCAAACAGGCCCTAAGTCATCATTATTGCCTTTTCCTCCAGTTGTCCTCTACCCTCCAATGCACATGGCTGTGCTTTTAAAACTTCTAAGGAGAAACAGAATAAAGGAAACACATTTTTAAATCACAAAATTTCACACATTTTCAGATTCCATTGAAGACATTTGACGAATAACTCTCAATGGTCTCTCATTACTAGGGACATCCCACATTTTAGAACTAAATTATTTACTTCTATTCCACATAAATGTGCTCTCATTTTTATTGTTGTAAATTATTTACATCTAAAATGTTGAATCATGAAACCGAGGTTTCTGATGGTACAGAAATGAAACCCACAGCATCTGAAGCTTCCTGTATCATTATCTTTCCCTCCTTCACAGTTTATGCTTTCGTCTAATAGCTGTGTCCTGGAGTCATACTTTGGAAAGTTGAGGTGGCTCATTTCTCACATTTTTTTCCTTGGTGAGTATGAATTGTGGTGGGAAAGGTGTAGGTAGGCATGGCTGCATAGGGAGAAATACAGTAGATTTTTTTTTAAAAAAAAAAAGAAAGCACAATGATAATGTATATACACTTTGCTAACTGTGCTTTTTATAGTGTCTTACTAGTAAAGGGCCAATTTACTATATTCTACTTACACAAATACAACATTTTCATAAGGCACTAAGAAGGTTTAGCACCTATCTTATTTACCGAATGTGTGCTTTCTTTCTCACAGCATGATGTAATTTACTAAGTAAGCAATGTAAATATTACTGAATTATCAGAAAAACACACAAACAGCACATTTACTCACATGGAAAACCAGTAATTTTTATTCAGTGTGAAATAAAATAATTATTGCTGATCAGTCTAGGAAATATCTATGCAAGTGCATTTAGACATTATATGAAACTGCTATTACTTCGATGCAAAGACAGAATCAGCTTCTCTGTAAACTTCCAGCCTGTTTTGTTTTGCATGATAAAAGCAATCACCAATTTGAAATTTTGGACAGGTATGTTTCTTAATTATGCTTTGCTTGATATAAACATATATAAAATGCAAAGTCTAGAAAATAAAACATAAAATCTGTAGTTTTACTGGCAACAGACATAATGAAACTGCAAAAATTATAATCTACTTGGTGAATGTAATTTACAGACATATGTCATTATCTTTATCAATTGAAATCATGTACTACATTAAATTCTACTGGCAATAACACAGCCAGAAAAGGAAAGTGAATGATGGCAAAAATGTAAGGAAAATACTCCAAACAGAATTTATAATGCTCTATAAGCAAAAACACTTAGACTTTGTCTATAATAATACCTATTATTGATGTATGGCAGTGACCATGGGCAAAACTTGTAAATAACCTCACAAGTCATTTTCTTCGCCAGCCATACAGCAATCTAGTTTCCCGTAAGCATCTCAACTATTACTGAAAAAATAGCCTCCTGGCATTTACAAAGCAGTTGACTTCATACTTTAGTCCATGCATACATAATTAGATAGTTATATTTAAAATCAATATGCAATCCTTCAAAAGACATTAGGCTTTTAAAACCTTAACTTTAAATTGATTTTTAACTATTTTATGTGCTTTAAAATTAACATGTAATTCAACCCCAGATACTCTGAGATGGTGTTAGTTGTTATATGAATGTGCTAAACTTTATCAGTGTAGCAACATGAGGTTGGCACTCCTACAATTTCTATCACTATCATTAATTTTACACTGAATACAGAAGTACAATTTCACTTCGGTTTAATAAAAGCTGACCTTGGGATAATGCTGTGTTTTTACTAATTTAAGCTAGACTGGAGAAACAGACTTGGAGGATAAATACATAAAGGTCTGTATTTCCAATGCTGAATATTCTTGTAAGAGGGCTCTGTTAAAAGACTGTTTATCAAAGATTACTTATATAAGCATGATTTTCTTATTAAACATGTTACTGACTCTAAGCCTTTGTGAAATAAAGTGGAATATAAACGTATACATGTACACGATTTGACTAGTAGGAGTTTCCAGCAAAAGTCTCCTGACTGGCAATTACTGAGTCACAATTAGTCACAGTGCCATCCACGCTAACATAATCCATACCAGGAGGGACATGTTTATATTATTAAGAGGAGTGAAATTCATCGACTCATATAGAAATTATTCTCAAAAAAAGTCCTCATTATTTACCATTTAAATAGCTCTTTTATTTGAAGATTATCAAAAAACTCTGTTGCCACAGTACTACTCAATTTATTGATTAATAACATCCTACTTCATGAAGTAGTTACTGTCTGCCCAATCCTATTTTAAAAAGTAAACATTCACTCTTTAGTAATCTCCATGTCTTTAATGAAAAATGACTGGACATCTGTTTTCACAACCTTAAATTTATGCCAGGAGGAAAAGTTACCTTGATTTCTCTAAAAATGTTTATTAGGACTCCAAATGCCAGCTCAGATTCTAATCAGCATTTAAGCACTAAGAATCTATTGCCTTTAACATGTGATGTCTCTGGAAGCATTTTAATCACAACCTCTTTTCACTCCAAGCTCTAAATTTATTCGAGTAAATTCAACAAAATTTGGCTCATTTTAAATGGAAATTTGTTATATTTTTTTTAAATGTTCATTGGGATGGTTAGATACATTCCAAGACATTACGTTACCTGCTTAATGACTCTGTACCTTTAAACTCACTGAAAACCAAGCAGTTTGAAATAAGCATGCGAATATGTAACTGATGAACTGACATCTTCCTGTGGTCTGATATTCCTTAAGCTGTAGAAAAGAATGGTCTGTAGTGACCCTCCAGTTGATTGAATGTAAAATAGAAGAGTATGAAATGTGTTTTGTGAAGCAGAACTTTATGTCAGGTTAAAGCTAGACACATCTCCACTGAGTCTAAGCTCGTCAATTGTGCACCTAAAATTTTATGGGAAAGGATACTGCTTGATGCAGTCCACCAGTGGTCCATAACAGCAGTCGTTCACAATGCACTGCAGACAAATAAGAAAAGGGGTCTGGGGTGGGGCAACTACAAAAACTATTACAGTAAACAGTAACCTAAAAGCAGTAATTACTTTCCTCCCTCCACCACCCCCCAAAAAAGAAAGCTATCAGAAGGCTGTTCAGATTTAATCACAGAAAACAAAAATTGCATGCTTTTTATTCACTATAAAAGCAAGCTATTAAAAAGTGAAATGCTCTTCTCGCAAATATTGCATTGCCATTTATGGTGCACCCTGACCTCAGTGATAGTTTATGATGACAGTAATTAAATGAGGTTTAAAATCCTTTACTCTGCTAGGCAGATAACAGCATTGCCACTGAAAATAGACAGCTGTGATTAATACCTGATAGACCTGATTTGCTAGAACTCCATCTGGAATCTGAGAAGGGTCCCGTAGCATACTATTTATAACAGACTTGGAGGCTGTAGAAGAAAAGAGATGAACTGTTAGCAGATAGTCAACATACTTTTAATGCAACATGAGAAGTGACATATACCTACATATACACAAACCATGAAAACAAAAATATGACTGGCATTAATCATTTTTTTCCCTTTTCTATAATCTAACAGAAGCTTTTAATTAGACCATTTTGCCAAGTTTATAAGCCACAGTGCCAGATTTGACAATGACCTAATTTTTCCAAGGTAAATTAAGAAGTACAGACCTAAAGCAGATGTCTCTTTTGTAGATAAATTAGCTTAGCAAAAGCCCATTTGGGGGAAAAATAAATCAGAAAAGAAAATATTTACCTTTTGCAGGTAGGTATTTTATAACTAAGCATATGTATATGAAGACAGGTCAGATTCAAAGACTTCAATGATACCAATGAAAATGACTTTCAGCCAAAAAAGAATCTTCTAATTTTAAACCTTTCTAAAATAATTCTCATCAACTGTCATAAAATCCTATCTCCATTCCACAAGTGAGGAAAGTAGGTAAAATTGCCTGAATTGAGAGAATCTTAAATAAGGAAAATATACACAGAGAGACCCACATACAAATTTTCTACCCAAAATATGCCTCAACTTGCAAATTAAGTTGAACCCCAAGGGAACTGCTACAGAAGAAGAGGGGGCAATAAGAGAGGCATCTGATAAAGGTGACATCCTTTGAAAAGCAAGGTAGGAGATCTTGACCTCACTGCTCACTAGGCATGTGACAGCCACAGTAGCCAGAATTCCTTTTAATGTACGGGAGATGGGCAGGTCTCTAGGCTGAAGCTAAGTCAGGTGCTGCCTAGGAACTGATTCTTTCAAGTCCTCCAGTGGAACTATTCACCACAATTTAGCAAAATGGCCTATGGTCTGGTTCACACAAGCACAAACTAAAATGCGTACTGAATAATTATCTAATTAATAAAATACAGACCACAGATATACATCATTCAAGTTCTGAGACAATATGGGGTCCAACTTGTTTATTTTGTTTAAGAGTATGTTCTTTATCAAGCTCTATACTATAAGAACACTGACACATAAGATAAATGTTAGTAAATACTGTGGAAATAAATAAGGAAATTATATTTTATTCACTTAAGAATAGTATTGAGTCTGCAAAGAAAAAAATGAAGTACAATTATTTTAATTACTGCCCACTCTTAGTCATATAACCGCACACTTATAGCAACGCTGATGTACTTAGCCATTTATGAACATGTGTTTGCACTGTAGATGAAAAGGCCATATGTAATCTCCAAAAGAGCATCACCCAGCTATCTGATCCAGCCCTGTCTCTACAACTATCTCTGCAACCTTGGCAAGTTACATAGCTTCCCATGTTCAATGCCCATTGCTATCTGTAGAAAGTGAAAATATTATTTAAGCTGACTATCTAAATAAAGTGTTCTTGTGTGGTCTCTAGGGGAAACAACTACAGCAGTATTTTGCTAAGTTTAAGTAATAGTAAGAATCAAATCAGACCTGGGCATTTACTTCATATAAACCATAGGGTTGGACTCAATTATTTCCGAAAATGATTACCATTGATAAGTGGTACAAATATTGGGAATAGGAAGCAGGGAATCATCGTCTTAGAAAAGAAAAGATTATAGCAGCAATAGTATTAAAAATCATATGCCTGGTAAACTCGGTTTTCCCAGGCCTGAGAAATTCTAAGGACTGGCCAGTCAGAGGGGTCCTAAGCAGTGCCCACAGCTCTCATCACCTTCTCTGAGGAAGCTCTCTCTGGCCTGCCACTCGAGTCACCACATGGTAATGGCAGACACATTCTTTTATGTTGTCCATAATGCCAGCAGAGGCTCAAGGAAATAGTAGCACCTTACCTGTATGGACCCGGTCATGGTAAATGGCAATTCTCATACCCGTATGAGGAAGAGCTCACTAATACATAAGTGGCCATGACTAATAATGCTATCCTATAAAAATTACAGACCTCAAACCAAACTATATGCAAGCTCATCGCTAAAATCATAAAACAAAAGCTCTTTTTTTAAAAAAGAAAAGGGACAATGCTCTGGGACATAAGAAAAGTAGGTCATTTATTTTCAGCCAAAAAGGGAAATATCAAAAGAAAAAAGAAACTGATGATATAATTTTCTTCACAATATAAATTTTAGAAGAGTGGTATACTTATCAGGATTAAGAATCATAGGCAATACACTTAAAAAAATTGAATATGTTGAATAAATCCTATTCAAATGAAAGGAAACTTGCCAGAGGAAGTCAGTTGTTTTAAATGTAATACTAGTATAAAGCATACATTGAGTCCACATTCATTTTAACTTCAACAAAAAGTCTTTTCTCTTCTTGCAATCCACCATTTTTTTTTAGAGCAAGAGAGAATGTTCTTCTACGAAGTCAATGCCTGTGCTGCAGACCCAAGATGTATCTGCCAAACACACAGCAATTTCCATTCAGGCTTCATGAAAGTGTGTTGGTGTTTCAAATCAAGCCAGAGAGTGTAAACCTACTTCCTTCTACACACATATTCTGAAGTTTAGGAACTGCCCGCTCAACAGAAATGAATAGTAACATCAACCAGGTAAGTAAATGTGATTTGACAACCTTGCCATAGCCAGGACTAAGATGCCTCAAGAAAGCCTGTGTCTTTTATGGAAGCTGTTCCTAGACCAGCTCTGGCGAATTTATATCTGGCTTTTTTCACCGTACATGGACAGGATTCCTGTTCTCCTCAAACTTTGCTAGAGGGATTCATTTATTCTGTTGATTTCACAGTTTGCCTCTGCCACTTTAGGATTACAATGGACAGGATTACAATTTTCTACAAAGCATGTATAAAGCAGAAATGAATGAGTCACTTGCAGCTAGATTCACAAGAAAAGGAGACACTTGGTACCTGTTAAAGCATGCTACATCAGACAGGGAATAAATAGGCAATGCCTGGACTAAGGCATACCACCTAAGATTATGATCTTTTCATTGCGAAGTATTTGTAACATGAAGAACTAATATAAAAAACATCTATGCACTCACCACCCTGACCTAACTTCCAAATCTGCAATAAATTTGTTTTAGTCTCATATTAATTTGTATAAACTTTTTAAAAAAAATGTCTCAGTCTTGCTAAAGGTTGGTTTTAGTATTTTCATGAGACCAAACATTGGCTCTGTCGCTCCTCTTTACTGTACCTTTTCTTCTAATTTCACTTAATTTATCCTTTTTCATCATTATTTCCTGGTTCCCACTTTGAGTTTGCTACATTATTCTTTTACTATTTTTATAGAATTCATTTTCAATTTTTTATTTTGAAATACATTTTCCAAGGCTATAATCATTCCTCTAAATTTTGCTTCAGCTACAAGCTAGAATTTTGTTGTCATTTATTTATAGTTTTTAGTTTCCATGATTTCATCTTTGATCCAAAAATTATTTAAAAACATGGATTTCTGCTGTTTCTAATTTATGATGTTTATACTAATATGGGTTGTTTTACTTTCTGTTTTTATATGTAATCATTTTTGTTAATGTTGTATATGTCTTCAAAAAATTGAAGTTCCTAGTTTTGGGCTGCAAGGTTTAGATACGTCTAGCAGGTTAAGATTTTAATTGTATTTTCCAAATCTTCTGTATCTTTGTTATTTTTTTTCAACTACATATTAAATAATCATCTACTACTACTGCAGAGGTGTCGGTTTCTCCTTATAATTCTGCCAATGTTTTCTTTCTGTATTTGGAGACGACACTATTGGGTGCCTGCACTCTCACTTGTTATACATGGACTTCTTGGTAAGTATGTCTTTTGGTAAAGTCAAGACTTTCTTTAATAAAGGTTTTCTCTGAAGTTTAATGCTATCTAGTAATAATATTTCTGCAACACTTTTCTTTTGGATAGGATCTGCCTCACATATCTGGTGTTCCATTTCTTTTTGTTGTTGTTATTAGTTTTTCTAACATTAATTTTTATTGTACTAATTTCCCCATTTCTTTACTACAAACTTTATTGTGTCATTATGTCTTAGGAATGATTCATAAATAGTATTTTGTTAGATTTTCTAAAATCAAATTTGAAAATCTATGCTTTTTTAAAAATGTGAATTTAACTTGTTTACATTCATTACAACGGATACATTCAGACTTATTTTTACTCTCTTATTGCCTGTGTTCTGCTAATCTTTCCTTCTCCTCTTTTTTCCCTACCTTCTAGTTAATTAAGTTTTCTTTATTCTCCTTTTATTCTTATTCTCTTGGAAATAATACATCCTACATTTATCCCTCCCTCTTTTCCTTCCTTTCCTCCCTTCTTTTCTTCCTCCCTCCCTCCCTTCCACCTTCCCTTCCTTCCTTCCTTGCAATTTACCTGCCTCGGCCTCCCAAATTATAAGTGTGAGCCACTATTTCTGGCTTCTACAATGACTTCTTTAGCTGTTTTCTCAAAAAAATGTTTAAACTGAATCAGTATCTAATCTTTAACAGTAACATCTTTGTTGTTTTACATATAAATAACTTGAAACACATTCACTCCAATCAGGAAGCCTCCCTTTAATACGTCATTCAGCTAATGAGCTTCTCAATAACTTTTAAAATATATATATGGAAATGAAGTAACAGTCTGTTTTTTTTTTTTACTCACTATCAGCCTCCATATTACTGTGTCTGTTACTTTTGTTCAACAATCTTGTTTGTTAACACAATTTCCCAATTAGTCTCTACAATGTTAAATTTTATGTGTAAACTTGACTGGGCCATGGGGTGCCCAGATATTTGGTCATATATTCTTTTTATTTTTTTTGGAAGGGTCTTGCTCTGTTGCCCAGGATGGAGTGCAGTGGTGTGATCTCAACTTACTGTAGCCTCAACCTCCTGGGCTCAATATATCCTCCCACCTCAGTCTCTCTGGCAGCTGGGACTACAAGTGCATGTCACCAGACCCAGCTAATTTTTGTATTTTTTTGTAAAGACAGGGTTTTTCCATGTGGCTTTGAACTCTTGTGCTCAAGCAATCCACCTGCCTCACCTTCCCAAAGTGTTGAAATTACAGGTATGTGTGACCGCACCTGGCCCAAACATTATTTTGGGTGTGTCTGTGAGGGTATTTCTGGATGACATTAAAATATGAATGTAAACTGGGTAAAACAAATTGTCCTCCCTAATGTGGGTGGGCCTCACACAATCCATTGAAGGGCTGAATAGAATAAAAAGACTGAGTGAGGAAGAATTCTTTCTGCCTTTGAGCTGAAACATTAGTTTGTTTCTTGTCTGTGAACTCTAACGGAAACACTGGCTCTTCCTGGGTCTCAAGCCCATTGGCCTTCCGTATGGAACTACAACCAGTGGCTCTTCTACTTCTCAGCCCTTTACCTGAGACTGGGACAACACTATCAGCTGTGTTGGGTCTCCAGATTGCCAACTCTAACTCTTGAAGCTTATCAGCATCTATAATTGTAAAAAACAATGACACACACACACACACCCTCCCTCCTATTGGTTCTGTTTCTCTGGATAGCTCTAAGAGTTGTTTTCCATTTTTTAAAACACTCAATGTTTATTTAAATTTATCAACACTGTTGCCATATTTTCTTTTTTGGTATAGTTTCTTGAGTTCCATTCTCTGCTTTTGGGTTCAAAATCCTTATTAATGAAACATCTGATTTATTAGTTCTTTCAGCTGAAATCCCCGAGCAGTAAAAATGTTTTAGTCTTGCCTTATCTGAAAATATCTGTACTTAGTTCTCACTTTTGAATAATAATATAACATAGTGTACAATTATAGACTAAAGGTCATTTTAATTCATCTCTTTGGAGATTCTACTGTCTCCTGGGATCTATCATTACCTATAAGAACTCTAACATCAGTCTAACACTAATCCCTATATATGTAATTTGCCTTTTTATCTCTGATTAGTTTTAATATTTTACCTGACATTCAACGGTTTCATCACTATGTGCTTAGATGTGGCTCTTTGGGTATTTAGCCTGCTTGGAATTAGCAGTTTCATGAAGCTAAAAATATATACCTTTAACCAATTTGAAAAATTCTGAGTCATTATAGCTTTGGCCTCTATTCTCTCCTCTGAAACTCACATTAGACATCTGTTAGAAGATCTTATTCTATCCTCTGTGTCTCCTATGCTCATAAACTGTATTTTCCCTCTTCATCCTTGTCATATTAAAAGTGCTTTCAATAGAGTCACCCTAGAATTCACTAAGTTTTCTTCTAATCTAATTCTTCTAATTTTCTCCTAATCTTTTTAATATATCACTCAGCTAATGAGCTTCTCAATGACTATTATTTCATTTCTAGATTTTATTTTTTAAAAAATTATCTACTTTCTTATGAAATTCTATTATTCAGTTACAGTCTTTTTATTTACTCAGTTTATATATATGCAAATATACAAAATGTTTAGATTTATTTTATACTTTATATATTTTGTCTTACAGATTTAGTTTACAATGTCTTCATTTCCTTATCTCCAGTCCATGGTGCTATATTTTCCTCTCTTTTTCTCTCTCTATCTATTTCTCCATGGAAACTGGTTTCCTCCATCGGCTTGCAAATTTTTACTGGGAGCTTATTTTCAGCAAGAATTGTTTGACCTGCACTGCAGAATTAACCAGGACAGTGTAGCTTCATGTTCAGCTTTGCAAAGACCAGTTTTATTGTTAATTTCTTTGCTTGGCCTTTCTGCAGTAAACATGAGAATAAATTTAGATCCACATTCACAAACAGTGCTGACTTATTTCTAATTTCTATTTCTTTTCTCAATACTCCACAACCCAAGGCCATATCCATCAAGCAAGCTTCCTTGCCATTTTCTCCAAGAAAGCAGAGTTTTTCTAGTCCTTTTTGTATGGTTTGAGCTATGCATGGAAGAGCAATTCCAGCTCTTAGTTGCATATCTGTCCCTCTGGGGAGTCCAAAGCCCAAGCTCAGCTCCTCATGTCTATATCTAAAGCTAGTAATTTCTGTGCATCATTCTGAATGTAGGTTCTCTCTTCATTTCTGCTGCCTGAAGATTTTACTTCTTTTGTTTATACTTGGTTACATATTTCTTAAGTTTTTAAAATTTTATCTATCATTTCTATCTTTTTCATGGAAACATGGCCCATCAACAAAAGCTCACTCTGCCATGTTGCTGACATTTTTGAAGACCCTTTAGTAGTAAGTTCAGGGGAATATCTATTTACTTTTTTGTTTGTTAACTTTTTTTGGAGCCAGAGTTACAAAACTATAGTTAAAAAGATCCTTCCAAGAAGTTGGACTCCCAAAGAATGGGGAGAAGGACAGGTGACAGGCATACGGATAGGATGAGGAGTAAAATAACCTAAACTACCTGTAAGGACCTCCCTACTGTATGGTATGTGGGAGGCCAGGGGAAAGGGAGAAGGGTCATTGGTGGCTACAAAATTCTTTGTTATTCCGATTCCTCCAATGGCTGCCATGATGTCTTGGGCCAAAGCACTGTGCTAATTACCAAACTTCGGAAAGAAGACAACTTGTTTCTGTGGATGTGAGAATCAGTTCTATCAGATTTTCAAATGTAACTCTCTGTTTTTGGGGAAGAGTGCTTTAAACAAATTCTCACCATACTAATTATTTGGCAATGTGGGCTTGGCTCAGTGGAGACAATTTGCTCTTCCTGTGATCTTCACTGGGTTGCATCACCTGGGTGCTGAAGGATTCACTTTGATAGCTCACTTGCATGTCTGCCATGTGGGTGAGAAGCCCTGGCTTCCTGACACATGGTAAGACTTCTCTAAGGTCTGTTTGGGCTTCTCCTTGATAAGGTGAGTGGGTTCCAAAAGCAAGCATCCCAAGATAATGATGCAGAAGTTAAAGGCCTCTTATGATCTAGCCTTGAAAGTCATATAACAAAACCACTATTTTTATTTACATCTTCCTCAAAAGAAGAAAAATACACCATCCTTAGAAAGATAAACTAGGAAAGATATGCAGAATAATACTTTCAGACACAGAGGCAGTAAGGATAAGCAGTAATGAGCAGGGTGTAGAATCAGACAGGCTTGGTTTGACGCCTGGCTCTTCTACCTACTGGTCATGTTAACTATAAGTTAATGTTGACATCTCTTGGTTTCTTTGTAAAAGAGAATAACTTTGGTGCTTACTTTGCAGGGCTGTTGTGAAGATGAAATAAAATACACTGTTATGTACAGGGCTGTTTGAGACTTGGGTTGTTATAGTTGACTTCATGAGATTTTATAAAGTCAGGGCGTTGTTCTTATCAAGTACATAGTGCCATAGCCTTGAGATACAGCCACAAGTCCATCTATTCAACAGGCCAAATTTGGCAATGCCAGATTGATTCTCCCATCTTACATACCCACTCCCCCACCCCAGCCCATACACATATACACTCTTTTGTGGCACTCAATCCACTACTAAAACTGTGCTTGAGAAAGAACTAGGTAGAAGTCCTTTCTACTTCTGTGTGTATTAGGTGAATGTGTTGCCACTCTTGGAAGGTTTGTTATTTAAGTCTTGTCTATAACTACATAATAGAAGAATTTTCCCCGGCTAAGGATATTTCAAGCATTAGCAACCAAGCAAATGAAGACCTTCCCAAGAGTAACTAATGTATTACATCCATTTTCATAGCTCTTGCGCTCCTTAGCATCAGATCAGAGAATTAGCCAACTACTGCTAGAAGAAACTAAGGCAAACAAGCAGGTGAATCATCTGTGCTCTCAAGACCCTGAAAGACTTGCCTGTGGAAAAGAAATGCCTTTTGATTAGACTGCACTTGAACTGAAATGAAAATAAAACTGTATATAGTTGGAATCCCTAATCTAAGATCTCAAATAGGTTTAAGCAAGAGAGAGGAACTAGTATGGACTGACTGTGTCCTGGATGGCAGCAGTTAGAAGAAAGGATGTGTGAAGGAAGGACAAACATAGGGATAAAAATGAGAAGGTCAATTCATACACAGTCAGAGCTGTGGCGTGAGGGCCTAGTCCTCTCCCCACTTAAAAAACACGTACACAGGGTCTCTGCAATTGAACAGCTGAATGGATATGGAAAGTGCTGCTGGCAATACTCCCAAGGTACACCAGGAGCTTTGCCTCTTCATGTGGCTGCTCCAGGGGCTAAGCTCCAAGACAGCAAAGCCTAAATACCAACTAGTATTTCATCTTTTCTTCCAATGCTGATTTAAGGCCTTTGGATATCATGGTCATTAAGGTCCCAAGCTACATCTCCATAGGGATTGACCTGCCAGTGTCTTTCCTGCACAATTTCAGTATTGCCAGTGGCCTGCAGGAGCCCATTCGCCCTTGCAGCTGGAACTACTACTCAAGAAGAATTCTAAGCACTAGCCCACTGGCTCTCCCACTGCATAAAAGTGAAATCTAAAGCAGATTGATCCCATTTGGCAATCTGAATAAGAAAGATATTTTAACATTAGGGAATCCTATAGGGACAAATTAAATTCTTCTCTGTAACTAGCACATAATCATGTAAGAAATAACAGACTAGAGCTATTAAATACAAAAGTATTATGTAAGGACAAGAGGAAGACTGTCTCCAAAGCACAAGTGTTTTTCAGACGGATTGGAACCTTGTCTCAGGCAACTTGCAGCCTTATAGCCACTATACGCCATCTACCCTTATGCAACAAATATACATTCAACAAATATTGATTAAGCACCTGGTTAATGCCATGAATATACTTAATTCTTCTCCACACTCACATACACATACTCCAAATCTGGAATTTTTTTTCTGTCTTTCCTTCAGCTAAAACTTTGAAGCCCAGTTCAATGTTTACCTTCCTCTTCCTCATAGTGCAGAACAGAGAGAACTCATATTGTGTATCAATCATTGGGCACTTGATTAAATGTTACTTTGTCAACAGATGACAAGAGATTGATCAGGATGCTGAAATTTTAAACCATGCCACAATAAAAAGGTGTCATATTTTCTTAATACTGTCTTTAAATATCTGGGAGCTTTCACATGGAAGAAGATTGACGCTATTCATGTGGTCACCCCCAAGAAGATAAGAAAGAAATCTCACAAGTTTATTATTGGTGGTGAGGCTACAAGGTTTCAGATTTCAAGCTCAGCTTTATGTGGCCCTTACTTAGTCTACACAGATGTTTCTTAACCTTTTTTTTTTTTTTTTAATTCATTAGGGCCCACCTCAGGAGACTTCTTATTTTTTTCTTAATTGCTCCCCCCATGAAATTTTAATGCCACAGATATGCTGCATATCTGTTTACACAATCTCACCCCCTTTGAGAAGGCATGGTTCACATGGAGGATTAAGAAATTCTTTGTGTCAGGGTATCTGGTAAGCTGCTTAAATGCAGAGATACTTATCTGTTACCACTCCAAAGCTGCTTTGCACAAAACAGCTACTCAACAAACTGCTGAAGAAATTTATGAACACATTACCAAAGGAAAGAGAAGGCTACTCTTTCTCATAGGATACAATGGATCTTTAGATAAACAGTGAAAACATCTAATGACTCATCTCCCAAAGAGGAGTGCTTATCACTGACATGGGTATGTGAAACGACCTTACCCGCACACATTTTTTGGTTAACAGTTACATAGTACTTTTATAAATAGTAAAAGATTCTATAGTATTCCCTCCTCCCTCCTAGATTTGCCTCCAATTCATATGTTTAGCAATTAAAGTTTCAAGATGGTGGTCCATGTAGAGCAAATATAGGGCCACATAATGAAGAGAAGCCCTCTTGTGGGCTCACTGGGGCCCAACACGAAAGGTGAGATACAAAGAGAAAACTCCCATTTCAATCAGGGGAGATAGTTCATTGCAGCGAAGACCTACCAAACTTTGCTGGGCTATCCAGAAAGCCTGACAAGATCAAACGTCTTATAGTCTATGAGAAGAAAGAAAACTGGATGCTTCTAAAGGTAATACCACAGAGGCTACTGGTATGACCAAGTCCGTATTATTCAGTGACACAAGGGCAAATCTCTGCTTTGCAAGTTGATGACTTCAAGAAGCCTCTCTAATAATTCCCTCTGGTAGCCTGCTCATTTATGTCTCCTGTGTTTCCAATTGCTGGCAAAGACCCATACAACATCATGGTGTCTGCCTCGCTGCATAATTAGAAAGCAGTTAATTCTAAGTCATTAAAAATGTTGCCCAGGATTGGAAGTACTCAAGGAAAGAGGACACAAAAGTGTGTTCTTTTCTGGCAGACTCCCGAATCTAATGGGAAAGAACAACCTAAACTGTATATCTTAAATTGCAGGAGAAGGATAGGTAGGTAAGCAGAGATGAAATTTCAAGGCATGTTAAACGATATGAAAATTCACACACTTTTAGTACGTTGAAAGGAACATTTCCTGGGAACTAAACCCATGTGACTAATTATAGCTAGGGACAGCGCTTCTATTCAGAAATAACTTTCGTCTAATTCTCCTGAGAAAAATCTCAACAACTTTCAAGGAAAACACAGCTATTCAATTTCTGCCCATTATTCAACACAGAGATCTATATTCCTTGCACTTTATTAGGTACAAAAAAAAAATGTCAAAATTCTGTGTGTCAGACAACCTATGCAATGAAGGCGAGGTACAG